>NC_053155.1:117924722-118247222 GCF_016835505.1 Polypterus senegalus | reverse complement strand
CTTATGCAGAGGAAGATGAGATGGTCAGGGTGGTGTTTGGCACAAACTCATTGAAACTGCGAGAGAAACTTTTAAGTGCCGGGTCTTAGCTGACATTACACGAGATGGCACCAGCACAGCTGGGAACCTTCGATGCAAGAACACCAAGCGGCTCACGTGAACTGACGCAGTGCACAGACAAAAAGCAACAGTTCCAAAGAGTGCTGAACAAAACCGAATTACACAATTGAGAAGGCAGCAAAAAAATATGAAGCGTCTGATACATAGAATCATATTCATAAGTGCAGCTACTGCGGAAACAAAGCACACGGTGGAAAAAGTGAATGTCCGCTAAAGGAAGACAGTGTAAAAAAAACGTGCATGCAGTTTGTCAGGTCTCAGATAAAGAGGAAGACGAGCTGTTTATTGATGCAGTAAGAAACTAATCGATGAATGAAACCTCTTATCTTTACAACGATTGACAAACACGGAATGTAACTTGAACACAACACATCTACAAATACGACCTGATTGAAACAAATAATGATAACCAAATCCTTGATGACAGCAACATTCAATAACACTCACAAAACAATTACTGTATATTGACAATCATGTTACGTTATTTTTAAAATGTTCCCTTTTCTTTTTCATAACTTCTACTTCTCCACTGCGATACGGGTATATATATATAAATGTATATATATACCCGATCTACAATACATACTTTGCATAGACAAGCCACACGCTGTGGCTAATTGTAGAGTCTTCGCCTCTAACGCCGACATTCGAGGTTCGATTCCGAGAGGGATGCACTGAGTATGTACGCTACCGATTCATTTTACCTTAGCATCTCCTTGGTTTGGGACGTATGAAAAAATATTAGGTTAACGAGAATCATGTTACGTTATTTTTAAAATGTTTCCCTTTATTAGCACAAGCACAGCTGAGAAGCTTCGATGCATGTACTCCATAACGCGTTAAAAATTTAATCACACTTTCAATTCCAAGCAAACGGGAACTTTTGTCAATGCATGATTTCCTGGTACATCCATTACACTGATGCACACATCACAGCTACAAAAATGTTAGAGTCGGAATAAAGCGCGTTCCTACGACTGATCATTTCGACTCCCCGAGCGAAGCCTTGATAAAAGCATGGTTTTGTGCACACTGAAAAGCAAGCAAAATTAGATGCATTACAGAAAGCGGACTTTGTGGCTCTTACTGGGGATCATTGGACTTCCGTGACCGTTAGTAATTCTAATTACAAAATGTTCAATGATCACACTGTTTTAGCCTAATGTACAAAATAATTTTGGCTAATGTTACTCAGAGTTTAAAGATTAAGTTGGTCAAATTACCTTTTATGTTTCTGACTTATTTTTTTAAGAAGAAAAACTGCACTTTATGTTGAAATTTTGGTTATTATTATTTAAAGACAATACTATTCTGAAAATGTACTTAAAGTACTTAAACTACCACTTTATTTTTAAGTCTGCCCAATTTTAACCAGGGATGATATTTTTGTTTCTGTTTTGAATTCAAATGCAGTTTAAAGGCTTTTTTTCAGAAATTAAAACAGCTTCAGTTTACAATATTCATGTACATGTCTATTATTTGATTCTGTCGCCACTAAAACACTTTTAAATTAAAAAAAAAACATTTGCGATTTGGGGCAAATTTACGTGTGCGATTACATACGATTAATCAAGATTAATTCTTACACAGCCTCTAATTAATTGGATTAATTTTTTAATCGAGTCCCACCCTATATATATATATGGTATATATATGTAGATTTGTATATATATATATATATATATATATATATATATATATATATATATATATATATATATATGTTTATATGTGTGTATGTGTATATATATATATATATATATATATATATATACACATATATATATATGCCAGCAACACTCATGACAATGACAAAACAATTACATTGTCAATCATGTTACGTTATTATTAAAATGTTTCCTTTTCTTTTTACTTCTCTCGCAATGCAGGTATTTTGCTATATATATATATATATATATATATAAATATATATATATATATAATATATATATATTATATATATATATATATATATATATATATATATATATATATATATATATATATATATGACAACAACACTCATATCAATGACAAAACAATTACATTAACAATCATCTTACGTTATTTTTAAAATGTTTGCTTTTCTTTTCATAACTTATTTAACACACTACTTCTCCGCTGTGAAGCGGTATTTTGCTAGTGTATATATATATATATATATATATATATATATATATATATATATATATATATATATATATATATATATATATATATATATATATATATATATATATATATATATATATATATATATATATATATATATATATATGCCAGCAACACTCATGACAATGACAATACAATTACATTGTCAATCATGTTACGTTATTATTAAAATGTTTCCTTTTCTTTTTCATTACTTCTTTAACACACTACTTCTCCGCTGTGAAGCGTGGGTATTTTGCTAGTATGTATAGATAATCTATACACTAAGAGATGCAATTTCAAGCCAGACTTACCAATTTACACTCAGTCAAAACTCAAGATGCTGTGTTATTTGAAAACTTTACCTAATGTGGATATGTATTAAAATTTGAATTTCATAAATTTGGAGCACACTTGCCATTCTCACTTTCGATTCACAACAAACATGCCTTAGAGTGCATGAATAAAGGAAGCAGCACACAAATTTTGTCTGTCATTGGCTTTTTTTCAGGATAATTTGTAGTTTTATTTCCTCTGTTTAATGTATTCCTGACTGGCACCACCATTACCAATACTCTATTTCAGTGGCTTTTCTGGGCATACTTTTGAAGTTGCTGGGTGAAAGTCAACTGCAGGTATTGTGATAATGAAGAGATTGTTAGTGTATAAAGATCTTGACATGTATTACTTTTAATATTCACCAAAAAAAAAAAAAAAAACCACACCACCACACATTTTAAAACATTTTTTTATAAAACAGAAAAAAATCATGTTTCACTTCCTTATGGGTGACATACTTTCTTTGAAATTATCCATGGAGGGGTGGTACTGAAGGGCCACAAAATTCCATATTGAATGTTTGAAAAAAATAACAGAAAAGGATGCATAAAGAATTTCTATAGGCAAATAACCCAAAGTAATACAATGCAGAAAGCACACTAGTTTTGTAAAGCACTAAATACTTGTTTTTAATATTTCATAGACAAATTCTCAGCAGAAAATTTTCATATACCATTTAACATTTTAGTAAAGTTTCTATTTACAACATTCCTTGGTAAAAGGAGTGTGCTTGAGGTTGGATAATAGATAAACCTTACAGTAGTTTGTTAAATGTAACTGTCTTTATTTGCTTACCTCATTTATATGTTTATAGGTTTTGATCAGGTCAACAGAGAGTTTCCTTAGTGGAGCTGTTGCAGGATCACGAAAGGTTTGGGGCATCCGCCTCTGTAATATGACAACATCAGAAATCACCTTAAATAAATACAAAAACGTCTAACATTTAACTTTAAAAGAAACCTAACTTATTTTGGAAATTAGCATTTACCCCATTATTGCTAGATATCGGAGTGATGAAACAGGAGGTTAGAAATTTCTGAAGCATTCACAGACAGATTTAAATTAATCTGAATAGCGTTTAAATTGAAGGCAGGATTCTTCACCAGTGAACTAAGGAGAGAGGCGGATCTTTCTAACACACAGTATTGTGGGAATGACGTCTTTCCAATTGACAGTCAATGCAGAGTTTCAAAAGGCAGCTGTTAGTATGTTAGTAAAAAAAAATGCAACTGACACAAATAATGTGAGAATTTTCTTTCCCCCCCCCCATGAACATTTTTCATATAATTTTCTGGTTTCACATAATAACTACTGTACTCATTTATATATCACAATAACTGTGGCATACAAATTTCACTGTGCTCTTGCAGTGTATGTGACACTAAAAATCTCTAATGTCTCTCCATATGTAATCTCTCCATGAAAATAGAAGATTAAAGTACGTAACATATAAAATATTTTTTGGGTTGAATATTGCAACTCAAAAACAATATAACTAAAAAACTCTGTAGTCTAAAGGTAAAGTATGTATCATGTTTGAACAGGAATAACTGAATTCTGTGCAGTAAAATATTCCTGTCTCAGGCACTTTATAACCTGCATTCATCTAATGAACAACAATGAACTAATGATAATTCCATTGAAAAGAATATTCATGCACTTTATGCCACACATTGCTCTATGGCAGTGATTTTAAATCTTTTACACCTCGTAGCATAGGTTGGGAGCATGGTACACAAACTAATTAATAAAATTCTGAGGCACACCGAATAATATATTTTCTGCCAATCTGACAAAAAAAATTGGTATAATTTTGATTGATTTAACAAAAAAAAAATTGTAATAGTAATTACCTACCCCTTTTGCTACAAAGTGGCTCTTTAAAGCATTTTTAAAACTATTTATGATACTTTAAAATAAAAAATGTTTAAATTTTCAGGTACCTTTACTTTGATTACGAACAGGTGGCACAGCTGTAGCACTGCTACCTCCCAGTATAGCAATCACAGGTTTGCATCCTGGGTCCTCCCTGCATGCTTTTTGCAAAGCGCTTTGAGTAGTGAGAAAAGTGCTATATAAAGGGTAAAGAATTATTATACATGTGTATGTGTGATCAAATTCAGCCATGGGGGAGTGGCGGATAAAAAGGGACACTAGATGTGCTAAACAATAAGATGCATTCATTGCAATAGTTACACAGCATGGTGTCCATGCAACGTATGTGTATATTACTGAAGTAAATGTTCAAATAAGCTAACTATATGAAATCATTTCTTGCATATAAATTTTAACAAGATGTGACATGTAAATTGGTAATAAATGAATTAAAATATACATTTATTGCTTCATATTTCACATATAGTATATTAAAATGATACAGAAATCATAAAATGGTATAAAGTTTGTGTCATTGTCTTTAAATAATTTGTTTTTAAAAAAATCTTGCGGTACACCTGTGTACCAATGCTGTGGTAACACCAGTTGAAAATTGCCGCTCTGCGGTAAATGACACAAATTACATGGATTGACTGATTTTAATCTGCCAGTTAGTTTGATAATGGATTTTTTAGGAAGTGGTTTCATTTTCTACAGTTTAATTTGTGATTCGTACCTGCTGATTAATAATATTCTGGAAAATGTTTACATCATATCAGCCATATATGTAAGTTTTATATGTTAGACTACAGCTAGTTGACCGGAGGCAGATATCCAATGAAAGGGATTACGGCACCGGACGATTAGTTATACAATCCGGCTTCCTGATTTTAAAGCACAACGGGACAGTGATGAATGGGCAGTATGTATAGACTACAAAAGTACAGAAAATTAAGTAGTTTGAGCCAAGCACGGTTCTTGGCTCTACAGCATTTTTGATTTGCAAATCTCACTTTCATGACATGAAGACATAAGGCATTAAAAATAAAAGGTAACAATTACAAAAACGGATGGTGAACTAAGGAGGAAAACTACATAACAAATGAAAGTCAGCATAAAGATCTGGGAATTAGTCCATTAGGATTTTTCCACCCCACCATCATGTCTCTGAACCAGATGAAGCAAGTTTGAGAGAATACTTTTATTAAATGTTTTACTTATGAAATATACCATAGCATTGAAATTTTTATGTTTCATTTAAAGCATAAACATAAAAATCAATTGTAAGAAAAACTGCAAATCACAACTCTTTAAATAAAAATGGAGAGTTAAAATAACCAGCAATAAAGCAAAAATAGACTAGCATTCAACTAATTTAAATATAGAAATTACAAAGACACAGCAAACCATCTGTTACCAACAGCCACTTTTTACTACATATTTTTGTTACAATTCCATTTGTTTTACTTTAAACGTTTATGTAAAAAAACAACCATCAAGTCCTAAACTGCTGGAATGACATTCCAAAGCCACAGACTTAAGCCAATGTGAGCCATAATAAAGGCAAAAATATGTTCTGTTGAATGACATTTTAGCATGGGTTTTTAACTCATTGACGGCAACATATAAATTGAATGATTTTTTTTATTTGATTATATTCTTGAATAAAAATGCACATTTATTTGATATTTGACATGTCTTCACACATTATACACTTCATGTTATTATTATAACAACATGGAAAAAGTTTCTGTTTTAGTTATGTGTTCTACATTACTTGCCTTGCATATCCTGTCATCTAACATTTACCCAGATCGTTGTAAAAACAGAACACACATGAAATTTATGTATTCCAAATGATATATTATTTACCCTATACAACTCAAGGCACCTCACACCCAGATAAAGAGGCTTGAGTTGGGAGAACTCTGTGACGACTTTTTAGCACAGTTTCAAACTGGGGTTTTCGAGCAGATTGATCATTGAACAGTTTACACAGGAGGGTGTTGCTTATGAATATAACACAAGAAGACCTCTGTGGATCAACAATCACCAATCAGCAGTAGACCATAAGATCATTATTATAACAACCATGGCTGCCATTTCACAGACTAGCAAAATTTCCCTACAGACTGATGAATGGGAACCACTGTCCCAGAGGATATCAAAAATTGATGGGCTGTTGCTGGATTGGAGTTTTCATATTCTACCTGTGCCTGCATAGGTTTTCCTCCAGCATCTACAAAGATATACAATTTAGATCAATTATCTATTCTAAATTGGTCCCAATGTGAGTACAAGTGTGTGTGTGTAAATGAGTAAAATCTGTGGGAGACAAGATATAGGCCAAAATCACTGTTCCTGAATCTGATTAAGCAGGGTTGAAAATTTTGCGCTTTCAAACAAGACCTACAAGTAACCAATAGTGATGTTGTGATACCAAAATTTTTGTTTTCGATACCAATATCAGTGAAATGTTATGATACACAATTCCATTTGACACTACGGCAATAATAATAATACAAAAAAAAAAAACAGAAATCCCGTTCAATGGCTTTTAATTAAAGTACCTATTTTACTGAATTTATTCTAACATTTTCTGTCCAGTAAATAAAAATATTGCTTAAACTAAATAAAAAATTTGAAATCCATGTACTGCTGATTAGTGAATCCCAAGGTAATTCAGGATATTTCCATTTAAACAAACTATTAAAAGCTATTTTTGTAAAAGCATGCTTTTAAAGTCTGTTTTGTCAGAGAACCACTCTGTGAAGTTTTTAAGATTTGTTATTTTAAGGTTTTAAATTTGCATCATTAGCTAGTTAAAAAAATATTACAAGAGTAATATTTCATGGACGAGTCACATTAATCTAAATTTCAAATGTACTCCCAAGCAAACACTCAGTAGGAGCGCCCCTTCTTACAGCCCTGAGACTCACCCCTGACTACCTGCCTCACACAGTTCAGAATGGCGCTCTCTGCCTCTTTTTTTTTTTGTTTTCATCCTCTTCTTACTTTAACCCTTAAACTGACACATACTTAGGGGGTTAATGCACCCTGGACACCAAATACTTTTTTGCTGCACTTTTTAAGTAAACGTCACAATTCACAAAGAAAATGTTAAATTTTAATGGAACACATTGGTTTTCATGCAAAGAACATCACAATTACTGCAACACTGATCATTTTACACACTGGCAATGAACTGTAAAAATTATTTTAAAAACTACTGCAAGAATCTATTATATGTACAAGGTGCAACTGTCGCGATTAATAAAGTTCAGTAAATCACTGAGCCAACTACGCTTGAACTGGCTGCGTGCAAGCACACAGAGGTAAGCGCCGATTCTTGCAGGCTAATCTAGTGCAACGGCTGAATCCCAGGGACAATTATGCTGCAGTTCTGCCGGGGCTGGCAGTGGTCATCAGCTGGCTGCACAATGAATGTACAGCAATGACCAATCAGCTCCGGCATGCTGGCAAATTACACTGAGACAGGACTATAGCCAGTTGCAGCATTCAATGAAATTACATTGCTGAATATATTCTGCTTTGGCGTCCTTCCAAATTGTACTGGAAACTGACTTTAGCCAGTTGTGGCATTCAACGAATGTACTTGCTGAATATACTTGGCTCCGGCGTGCTGGCAAATTACATTGGGAACCAACTATAGCCAGTTCCGGCGGTTTAAGGGTTAATCTCCTTCCTGTCTCGACCCCCTTCTCTCTCGCTGGCCAGTCTATTGTCTGCTTTTCTCCCTCAATGCCAGCTCCTCCTTAAATATGTCCATGAATGCAGCGTCTCAATCGCATACTGCAAAATGCCGATAGACCAACTGAGAAAGACAGCACCCTCATGTGCAGGTGCATCTTCACCTCAATTACCTCATCAACCTCCTGCAACTGTGCGAGCACGCACACCCAAGGAGATCAAGGCAGCCATTCCATTATTTGTTTATTTAAAAAGTATTACATATAGGAAGTAAAAATGTTAGGTTTGAATACAAAATGGGAAAATCATAAATACACCTTGTGAGAAGGATTTAGGAGTTATAGTGGACTGGTTAGACCTCACCTGGAGAACTGTGTGTAATTTTAGTCTACAGTATTAAAAAAAAAGATATAGCAGCACTAGAAAAAGTCCAGAGAACAGCAACTAAGGGATGGATTACGTGGAAAGATTACAAGAGCTGATCCTTTTCAGTTTAAGCAAAAGAAGATTAACAGGAAACTTGACTTAAGTTTTTAAAATTATAAAGGGCAAAAGTACAACCACAGACACATGGAATAAGTTACTAAGTAGTTTAGTAGACAGTAGCATTAATGGACTTTCAAAACTACAGTAGACTTGACGTTATTTTGGAAGAATTAATTGGACAGAACAGGCAAACTATGTTGACCTGAATGGCCTGTCCTTATCTAGATTGTTCTAATATGTACCAAACAACTACTGAGAGTATTCATATACAGTGATCCCTCGCTATATCACGCTTCGACCTTTGCGGCTTCACTCCATCGCGGATTTTAAATGTAAGCATATCTAAATATATATCATGGATTTTTCGCTGGTTCGCGGATTTCTGCAGACAATGGGTCTTTTAATTTATGGTATATGCTTCCTCAGTTGGTTTGCCCAGTTGATTTCGTACAAGGGACGCTATTGGCAGATGGCTGAGAAGCTACCCAATCAGAGCACGTATTACATATTAAATAAAACTCTTCAATGATATACGATATGCTTCCTGCGTAGTGCTTCGCATACTTGAAAGCCCAAACAGCACGTATTGATTTTGATTGTTTGTTTTACTCTGCCTCTCTCACTCTTTCTGCTCCTGCAGGAGGGGTGTGAGCAGAGGGGCTGTTCGCACACTGGCCTAGAGGATACGGACGCTCCGCTAAAAAATGCTGAAAGACTACCTTCACATTGCTCCGTTTCTTGCAGCTGCTTTGTCCGGCGGTGCTTCGCATATTGAAAAGCCCGAACAGCCCTATTGATTTTTGATTGTTTGCTTTTCTCTCTCTCTCTGACATTCTCTGCTCCTGACACGCACTCCTTTGAAGAGGAAGATATGTTTGCATTCTTTTAATTGTGAGATGGAACTGTCATCTCTGTCTTGTCATGGAGCACAGTTTAAACTTTTGACTTAAGGGTGTTCTCATGTCTAGAGGGCTCTAATAATGTTAAAAAACGTATTTAGAAGGTTGTAGACAGGTTTTCTATGCTGTAACTGTGAAAATAATCGATTTATAAATAAAGAATCCTACTTTGTGGAAATTAATTTATTGCGGTAGAGTCTGGAAAGGATTAACCGCGATAAACGAGGGTTTACTGTATACCGTTTAGTGGTACTGTCTAGCGACTCTACAGTTCTAAATATAAAATGTTAACAGTCATGAGGGAAATGACATAAATACTGGACTGTGCATTTACAATACCACTTTTAATATTAATCTGTATTTTTTATTTGAGTAGTTTCTTCGGGCATAACTGTGGCATTTATATCACAAAATTATCATTTTGAAATTGTGTGGTTTTGTCACAGGCACCGCAGCCTTTTTAAATGTTGTGTCTGTTGACAATCACTTTCTTTTTATATACAAGTTAGCTGTGCCAAGTTTACCAGGTCCTACTTTTGACCAGATACACTCTTCTGATTTCTACCTTTTGCTTTTCTTGCTTAGTTTTTTTAGCAGGAAGCTAACAGGTGCTAAGAAGATATAATGATAGGACTTTGTTTTCTGAGTTTGATGATTGGTAGTTTGCGTTGGCTTGGACATGGCAGAGGAGAGATGCTGGATTAAGAGAAAAAGAGGAAGACCTAAGCGAAGGTTTATGGATGTGGTGAGAGAGGACATGCAGGTGATGGGTGTAACAGAACAAGATGCAGAGGACAGAAAGATATGGAAGAAGATGATCTGCTGTGACAACCCCCAACGAGATCAGCCGAGAGAAGAAGAAGATTGGTAGCAATTCCAAAAACCCTCCCACCCCAGCCTGGCCATTGACCATGATCCTATCCTTCCCTTTAGTTAATTAAGAAATTTTCTGGACACTTTTTGCCCCTGATCATTTCAGCTTTGTGCATTTAAGAGGTCTTATGCAGCAAAAGGTTCTGAAACCCTAAAGCATGATAGCATATTTTGGCTGTTACATTCTCTCAACAATTTTTAGTAACCTTTAGCTAATATTTTAGTAAGAACTCTTTTGAAGGTGCATGCTATCTGTAGAATACCTGTAGAACATTTGACTATCGTGCTGACTTTCTATCTACAGAAAAAGAGGACAGTGGGCCTTTTTTTGCCTTGCTGTTTGCCATTCTCAACCTCCTGTGCTATTGAACATGTGAATGCTACTGTTTTCTAATGTTTTTTAACTTGATGCTTTTGTCATTTGATTTAGGTGTTTATGTTGTTATGAATTTTTCTTTATATTTCCACCCAAGGCCACTTGATTCTTCTCCATTCTTTTATTAAAGACATTTCATTTCAAAGCAATACTGGCAAAGTCTGTAGAACATCTTTTCATAATTTACAGAACATAAATAAACACAGACCATTTTTCATCCGATCTTGACTGTTCCAAATTGATTTCCAGGCCTCCCCTGTTCAGATTACAGTATACTATATGTGTACTAACCAAGACACAGAATTATACTTACTTAAGTCAAGTTTTGTTATTACTACATGTGATGACGCATGTTGCAAGTCGATGGCAGTGTGGGACTTAAGAATCAAAACAGTGCAACTCGGGCTCTGCGGCAGAGGAGTTAGGCTGCCACAAGGTGTTTATTGTGAAGCTGAGCTGATTGCTTGATTAGATTACCTGCTCCATACTGGCACCACAGTTTATAATCAGGGTGCTGCTCCCACAGGTGTATATGAAGGGAATGGTTGTAGCTTAGGGGGAGAAGTGCGTGTCTGGGGAAGTGTGAGGGGAAACCTTTGAGATAAAAAAAAGCAACCAACCAGTCTGAGTGAGCTCATGCTGAAGGTAGAGGAAAGTTCACAGGAGATAGGAGGGATGGCATCAAAGACATGGGCAAGTTTAAAGGCTGACTGCACTCACTGGCGTCTCAGAGGATGAAGACTGGTGCTTACTTCTTATGTAAACCTATTGATTCCCCTGAGTACTGGCATTTTAACCTTTTGATTAGGTCACAGACGAAGATGAACACCACAGGCAACTGTACTTTTTGTTTAATTGCTTCATGCTCAAGAAAACAATTCAATCTGCTTAGTCTTCAGCATGACTGGCTGTTCTAAATAAAAGACAACTAAACAGTTAACTTTTTATCTTTTAAAGAAAAATCCCATTAACATTGTTAGCTTTTCAAACCAGTAACAGGTGCATATTAAACTAATCTTAACATTCTGTTAATGCTATTAAAAGTAGATTTTAGTAGATTTTTTTTCCTTGAAGAGGCTTTTGATGATGTGTGTTATGTTTCTAAAGCATATGATTTTTTCTGATACAACTAAATTTTTCAAATTTAGGCAGGCAAGCACTTAAATTTATAGGACATAACATTTATAATTTCCAAATATCTTTGAATGACAACTGTTGATCATTTCAAACAAAGTAATTTCAAATGTTACCATCCACAGTATTACCTATTTTCCACTTTCAACTGACAAGGAGAAGACTTTTGTGGTAGTCCAACCTTCCTTTGACACTATGTTTTAAATGTGAATGGAAGGTATAAACATCTCAATTAAAAAAAAAACAAACGTTTGTACCAAGCTTTGTACATATATCTTACTTTTTAAGTATCTTTAGCATTAAAAAGAGGATATATTTCATTTATAGCAATTAACTGGTGGTTGCTCTACCTGGTTGACAACTGGCTGCTGAACCTGTTCATTGTAAGACAATGCAGCAACGGATGGGTCAGTACTCTGCGGATGACAGTCATTGTACTGCTGATGTGTATGAGGCATTTGTGTAGCCATCTGAAGGCCAGCAGCATGGAAAGAAAATGAAGGTGCAAGCCGAACAGATGAAGGTTTGCATGCTGAAGTCTCTCCCCCTGAAACAAAAAAAGAAGGCAATTGTATGTATTATTTGTTTCACTTACACTGCACTCAAAAATGTTCACAGATTACTAATTCAGAATAGTAAGACATGATTTGACAAGACATTTTTCCATACATAACAAAGAAAATTTGAAAATGGCATGAAATTATCATAACTGAAGGAACATCAGGAAATTGGGAAGCAGTGTATTTCTGAAAAAAATAATTCCTATGAGAACAATATTTTACTCTGTAGTGCCACACAACCTTGCCATGTATATGAAAAAGCAGACAGCCAAATCCAAAAACCAAATTGCTCTGATAAGTATAAATACTGTATACTCACGAAACAGTAAATGTTTAGGTGGAAATCTAACCTCTTCAAAAACTATACTGCCTAGAAAATGTATACACCCACTAACAAATAAACCTTAATTAATAAAAAAGTCAAAAGAACACTTCAAGCAACTCCATGCTTCTTGGATGGATATAAGAAAATATTCAAGTTGCCGAATATTCCTAGGAGTACAGTTAAATCAATCTGTATGTAATGGAAAAAGTATTGCATTGTTGTAAATCTACTTAGAGCAGGCCGTTAACAAAACAGAATGTTCGATTAAGACGACTAGTGAGGATGACCACCAAAAAACCTAGAACAACTCTGAAGGACTTAAAAGCTACAGTTGAGAAGAATGGAGAGATAGCACATATATTTGCCAGCTTCACCAGTCGGCGATTTCTGAGACAGTGGCAAAGAGAATGCCACTGCTATTTTTATTTAAAAAAAAATGCCCCACACATGACATTTTGGGTAGAGTTTGCCAGAAAGCACAAGGGAGGCTCTGAAGTTAGCTGGAGGATAACAAAATGTGAAAACTTCCAAAGAAGTCATTTGTAAACGTGTTTACAAAGTAAATGCTCAGTTTCTACAGGGTTCTTGAGAATGTGTATTGCAAGAATTCCTTAACTATGAAGCACACAGAAACAGATAAAAATTCAGAGATGTCTTTTAATGTCAGATTAACAATGAGCTGTGAAAACATGAATCCTGTTTTGTTACATGTTATCTTTTCTCCTATAAAAGAAACATTTTTTTTTTACCTTGTCCAGGAAACAATTGAGTCTCATAATGACCAAGTGCTGTCTAATGATTAGCTTTGGAGAATCACAGCACTGCATACTTAGAGGTTCCATTAAACATCTCCCCATATAGATTCATAAAGAATGAAAACATGAAGACACTTCAACTGAAGGATATTTACCTCCACATTGTGTAGATCACATTTTCTAAGTGTATTAGCTCCAACTGTAAATATGAGGAAGGTTATCTTAGGTTATTCTAAGATCTACAATTGGGTGAGCTAATAATATCAAACTTTTTTGAAGTTGCTATGTATTTTTTTCTATTTGAATACTTAAGTACAAACTATTTATTAATTAGTTCATATTTAAATTTTTAGGGAAAGTCGAACAGATAAAAAAAAAAAAAGGTGAAGGAACAGGTGGGTTTTATCATACCTCTCTCCATGACGACAGAGTAGATAATTCATTTCAAATTTTGACGGAGGTCATGAAAATTATCACAATACAATTTTCTTTACATACCTGCTCTCACAACTATAAGAAGCTAAATATAACTGACCTTAAATTGTGAACCAGTTTCATATTTTATTTTTAATTTAAATCAAATATACTGTAGACTCAAAGAAAAACAAATAAGAGGCAGAGATAAAATACATTTACTTTTCTTCACATCGTATTAAAAGATTTAGCCTTTAAAGAGTGGTGAATTTAAAATATATTTACTCAGTACATGAATTCTTCTTTTCTACAAATATATTTCATGATTAAATTTGACAAGGCCATAATAAAATGTAGTTTTGTAAATGCAGTATCATAGAACATTTCTGGAATCAGCTGCAAGGTGAAGGACAACATAGCAAGCAGAATGACATTAACCTTAAAAAAATCCAGATATCAGTCATATTACATCAGAATAAACAGCCTTGTGATGAGGGTAAAATACTAGCCCTGCTACTTGCCTAGGGAATTCACTTTAAGTTTCATTGCTGCTATTTATATTATGCCACATGCCATTGCTAAGGACGCTGCATGTGATCAGTAAACATATGCAGAGGTTGTCAATGTAATTGTGGATGACTAATGAAATTTGTGTTACAAATATAGTAATATACTATATACGTAAAGGTGTGCAACTCATTCGTGGGTCAAAGGTCCCATTTTCAATTCAAAAAGTCATTCCCATATGGATTAAGCTTTCCTGCTTATAATGTGTGTAGTTTCCATATACAAGGTTTACTACATAAACGTGTGAATAAAACTCAGAAGCAGTAAATACGTGTTCACCAAAATGAAGGACACTAAACCGAAATTGTAATATAAAATGTTTCCCTTAACATGCTTTTCTTAAGACACTCAAGGTGTAAAATGAGGACTACCAAGGAAAAGTTTCCACAAGCCATTTTACTTGGGACTATCACAGGTCTCTTTGTTATATTACACCAATTCAATTGAGCAAACCTGACTTGCAGGTTCCTTGAGACACTGCAACCTTGCTTCATCAGTAAATCATATTGTGATTTTAGGGGTGGGGTGGAAGGTGTCAACTTTTTTTTTTTATTTCTCAAAATGTTTTCACCTTTACATTGCTCAGAAATTTAAAGTTTGAAAACATTAGTTCAGATACAGTATGTACATTGGTTGAGATATTTATACACACTGGTCTGAACATATATGCTCTGACATTAATTGAGCAACTAGCCATGTTACCAGGCTTTACTCTAGAAATGTTTTACAACAACTGGCATCAGTTATAGTGCCATCAGTTAAATGGATATATAAGTACCACGTAACTGAGTACTTTCCTGTATACAATTTTGTTTTTTAAACTATGGCTAATATTAATTAGTTCAATAAAGCTTATTAATCTTGAACATGCTACGTATAATTGCTCATAAATCAACACTGCTGTTTTTCCTGATGGCTGGTCTTGGCTTTTGTTGTTGGTCATTAGAAAACAATTTTATAGGAAATTAATCTTTTGAACTGAAACTGGAAATATGTTGAATAACAAGGATTTCGGCTATAAATATAATTTCACTCTGGGGCACATCCTGTAAAAATAGCGACTTCAACCATTTGATCTATAATATTGTGTCATTACAAATATTTTGAGGGTTTAAATCAATAGCAATACACAAACTGAAACAGGATTAGTGCATATGGGAATGGCAGTTGACCTCAGAGAATGTGGATTTTTACTTTATTCACTAAAGAATTTATCCAGTTTAACACCAGTTTTATACTCATGAAGAAAGGGTACTGTACTACTTTTTTTAGTATTTTTGACACTAGTATGGCTTTACTGTGGTAGCCAAAGCTATAAAGCAAAGGTGTATGCAGCCCATGCAATGAAATCAATGTTTCAAGTATTATACAAAAAACACACAGGTGAAAAGAAATATTGTGGACTATGTACAGCATTGACAGCTGAAAGCATCTATAGTGTGTTGGCTGTTGGTTTGGAAGAGATTGCATCAGAATTCTGTATTCCAGTACATCACCACTCTCGGTATTGGGTAAAGGTGATTTAAAGTTAAATCATCAAAGCTAAAAACTGTGAAAGTCCTCAACTGTTGTATTGGCATCACAGCTTAAAATTAGTACTGCCATGTTATAGAGTGGGCTGGAATAAATGTCCACCAGAAAAAAATAAATAGTTACTAATTACTCTTATTCACTCAAAAGCACCATTCTGTTGTTTTTATATCATATTCTGAAAAAGAACATCGCCATCCACTACAGAAAAAAAACTGCATTGCTCCATTGTAGCTTGACTCCATCTGTGATTTTGTTTTCTATTTCCAATGTTTTCCTAATTGTTGATTTATACTGTGAACTTTTCAATTTAAATTCTTTATTGTCATGTGTACAAGTACCATGTGCAATGAAATGCTTGCTTGCATGTATCCCTGCAGACAGTGAACATGAAATTAGAGAACAGTGCTGGCTTATTCAAAAACGCAACCGTTGCTTAAAAAAAAAAAAAAAAAAGTACACTTCAGATTATTGCTATGCGTGGAGTGCATAGTAAAGTGAGGTGCAACCTTGGCCAAGTGAATTAAACCACCACCATCCAGTGGCTTTAATCTCACTGAAGATTAAGTGAAGCTTTCAAATAATTGTTTTTAGTGTTTGGGAGTATTTAATGGTTGGGGGTAGGTGGTGTTTAAAAACAAAGGAAGACTGTTCTGTAAGAATTTGGCAACATTGTACAAAACTATGGGATCATTTACACTGATGCCAGGAAACCACTTCCAGCTGTACTCCTCTTTCCCTCACTATACTTTCCATTACTTCTGCAGCTTTCTTCATTTGCATACACTGGAAGGATATTTCTCTGCATGCTCAAGGCACTCTGCCAAAAAAAAAGGACATGGTGCATTAGAAAACCTCACTTACTGCAGTATTATTATTGAAAAATAAAAGACTAAAATAAAAAAATTTTCTCTTTTCACTACTGTTGACTGAAATTTAGCGACTCTAATATGTCAAAACATTTGAGATTTTGGGGAAATTAATTTTTATATTGCAGGGGCTTTACACTCCCAAATAAATTTAAATGTTCTTTCTTAGAGAATTTGTACTGACCTAGGCATACAACTCTGCTAAATTTCAGTTTACTAACTGTTTTTGCATACAAGTGAGTCAGCTTTGCATGATATACTAAGTGTGAATTTCCAGTTTCTGGGAATGGCTGTGGAGTGTTGCCTTTTGCTACAAAATTCTACTGAAAAGATGGAGCTGTTGAAAGTCGTGCATAGTGAGAATGCTATGAAAAAGCCAAGTGTCTTTGCGAGGAGTAAGAGGTTCGAGGAGGGGTGAGAAGATGTGACAATGCCCGAAGTGTATCATTCATTATTACAATGTCCCAAGCCACAAAACATTAATTCGGTGTTCACAACGTCCTGGTTAAGAAATCAATTACTAAACTGGATCATCCACCTGACTTGGCCCCTTGTAATTGTTTCTCTTTCCAAAAATAAAAACTGGTATGAAAACATGAACATTTTTAAACATTGCTGGCACACAGCATAACGGAGCAAAAGAATTCAGTTATGTTTCTAGCAATGTCAATGTTATTTAACTAAATGCACAGCTTCTCAAGGAGCTTACTTTGAAAGTTGCCGTAGCTGCTAGTGCACAGACATGCAAACCTTTTTCCCTGAAGATTTATTCTGAGAATTACATTGTCTCACCTACTGTATATATACATGAACCAACTTTAGTCAAACTGAAATCTTGGCAATAGAAGAAAATATCTAACCTAACTAACTGGGCTTTCACATGTAAGAGGTAAGCACTGTATTTAAAAAGTCACATTTTAGAGATATCTCAGATCAGTCATTTTATGACACTAGAAGCTGCACGAAAATGTCTACTGTCCACATGGGTGCATGATGCTGACCAAAGATTTCAAACTAAAGTAGCCAAGGAAAAGAACTGGACTGTGCTGCTTGCCAAGTAGTAGAGAACACCTTAGGATATTAAGTTCAGTACAGATATCTTTGTGTGAACCCAGCCACATGTAATGCACAAACCAATGTGCTTCTTTGTGCCCATCCCAAACCCAGATAAATGGGGAGGGTTACATCAGTAACAGCATCCGGTGTAAAAGCAGCCTAGGTGGGTGGCTCTCTGGGGGCTAGTTCGCCCCACTGAAAGCAAGTGAGTGGGGTGAGCAGGAGAGGTGGCCTCCTGTTGGATCTGAGGAGCGACTACAGGTGCGCGAAAGATCACGGGAGGAGAGCCAACCTTGACGCTCTGGCAGTGATGTCCGTTCAGAGGCTAAGACAGATGTTAACTGAAGGAGCTCGTGGCTGTTGGGTCTCCGCCAGCTGAGAGAGCAATGGGTGAGCCGGGATCAGAGTGATGGAGGTGGGCCAGAGAATAACAAGGGAGTGAGAGACTGCATTTTTAACCTCTGATTTTAAAGGATTTATTTATTGATGGTTTTAACCCCACTGGACACACTTTTTGTTTTTGATTATCTATACTAATACAAGGCAAAGCATGCACGCACGTAGTGCTGGGCGATATGGAAAAATCATATATCACGATATGGATTATTTTATATCACGATATACCACCCACAATAAAGTACGTTTTCAGTTATTCTCTGAAACGTTTGACAAAAATATCACTGCATACTTTTTTTGCAACTTTATTTTGAAGTGACATTTAACTGAACTGTCACAAATGAGAAAAATACATTTTAGTTTAGCAATATAAATGTATCAACTGACAACAGATGTGGTGGAGGTAGAGCTACAGTAGCCTTCACATATTTTTATCCACATCATAGTTATTTAAATAGTATTATCAAAATAAACTTTATTTAAAAAAAAAAATTAAAGTGCACAACCATTTCAAGTTTCTGAGCAGAAAAGCACTCAATTATAAAAAATAAACACAAAACATTTTTCAACCTTGTAGTACAAAGTTTGCAAACCAAAATAAAGTATCAAAAGTAAATATCAGAGTTGAACATAACACTGTTTAAGGCATTAGCCATGAATAAAAGTGCAAACATAAAAAGGCTACTTTGTAAAAGTAGAAAAAATGACTCTGTCAAATTTATAGATAGATAAATACTTTATTAGGGGGTCTTTCTCGGAATTACTACAGTAAAAATGACAGAACAGTAAACTAAAAGTACCTCATACAAATTACTGCATGAGTAACGCACCTTGGGCTATCATGGCTCCCGTGTGGTCATCTGGAAAGTACGCAGTCTGTAAACAGCGAGCACAGAGGATCCAGTCTTTGCTGATGTAATGGATGGTTACGCTCATGTAGGGCTGCGTAGCTCTGCTTGTACACAGGTCAGTTGTCAAGGCATAATGGACCACACTGCGAACATCCTTCTCTACTTGGGCCCGGCATGCGTTATATAAGAGAGGCAACTCGACTTTACTGAAGTGCTTACGACTGGGCATAACGTACCTCGGGTCAAGGACTTTGACGAGGTCTCGGAAGCTACCCTTCTCAACTGCATACACGGGGGTCATGCCTTTACAAATGTAATGCAAGATGGCACATGTGATTTCTTTATGGCGCTGGGACGTTTTTTCATACGGTGTGCGTTTTATGAAAGACTTTAATTTTAGGCTGGCTATATTTTTTCTTGCCACTTGCCCGGGCTGTTTCACAACTTTCTTTACGTCACATTTCTTCGATTCTCCCATATTCTTTTTCGTGGACCTTCTTCAAGTGGTAAAAGAGGTTTGTTGTGTTAGCGTCGGGCGCGGAAACAGTCTTTTGGCAGAGTTTGCACATGACTGTCTTCTGCTCCGTTTTAGAGCTCTTGAAGCCAAAATGCAACCAAATCACTGACGTACCCCCACGTTTCGGTTAAAGTACTTCTTGGGCTGCTGCCTGCATAGCAGTTTCAGTTTGTTGCGACTCCAGGCATTCATCTTTAACCTCTTGCGTCTCCATCTTTAAGCACTCACGAGTTAACTAGCGTAAAGCATGTCGCAACAACGTATAAAGCGTCTTGTCGCAAAACCACAAGACGGAGTTTCTTTGCGAAAAAGTTAATTTTTATTCTTGATTATCACTTATATAAAGGGTAGAGTATGCATTGCATAGCGACAAGACATTATCATACATTTCTCATAGCCTATTTAATGCAATATTTTATTTAGTAATTGATAAAATTAGGTTAGAAACGATAGAAACGATAGAAGAGAAATAGGACGATAAGACACTTTTCTATCGTCCCCACAATACATATTGTCATATCGCCCAGTATTACACGCACGCATGCACGCACCTGAAAAAAACATACATTATATAATTAAGAATGCAGTGAAACAATTAGAAGCGAGCGAGTGACATATTAAACCATATTCAGCGGCTCACGTGAACTGACGCAGTGCACAGACAAAAAGCAACAGTTCCAAAGAGTGCTGAACAAAAACCGAATTACACTGCTACGCTCAAATAGATAAACCACACGCCGTGGCGCAATAGTAGAGGCTTCGCCTCTAGCGCCGGCTTCCGGGGTTCGATGCCCAAGAGGGGATGCACTGAGTATGTACGCGCGCTTCCCGATACATTTTAGCCTCGCATCCCCTTGGTTTGAGACGTATGAAAAAATATGCAGTTAACGCAGAAAGACAGATCACCAATTGAAGCTTTATGAATAATGGATACTTTATTCGCGATCAATGATTGTTTTGGTAAAGCCATACTCAGTGTATTCATTAGATGAACGGTAAAAAAGTAAGAGCGAGGGAAGGATGACTTATTGAGGCACGCAGGCAAAACCACAATAGCACGCTGGCTCGATGTACTGTAGTGCGTCAACTCGATCTGAATTGCGATCACATTTGAAAAATATATCTTTTCAAGTTCCATTTAGTCCATATGTGTCAAACTCAAGGCCTGCAGGCCACATCCGGCCCGGCGTGTAATTATATCCGCCCCGAGATCATTTTATATACTGTATTATTGTTATTAATGGCCCGGGATATGAAGCGCTGGTAACACAATAAACTACAGATCCCATAATGCAGCGCTTCAGCTGCCTTGCCAACACTTACGCGTTAATCAAGTCTAGCTTATGATGCTGCAAGTTATTGCGAAGCTAGCCCACACGATGCCGAAGAGAAAAGGTGATTCTGAACATAGAGCCTTTAAAAACCGATGGGAGGCTGAGTATATGTTTACTGACATTGCCGGTAAACCCGTGTGTCTCATTTGTGGAGCTAATGTGGCTGTAATTACAGAATTTAATCTAAGACGGCACTATGAGACAAAACATCAAGATAACCTGAAAGACCTGAATGCAATGCACAAGATACAGAAAGCAGAAGAGTTAAAGAAGAATCTGACACTTCAGCAGACGCTTTTACCCGTGCAAAATCACAAAGCGATTTCAAGTGAAGCTACTTTTATGGGAGACACAAATGCACCAGTGCAACTTGCCCCACTTTCCCTGTTGCCAAGTAATGTTGAACCAAGTCGACACTACGGTGTTCCCAAATACGCACTTTGCTGATAAACTGAGCGCACGGCGCTTTGGTGACTTTGAAGAACAAAAAAAGAATTTTGAGTTGTTTCGCAACCCATTTGCTGTCGATGTGGAAACTGCACCTGTGCAGATTCAGATGGAGGTGATTGAGCTGCAGTGTAATGGCACACTGAAGGCAAAGTACGATACTGCAGGCCCGCACAGTTTATTCACTCCATTCCGCAAAATGCTCCAGCTCCTTCTACATGCGGCTCGAACCTTGTGCATGTTTGGTAGCACATATCTGTGTGAGAAGCTCTTCTCAGTCATGAAGACTAACAAAACAGCACACAGGAGTCGCCTCACTGATGAGCACCTGCAGTCCATCCTGAGAATCTCCACAACACAGAACCTCACACCAAACATAAACGAACTTGTTGCCAAAAAAAGATGCCAGGCTTCCAGCTCTGATAAAATGACATAAGAGCAAAGACAACTGAATGATTTGATTTGTTATTGCTGAAAAGAACAAATTTTATTTATATTTCCAGGTTTTGTTATGCACCATGTTCATATTTGAATTTGTATAATTTTGACAGGATATATTTTTATGGAGAGCAAAATCTTTTGGGATATTTAAAATTTAAGTTTATTTTTATATAAAATTACATAAGAGTAAAGAAATTTGAATGTTTGTTCTTTTAATTTACTTTATTTCTAACTTGTATAATTTAGACAGGATATATTTTTATGGAGAGCAAAATATTATAAGTTATTTAAGGTTTGAGTTGATTTATTCCGAATAATATTCTGTCGACTAAATAAAAATTCCTTCTATTTAAAATTTAAATAGAAATTGAACATATACGATAGTTGTGTGTGTGTGTATATATATGTTTATATATATATATATATATATATATATATATATATATATATATATATATATATATATATATATATATATATATGTGTGTGTATGTATATAGATATTTGTGTGTATATATGTGTGTGTATGTATATGTATGTGTGTTTATGTAGAGATCTATCTATATATATATATATATATATATATACATATACACACACACATATACATATATCTATACTAATAAAAGGCAAAGCCCTCACTCACTCACTCACTCACTGACTCAATGACTCATCACTAATTCTCCAACTTCCCGTGTGGGTGGAAGGCTGAAATTTGGCAGGTTCATTCCTTACATCTTCCTTACAAAAGTTGGGCAGGTTTTATATCGAAATTCTACGTGTAATGGTCATAACTGGAAGCAGTTTTCTCCATTTACTGTAATGGAGATGAGCTTCAACGCCGTGGGGCAGAGTTTAGTGTGACATCATCACGCCTCCCACGTAATCACGCAGTACATAGAAAACCAGGAAGACCTCAAAAAAGCGCTCAAGAAAACATGCATTATATAATTGAGAAGGCAGCGAAACAATAAGAAGCGAGCGAGTGACATATACAACCATATTCATGAGTTCTGCTACTTGGAAACAAAGCACGATGTAAACCTACACTTTAAATTAAGTTCATAGACAGGCTGCGCTGGCGTTTGTAATTTAGTGCCTGCCCATATAAGGCCGTCCGTCAGCGGCAATCCAATAGCAAACTGCCACGGTAAATATTCACGGGTGAAGGACTGTGCTTATGGAGAGGAAGATGAGATGGTCAGGGTGGTGTTTGACACAAACTCAGCGAAACTGCGAGAGAAAGTTTTAAGTGCCAGGACTAAGGTAACATTAAATAAAGCTATGGACATAGCACGAGATGGCACCAGCACAGCTGGGAACCTTCGATGCAAGTACACCGAGTGGCTCACGTGAACTGACGCAGTGCACAGATAAAAGCAACAGTTCCAAAGAGCTGAACAAAACCGAATTACACAATTGAAAAGGCAGAAAAAATATAAAGCGCCTGATAAACATATTCATAAATCCAGCTACTGTGGAAACAAAGCACACGGTGAAAAAAGTCAATGTCCCGCTAAAGGAAGACAGTGTAAAAAACCCGTGCATGCAGTGTGTCAGGTCTCAGATAAAGAAGAAGACGAGCTGTTTATTGATGCAGTAAGAAACGAATCGATGAATGAAACCTGTCATCTTTACAACGATTGACAAACACGGAATGTAACTTGAACACAACACATCCTACAAATACGAACCTGATTGAAAGAAATAATGATAATCAAATCCTTGATGACAGCAACACTCAGTAACACTCACAAAACAAATACTGTATATTGACAGTCATGTTACGTTATTTTTAAAATGTTCCCTTTTCTTTTCTACCTTTTTAACACACTACTTCTCCGCTGCGATACGCGGTATATATATATATATGTATATATATATATATCCCGCTCTACATACTCGAATAATGGATACTTTATTAGCCATCAATGATTGTTTTGGTAAAGCCATACTCAGTGTATTCATTAGATGAACGGTAAAAAGTAAGAGCGAGGAGGATGACTCATTGAGGCATGCAGGCTGTAGTGCGTCAACTCTATCTGAATTGCGATCACATTTGAAAAAATATATCTTTTCAAGTTCTATTTAGTCCATATGTGTCAAACTCAAGGGGCGGGCCACATCCGCCCGGCGTGTAATTATATCCGCCCGAGATCATTTTATATACTGTATTATTGTTATTAATGGCCCGGTATATGAAGCGCTGGTAACACAATAAACTACAGATCCCATAATGCAGCGCTTCAGCTGCCTTGCCAACACTTACGCGTTAATCAAGTCTACATTATGATGCTGCAAGTTATTGCGAAGCTAGAGTTATTGCACACTGAGTTTGCACGGCGCTTTGGTGACTTTGAAGAACAAAAAAAGTCCGTCTACATGCGGCTCGAACCTTGTGCATGTTTGGTAGCACATATCTGTGTGAGAAGCTCTTCTCAGTGATAAAGACTAACAAAACAGCACACAGGAGTCGCCTCACTGATGAGCACCTGCAATCCATCCTGAGAATCTCCACAACACAGAACCTCACACCAAACAGAAACGAACTTGTGGCCAAAAAGATGCCAGGCGTCCAGCTCTAAAATGACATATGAGCAAAGACAACTGAATGATTTGATTTGTTATTGCACGTAAGGCGGGAGTCAACCGTTTTAACAAACAGCGTATTGCACTGATCTGAAATAGCTGTGTGTGTATATATGTAGATATGTATGTATATGTATATGTTTATATATGTATGTATATATGTGTGTGTGTGTATGTATGTATATGTATGTGTGTGTATATATGTAGATATATATGTATGTATATATGTATATGTATAGATATGTATATATATATATATATATATATATATATATATATATATATATATATATATATATATATATATATATATATATATATATATATATATATATATATATATATATATATATATATATATATATGACAACACCACTCATCACTCACAACAGTGACAAAACAATTACATTGACAATAAGGTTACGTTATTTTCAAAATGTTTCCTTTTCTTTTCATTGCTTCTTTAACACACTACTTCTCTGCTGCGAAGCGCGGGTATTTTGCTAGTATATATATATATATATATACACACACATATACATACATATACATACACATATACATACATATACATACACATATACATACACATACACATATACATATATATATATATATATATATATATATATATATATATATATATACATACACATATACATACATACACATACATACATATACATATATATATATATATACATACATATACATACACATATATGCCAGCAACACTCATGACAATGACAAAACTATTACATTGTCAAACATGTTACATTATTATTAAAATGTTTCCTTTTCTTTTTACTTCTCTGCTGTCAAGCGCGAGTATTTTGATATATATTATATATATACTGCTCAAAAGAATTAAAGGAACACTTTTTAATCAGAGTATAGCATAAAGTCAATGAAGCTTATGGGATATTAATCTGGTCAGTTAAGTAACAGAGGGGGTTGTTAATCAGTTTCAGCTGCTGTGGTGTTAATGAAATTAACAACAGATGCACTAGAGGGGCAACAATGAGATGACCCCCAAAACAGGAATGGTTTAACAGGTGGAGGCCACATTCAGCATGAGCAGTTTGGTGGTGGGTTAATGATTTTCTGGGGAGGCATATCCATGGAGGGTCACACAGACCGCTACAGGCTTGACAAAGGCACCTTGGCTGCCATTAGGTATCAGGATGAAATCCTTGGACCCATTGTCAGACCCTATGCTGGTACAGTGGCTCCTGGTGCACGACAATTCCTGGCCTCATGTGGTGAGAGTATGCAGGCAGTTCCTAGAGGATGAAGGAATTGATACCATTCACTGGCCACCACACTTTCCTGACATTACCCAGTCTATATCAGTATAGATATCCAGGAGGATTTCTTTTTCCCATTGAGATCTGATGTGTTTTCAAAGTGTTCCTTTAATTTTTTGAGCAGTATATATATATATATATATATATATATATATATATATATATATATATATATATATATATATATATATAGATAGATAGATAGATAGATAGATAGATAGATAGATAGATAGAGAGAGAGAGAGATAGATAGATAGATATGACAACAACACTCATATCAATGATAAAACAATTACATTAACAATCAAGTTACATTATTTTTAAAATTTTTCCTTTTCTTTTTCATAACTTCTTTAACACAGTACTTCTCCGCTGCGAAGCGCGGGTATTCTGCTAGTTTCAAATAAAAGCACTTTATCACTTTTTGGAATATATCCCCTGGCTTTGAGAGATTTGTCCCCATTTGTCAGCTCATCTAGGTGACATTATCATGAATAAGGCCAGATGTATCTGAGGCTGGGTTCAAACTGATTTACCATGGTGTGGATAGGAGGGAAAATGGGACAGAGGTTATCCTGAAGGAACAGTATATCAAAACAGTGATGGAGAGAGGGATGATTATAAATATGGACATTGAAGGCATGATGATGAATGGTGTTAGTGCATATGCCCTGCAAGTTGGGTATGCAATGGATGAAGTGGTGGAGAGTGTACCCAAGAGAGATTTCAATAGACATGTGGGAGAAGGGAACAGAAGGGATGACAAAGTGATGGGTCGGTATGGTGTCAAGGAGATGAATGAAGGAGGTGAGATGATGGTGGATTTTGAAAAAACAATGGACGTGGCTGTGGTGAATGCATATTTTAAGAAGAGGGAGGAACACAGGGTGACATAAACAGTACCGAATGTATTAACTTTTCTGGTGGCTCACCAGCTGCAAAAAAAGTCTTAAGACATTTTATTTGTATAGCTACCTTGACTCATTTGTAAATTGGTTACACAAAAAAATACGAGTCTTTGTATTTGAAATAAATGTGGGCCATGAAACAGACTGAACCAGTTTATACAAGATCACATATCTGCAGTAAAAGCAGAGTTGCAAAAAGAAAGAAAGTTGGTTTACTAGCACTAGTATCTGTGCATAGATAAGTTTCTTAATTGTATGGTATACCGAGTAAGCATACATACAGTTGTGCTTGAAAGTTTGTGAATCCTTAAGAAATTTCTATATTTCTGCATAAATATGACCTAAAACAACATCAGATTTTCACTGAAGTCCTAAAAGTAGATAAAGAGAAACCAGTTAAACAAATGAGACAAAAATATTATACTTGGTCATTTATTAAAGAAAATGATTGAATATAGCATATTTGTGAGTGGCAAAAGTATGTGAACTAGGGCTGGGCCACATTGTACCGGTATTACCGTGAAAGGTATAATGTTAGGCAATGATAAGAAAATGAAATGTCGCGATAGAATATGGGTAAAACTTGCATGCGCAGTGCCTTAATTTTCATACGCACATGGCGGAAAAAGCATGGCGGCGACGGAGAGTGAGAAGGGTGAAAGCGGATCGTTGAATGAAACAGATGAACAAGAATTGGTTTGTAAAAATGGTGCAACTTCAGTGGTGTGGAACTAGTTTGGTTTTTGCCCATCAGATACCCAACAAAGCACAATTTTTTGTACAACATGCAAGCGGGCCGTCGTGGCGAAGGGCGGAAACACCACAAACCTATTTCATCATTTGAAGCAGAAGCACTTGTTGGAGTATGTATATATATATATATATATATATATACACACACACACACATATTATATATACAAGTATTCAGACCCCCATCAATTTTTCACTCTTTGTTATAGTGCAGCCATTTGCTAATATCATTTAAATTAATTTTTTTCCTCATTAATGTACACACAGCACCCCATATTGACAAACAAAAAAAAGAATTTTTGCAGATTTATTAAAAAAGAAAAAGTGAAATATCACAGGGTCCTAAGTATTCAGACCCCTTGCTGTGACACTGATATTTAACTAAGGTGCTTTCCATTTCTTTTGATCATCCTTGAGATCACCTTCATTTGAGTCCAGCTGTGTTTGATTATACTGATTGGACTTGATTAGGAAATCCACACACCTGTCTATATAAGACCTTACAGCTCACAATGCATGTCACAGAAAATGAGAATCATGAGGAAAAAGGAACTGCCTGAAGAGCTCAGAGACAGAATTGTGGCAAGGCACAGATCTGGCCAAGGTTACAAAAAAATTTCTGCTGCACTTAAGGTTCCCAAGAGCACAGTGGCCTCCATAATCCTTAAATGGAAGACGTTTGGGGCGACCAGAACCCTTCCTAGAGCTGGCCGTCCGGCCAAGCTGAGCTACCGGGGGAGAAGAGCCTTGGTGAGAGAGGTAAAGAAGAACCCAAAGATCACTTTGGCTGAGCTCCAGAGATCCAGTCAGGAGATGGGAGAAAGTTGTAGAAAGTCAACCATCACTGCAGTCCACCAACAGTCAGGACTTTATGGCAGAGTGGCCTGTCGGAAGCCTCTCCTCAGTGCAAGACACATGACAGCCCGCATGGAGTTTGCTAAAAGACACCTGAGGGACTCTGAGATGGTGAGAAATAAGATTCTCTGGTCTGATGAGACCAAGATAGAACTTTTTGGCCTTAATTCTAAGCGGTATGTGTGGAGACAACCAGGCACTGCTCATCACTTGTCCAATACAGTCCCCACAGTGAAGCATGGCGGTGGCAGCATCATGCTGTGGGGGTGTTTTTCAGTTGCAGGGACAGCACGACTGGTTGGAATCGAGGGAAAGATGAATGTGGCCAAGTACAGGGATATCCTGGACAAAAACCCTTTCCAGAGTGCTAAGGACCTCAGACTGGGTTAAAGGTTTACCTTTAACCTGTTCTTGAATGGCCCAGCCCGAGCCCTGACTTAAACCCAACTGAGCATCTCTGGAGAGACCTAAAAATGGCTGTCCACCAACATTTACCATCCAACCTGACAGAACTGGAGAGGATCTGCAAGGAGGAATGGCAGAGGATCCCCAAATCCAGGTTTGAAAAACTTGTTGCATCTTTCCCAAGAAGACTCATGGCTGTATTAGCTCAAAAGGATGCTTCTACTAAATACTGAGCAAAGGGTCTAAATACTGTGTGTGTGTGTAAATGTAAATATTATATTATATATATATATATATATATATATATATATATATATATATATATATATATATATATATATATATATATATATATATATACTGTATATATATATATATATATATATATATATATATATATATACACACACACACACACACACTTTGGGGTGCGAGCAGCTGTTGCTGGGCGTGCCAGAATCCATCGAGGAAGAAAAATGAAAAACATTATTTGTACACAATCTTAATTTATCCATCCATTCCTAAATGATTAAATGGGCAGGCTATTTCGTATAAGTGCAATACTCTGCTTGTTAAAATGGATGACTTATGCTGCATGACCCACCTTCTCTTGAGATTCAGTTCATGGGCAGATGTTTTGACATTTTCCTTTAGAATTCTCTGATATAATTCAGAATTCATTGTTCCATCAATGAAGGTCAGCCATCCTGGCCCAGATGCAGCAAAACAGGCCCAATTCATGATACTACCACCACCATGTTTCACAGATGGGATAAAGCTCTTATGCTGCAATGCAGTGTTTTCCTTTCTCCAAACATAATGCTTTTCATTTAAACCAAAAAGTTCTATTTTGGTCTTATCGATCCACAAAACATTCTTCCAATAGCCTTCTGGTTTGTCCACGTGATCTTTAGCAAACTGCAGACGAGCAGCAATGTTTTTTTTGAAGAGCAGTGGCTTTCTCTTTGCAACCCTGCCATGCACACCATTGTTGTTCAGTGTTCTCCTCATGGTGTACTCATGAACATGAACATTAGCCAATGTGAGAGAGGCCTTCAGTTGCTTAGAAGTTACCCCGAGGTCCTTTGTGACTTGGCCGACTATTACACACCTTGCTCTTGGAGTGATCTTTGTTGGTCAACCACTCCGGGGAGGGTAACAATGGTCTTGAATTTCCTCCTTTTGTAGACAATCTGTCTGACTGTGGATTGGTGGAGTCCAAACTCTTTAGAGATGGTTTTGTAACCTTTTCCAGCCTGATGAGCATCAACAACTCTTTTTCTGAGGTCCTCAGAAATCTCCTTTGTTCGTGCCATGATACACTTCCACTGACATGTTGTGAAGAGCAGACTTATAGATAGATCCCTGTTCTTTAAATAACATAGGGTGCCCACTCACACCCGATTGTCATCCCATTGATTGAAAACACCTGACTCTAATTTCACCTTCAAACTAACTGCTAATCCTACAGGTTCACATACTTTTGCCACTTACAAATATATGTAATATTTGATCATTTTCCTTAATAAAATAAATGACCTAGTATAATACTTTTGTCTCATTTGTTTAAATGGTTTCTCTTTATCTACTTTTAGGATTTGAGTGAAAATTTGATGAGGTTTTAGGTCATGTTTATGCAGAAATATAGAAAATTCTAAAGGGTTCACCAACTTTCAAGCACAACTGTAAGATAATATGCAACTAAAATCTGTCACATCAAAATAGTTGCGAGTGAATTTGTGGAATTTCTTTATTAATATGTCACCGCTGCCAGCAAATGCAAAAGTACAGTTTTATCACTAAGGATCCCTTCTCTTAAGATTGATAGTAAAATAGTATTTAAAATAAATCAGACATTTGGTCAATTGAAGGAACACATTTTAAATGCAAGCACCAGAGAGTACCAGCTTGAATATTACTGATAACACCAAGACAGCTGATCAAAGAGACTGCACTGCCTCTCTATCCCTGCAATGCATACACAAAATTGGGAGGAAAAATGGATTATGATTACCCAAATGCATTAAACAGTCATTAATATTTTTCTCGATCCCCTGCTATACTTCTGTTTACTTCTTGGAAGAAGGACGACTAAATGTCTATATCCATCTTTCGTTTATATAAATGAGCCACTGTGAGTCACTGCATGTTTTACAAGGCAAACAACTGAATGTAGTAAAAGCTGCATTCTGATGATATTTCCCTTTCATTACTTATTTAGCAGACACCTTAAAGTAAAGAAACTTACAAAACAATCAGTAAAATACATTTTAATATTTATCAACATGTTAATAAAGTTGAAAGTAAAAATTTAAACTAATGTAAAAGAGGCATGCATATAGTTGGTTTAGTATTGTGGCTAAGTCAAAAATAGCAGTTTAAACAGAAAACACACCTGGTAGCTTAAATAGTGTGCGTGTGTGTGTGTATATTTAAGAAACCCATTCAGTGGAGCAGGTGGTAAAGGAATAATGGGCAGGACAAAACTAAAGTCAGACTTTGCTTATCCCCCCGACCAGCATTACCAGAGAAAATACTTGGCATCTGGTATTTTGGCATCCCAAACTTTAAGCAGTCACTGCATACAAGGGATATGCACCTAACTACAACTGTTTTAATATACCCACCATTGCTATGTCCCAAACATTATAGTGTCCTGAATGGGGGTAACTACTTAGAAAAGGTGTTGCAATTTCTATATGGTGTAACCAAAATGTATGCAATAATCTTAAAATCTGCAATGAACATTTCTTTCATGTCAAAATTATTCGATTTGCAGTTTATAACTTGAGCAATTACACAGTTTTATTTTCTTATCCTTTCTCAAGTAAATACAGTATATATATTTGCGGGTTTGTGTGAGTAAGCATATATTGTATAAAATATATGTACTCTATGTTACTTTAACAATTATATTTACATGTGTACAACTGCTAGAACCTGTCCAGTAAGACAATGGCAGAATAAAAAAAGTAATAAAATAATTCTAAAAGCATAATGCTTCATTCATAAAAAGAACAGTGCAAAAGAATATAATTGATTATAGACCCTATTGCTGTAATGTAGTGGGCAATATTTAATATTGAAGTACTTTTAATATTTTTCTAATATTTACTGCACAGCTTTGCCAAAGTTGCAATATTGGTATTTACTTCAAAGGTAAAATAATGTTTTAAATAATAAACTTAATTTATATTTAAAAAGCATTAAGTTACATAAGGAAATAATTAGCCTGTCATCATAAACATGCTGACAAGCTGACATACTAACCAAATTGTGATTTAAATCTATTTTACAAATTTGATAGTTATCAAAACCTGCTAACTTTTAGACATGTTCCCATTAAAAAAAAACACTACCAAACTTGCACATACAGAATGAATTTTATGTACAGTACTCTGCCATTGAACTTTTTATCACAAAAGAAAGCAAAAAATTATAATGGGCAAATGACATAAATAGGATGTTTGCAGGTAAAAACGGTTATTGAAGATACTCTAACATTAGTTGTACAGTACACTCCCAAAATTTGCGGGGGTTAAGTTCCGAAAAAACGCAAATTTTGGATGGGGTTAAAAAAAATGCCTATTTTCATAGTTTAAACCCTAAATATGCCCCCAAAACACTTTAATTTCAAACTCAGCTTAATAAATTACCTAGAAATAAAGAATGTAAAGGTAAACCTGTATACTGTACTGCTATATCTCCTGCGGTGCTAGAATTTAAAATACAGATGTTACCGCTTTATGTACTGTAATTCTTTCATGTGCGTTTTCATTGCCAGAAGCCTTAGACGGTGCAGGGCGTTTCGGCGGCATCTTGGGGCTTTAACCTTTAAACTGCCACATACTTGGGGGTTAATGCATCCCTGGATGCCAAATATTTTTTGCTGCGCTTTAAGTAAACGTCACAATTAACAAAGAAAAAGTGAAATTTTAATGGAACACTTTTTTTCATATAAAGAGCATCACAATTACTGCAACACTGATCATTTTACACACTGCTAATGAACTGTAAAAACTATTTAAAAAAACTACTGGAACAATATGTACAAAGTGCAACGGACGCCATGGATGTAAATAACCGAGTCAACTGCGCTTGAACTGGCTACAAGCAAGCACACAGAGGTAAGCGCTGGCAGGTTAGATTTAGTGCGGCTGCAGTACTGCAGGGTGTCACGCTTGGGTCAAAGAAACACAGGAGATTGTAGAGACAGGAAATTTATTTAAACACTTCAAACAAACATGTCTCTATCAGAAGGAAAAGGAGCTCACTATGCAGTTAGTTGTCGATTAAATAATAGACAGACACGATAGGGGAGCACAACCCCCAACAGGAGCACAGAATGTCTGGGGGAGGAGAAAGAAACAAAGCAATCAGCCAAAAAGGACAGGTGCTGTTCAGTCTTTTAAGTAAACGTAAAAACACAAGAACACTGGTGCTCCACTACAGCTGGAGATGTATCACAGTCAATCAGCAGCAAGGAGAAATGAATAACGCTGTAGCAGTCCGGTGCCGCTAAGATTCACACCGTCGAGAAGACGGTGATTTATTTTTATGGTGGAGATTCCAGGGACGCACCCAGCCTTGACCCGACCAGGGTGTACTCACAAACAGAGACAAAAACAAAGCAAATTGGTAATCAATCAGCAAATAAAGAATGTAATGAAAACAAATGAAGTAAGAAAACAACGATACCATCTCTGTTCAACTCTGTACGGTGATTACCATTAAATACAACAAAGCACAAACAAAACACACACAGTAAATCATCAAAAAGTTCATGAAAAACGGCAATGGATGAAATGTAATGATGAAAATAGATAGTCCAGAGATCCGCACATTGAATGGGAGTGTAAAGATAGTCCTACCGGTAGTTCCTGAAATGGTGAAGACGGGTGGACGGGTTCAGGAGCGCTCCTTTCTTTGCAGGATGGCCATGAATCCACTTACAGTTCTCATGTACACAGGCAGACGGCAGACAATACAGATGCACGAAACGATCCAGGAAAAAATTAATAAGTACAGGTAACCCAACAGAAGGCAGACATACAACACAAATTACAACAAACTTTTTCTTTTCTTTTCTTTTGGTCACCGGCCCACTTTTTATAAGCTGCGCTGACATCCTTTGACCTCAACAGCCCCAGCACCCTCAGCAGAAGACCAATCAGATCCACTGCAGGGACTACAAATTCTATTGGCTACTTTCACCATCCCAAACCGCGGCTCTCTCTACAGTACAGTATTGCCACTAAGAAAGCCATAAAAATTGCAAAGGATATTTGCGGTTTCCGCTAACAATTATTAGTTAGGTTCTAAGGAAAAATCCACAAATGACTGAGGCCGCAAACTCTGAACCGCGACTTCGTGGGGGGTCTACTGTATATACTCATCAATTAACACAATTATCAGCTGTGATTTGACATGCATCTTATCTATTAATGTTGCCATACCTGAAAAGAAATGTAAATCATGTAATTTCAGTACTCTAACCAGCATTAAATTCAAACATGCCTTTTAAACCATTTTTTCCTTATTTTTGTTTAACCCCAGCCCTATGCATTTTTCCATTTCTGTCTGAGAAGGAAACAAATGATGGATCAAAAGCATGACCTCTCAGCTGTTTGCCATATTTTCTTTCTCTTGCTATTGATACCTATAGCAGCAAAATGTGATTGAGCAACAAAATAGCAGAACAAAAGCAACAATCATATGCTCTAGTCATGCTGGTTGTTTTGTGAAGGGCTACAAAAGCATATAAAATGTCTTTCTGACAATAGTCAACCAAGTGCCACTAGTCTGCTTATAGTGTGTTACTGTTAATCTTTTTAATGATGTTTAGTAAATTGTTTACATTAGCTTTAAGTACCTTAAGATGCCTACTACACTGCTCATCTCAAGTTATCTTTTACAATATTTTCCTTGCTACTTCTCATATAGAATCTAAGGCTTATATCATCTAAACTTATTTTCATGATCAATATATTGGTAACCATGTTTTGACTTTTTTTATAATATAAAAAAAGAAAACTATATTTACTGCTGATTCACGATTTTGATAGAGTAAAATGTTAATTTGTATATTACAAAATATCTTGTTTGGGCATTTGCCTTTAGGACAGGGATAGACGCATCTCATGTAAAACATAAGTTACTCATTAAAACAGCATACTGATTTCTGTTACTCCTTACTGGCAGTGTTTCATCTATGTTAGCAGGGGTAAAAGCATGACAGGATGAAAGAATGGATCCTGGATTTGCTACCATTTGGGGAGGTAAAGTTGGAGTTGCTTGGACATTTCTGAATGCTTATCAGAGATCAATGATACAGAATGAGCAGTAGATGCTTACAATAAATGATGAATTTCTCTGTATAGTACAACCATGCTCTGTCTCCTTAACACAAACACACTGTCACATGCACTGATGATCTTTAGTCTGCAATCGGTTACAGTATGTTATACAGAGAAAGGACAAGTAAATACCCAGCATGTTTATCCTCCCTCCTTACTTGCAAGGTTTAGAGATTATGAGAAAGACCCAGAGAATTGGAACTTAATGAAAACCTAAACATTATTTCTCAGAACACTTTTAAATGTAGCATACAAAGGACATAAAAGCTATTTAATTAACGTTCCTCCACTTCAATGGTTTGCTTTACTCTTTTTACATACAAGTCCACACATTCACACATTTATACAGATACATACACATGCATATATTACATTACATACACACATTATGTATTTGTATTACTCAGGTGTGACTCATTGCTTTATTAGTATAGGCACAAGATACCTAGGTCTACCTACAGACACTGTTAATTATTTGTAGTTGTCATTGTTAAACGCGAGGACAAGAGCTGTGCCAATATAAGTCAAAGAAGTCATTATGAAGCTAAGAAACAAGAATAAAACCATTAGAGACATCAATTAACATCTTAGGACGATTACCTAAATCAACTGTCCACATTATCATTAAGAAGAAAGAATGCAATGTTGTGTTCAGTAATCTCAAAGGGACTGGTACGCCAAGGAAGACCTTCGCTGCTGATGACAGAAGAATCCTCATAATTGGTAAAGAAAAAGCCCAAAACAGAGTCCAGCAGATCAAAACCAGTCTTCAGAAGGCAGATATGTATGTGTCAGAGACTACGACCTACAGAAGACTTCATGAACAGAAAGACAGAGGCCACACTGCAAGATGCAAACAAAATTTTGAAAAAAGGTTTTGTGGACAGACAAGACAAAGATGAACCTGTATCACATTCATAACAAGTGCCAAGTGTGGAGATGAGCAGCAATTGCCAAGATTCAAAGCATACCACCCTCCTCATTTGTTAAACACTGGGGTGGGGATGTTATGGCTTGGGCATGTATAGCTGCTGCAAGTACAACTGCATACTTACCTTCATTAAGAATGTAAATGCACAAAAAACTCTAAGGTGTATAAAAATTCATCTGTATGTTCTTTGCAACCTCTTTGCTAGGAATGCCATCCTATTTACCAGTTTCTGGCTTTAGTTCTGCCCTGTGGTATGTGACCATATATCTCCCAGTGCTGAATAATTTCAGAGGGTGAAATTATGACAAGAATTTCCACCAAGTTCAAAATAATTAATTTACTAAAACATTAAGTATTGACACATCATACATGTATTTTACATATAACTATTAGTTTATTAAAAGAACTAGTTTATTTTTTAAGGCTGGAGTGTTTACAGAATAACTCATTTATTTTTAAAAAAATAAAAACAGAACACAAGCAGAAAGCGCAGCCTAATTTATTAATAATTAATAAAGTAATTGAAACAGAGTCCTATCTGGATAGTAGACAAGCAAAAAAATTTTGAATGCATTAACTCAAATACCTATTGTGAGGAATATTGGGTTATGTTTCTAAGAAATACTGTGTTTAAACCAAGATTACATCTTGCCTGAAGAAGTGGCCCGAGTTGCCTCAAAAGCTTGCATATTGTAATATTTTTAGTTAGCCAATAAAAGGTGTCATTTTGCTTGGCTTTTCTCTGTGTTTAAACCATAAATTTACCAATAGCAAAGTGAAATCTTCATCAGAAACAGCCCAGTCTTTTCCATTTCCTCAGTCCAAGCCCTCGGATCACATTTATCCTACTGTCAGTAATCCTACAAAAATGACACGATTCTTTCAAAACCAAATACTAGCCAACCTCACAGCTCTCCGGCAAATCATTTCACTTTTGTGATCATCTATGAAGAAAGAAATCTGTAAATGTCTGTGACCAATACAATGAATATAGTAAGACTTCTTTTATGTACAGTATGGCTAAGTATAACATCTTAATGATTACGTCAGTCACTTGGGAAATCTTTGTTCATATACCCTGTAACAGCATTCAGTGTACACATTTATCTAAAATATTTACAGCTCGATCTCTCATTATGTGAAGTCCAAGGTTTGAATCAAAATTCTTTAGTCTTCTTTAAGGACAGTCTGAACTGGTTCGATGAATTTTAGTAGGCGACTGCACATTATATCCCTCTAATGTTTGCTGTTTCTGCAGTATGGTTTACCAGCAGAAAGATAATGCTGTTTGTAGGCTGGCTCCTTGAACTTTTTAAGATGAGCACCACTGCTACGCTGGCATATACTTAGTAGCTTCTTGATATTTGCATGCACAAAGGGTTTTCAGATGTTTAAAAATGTTAGTTGTGTGATTCCACCTTTAGCCACCATAGCTCAAGTAATTTGCCAAAATAAACTACGAGAATAAAGTGGAAATGTAGACTTTACTCTCGACTCTCGTTTTTTGTTTTTTTTCTCTCCTGCGTCCATATTTTTTTTTATCTTTTCCGTGGCCCTAATATGATTCAGTAGGGCTATACCACATATAGCATTATAAATGCAAGTTGCAGTTTTATTATTTATGTATATAGTTTAGCTTGAAGCAAGGTCCATATTAATGCAATTTGCCTAAATGATGGTTCAGTTGGTAAAAATGTCATCACCAAGTTGCACTTATTTTATTTTTATTTGGTGAAAACTGTGTAATGCACCTGGGCTTGAAGTAACAGCATTATTACTGGAAGTTGCACTATTATTTATTTTATTGTTATTATTTAAATATTATGCAGTTTAATGATGGTAAAGTTGTTTAAAAAGTCACTTTAACGTGTCAGTGGAAAGAGATTGTTCACATTAATAGAAAGTGCAGTTGGTTTGCAAAAAATATTTACTATTTATTCCTTTTCTAACACATGTTCAGTGCAATACAAATTTTGGATAATTCTGGATATTTTACCAAGTCTAAATGCCTCTTTGGATGGTTGAAAATAGGTTGTCAAAAATTATTTTTTTTGTCAAAAAGTTGTTTGCAAAATTTGTTCAATAAAAAGGTTATATATTTTGACTGCAACTGTCATGCAATGTGATTCCTTATCTTCATTAGTGCCACCCCTTGAAAACTATCACTTTATGGGACCATGCAAACCTGTATTAATACTAGTATGCACATTAAAATGTTTTTTTTGTACAATTATCTTGACAGTTGAATAGGTTATTCTTAGCCAGTTTACTGCTGTAACCGCAGTGGAAAATGTACATCCACTTACGCATGGGGAAAAAAAATACAGTCGAATACTGTTAAACCGGTATAATTTTGAAAAATACTGTGATATACAATTTTGGTCATACCGCCCAGCACTAAATTACATAATTATCTTGAATACATTAATAAAGTCATTTGAACAGATTTTTTTTTTTTGACACCTACTGGGTTTTGTACTAGACCCATTTCACTTTACAGATTGTGAACAAGTTAGTTGTCAAGCTGTCTTTAAAGGTGAAAGATTTCTAATATAGTTTGCAGATTGTTGTCTTTTAAGCATCATCAGTCTTTTCAAAGACAAACCACCTCCATGTGAGTGAGGGTGATTTACATCTTGCAATTAAATCGAACAGCATATATTGGGAGGCTGTTTATCCCCTGGCGCTGTTTGCTCAGCTAAGTTAGCTGCATTTGTGATGTGCTGACCGTGAACACACACACACGCAGTAGTCTATGCTGTTAGGTTACATGATAGTGAATGCATGGACTTTTAAGACATGTTTTGGATGGTTTTTTGCAAAGTGAGTGACATACTCAATAATTTCAGCTCGCACATCATCAAAACAATAATTTAAGTATTATCGTTGATGATACATATTGCACACTCTTAGTCACAGAGTTGCACAAGAGACAGAAAGGTGAATCCAGGTTTCCAAGGAAAATACAGGTATTACTGCATAGAAAAGGCAAGTACTGTCTCAGGACTTAAATGGGAGCTGTTACTTTAGTACTCAAGCACACTAAGATGGGAGCTGCAACATGGGGGAAATCATCCTGCTTTAGCTCCCATCTTCAGATTAGCATAACACCAGTGGCTCAGAATCACTGCTGTGACAGACCAGCAGAATGCAAGGAAGAGCAGGTCAAAGCCTGGTGTTAAATGTTCTAAATATCATGCAACAAGCACATTACGTAATAAGCCTGACCATGCAAAGGACAACCAATGGCTTTACTCTTAGTTTACGGATTACCAGAGGCAGCAGAGCAGGAATGGAGCTGTTCTAGCAGCCATGCCATTGGAAATGGTGAATCGCAGGCAACCCTGGTCCTAAAAGTACACTTATTTTCCCCATATTCGTTACAAAAAATATTTTTATGGTCCCATGAATTACACTCAAGTGGATCCCACCTGTACACTTTCCAGTCATCTTCTGCTCTATGTCTCTGTTCTTTTGGCCATGTTCTTTTTATTTGCCAATTACAGATGTGTTTTTTCTTTGAAACACTGCCTCGAAGACCTGTATCCCGGATTATGGAAAGCTGATTAGGTCTCTTTCAAGAGAATTTCTAACTTGCACATAGATAAATTAGTGTGTTTAACATATCTTAAATGTAGGTGACAAAAGGACAAACACATTGTCTAGGTCTCTAAAAGTCTTCATACATACTAACTACCATGAATTAAATACAGTGCAAGCTAAACAAGGCTAAAACACAAGAACAGAACATCTGCCTCAACATATCACCTAAATTGGATTTATACTTTGAGGAAATGACAACAGGATTATTAGATGTGACCAAAGTGTAGACCACAACGCACAAGAGTGTGAATAATATCGTTTTCTATGGCTAACCAAGAAGGTGTTATTTTGTTACCTTTTACTTCCTTCTAGATCTACCAAATTTCTGAGGATAAATAAAACTGAACCATATGTCTATAGCACAGCTAATGCTTAACTAGCATTATACACAGCACTCTTATCAATGGTTTTCATAGAAAAGAATGGAAATAAATATCCAATTGCACTCAGGATTTGATTTGTTTCTCTCTAGCATGAAATAACTTTCTCTTTTTACCCAGAGTCAAATTTGACCAAGTATAATATTTTTGTCCATTTGTTTAACTGGTTTCTCTATATCTACTTTTAGGACTTGAGTGAAAATCTAATGATGTTTTAGGTCATATTTATGCAGAAATATAGAAAATTCTAAAAGGGTTCACAAACTTTCAAGCACAACTGTACTCTTTCATGTGCACCTTTATTTCAGTCAAACCATTATTTGTTTCATTCAAATCTTCCTTCACTTTCATATCTAACCCCAGATTAATTATAAACTTCCTTAATTCTTTCAGTTTGGAAGACAATACTTTACATTATTGTGTGAAAAGCTTTATTGGTACTTCATAACCAGTGCTTGATGGAGATTAGGGCTGGGTAAAGATATTGATTTTCAGATTAATCATTATTTTTCATTTAAACAACTAGATATTGATTCTGCTTAAATTTCTATATGTAGACTATTGCTCAGCTTCGTTTTTGGCATCTGATCCAGTAGATGTCGCTAATGTTCCTTTTAAGGCTTACAACATAAAAAGCACTTTACTACGTCAATTAGTGCCTACACTTACACCAGATGTGCGGACTTACTACAGAGTCAAACAGTGCCTCAGTGAGGAATGACTGGATAAAAGCAAAGCCATATGTAAGCTGAGCAACTCTGAAGTTTTGCTGCAACCCATAAAGGTAATCTCTGTCATCATCCATACGAGTATAAATCTACACTGGAGACAGCGCTTAGCTCCAAGCTTCCATTTAATTTGTCTTGTGCCCAAAAAAAAAATAAAACAATCTATAGCAGATTTTAATCGTAAAGATAAGAGACCCAACACCATTGTTGAAAACAAGGTCTTTCGATAAATGATACAGGTTTTGGAACTGCAGTATGCTTTACCAACCAGAAAGCAAATGAGTGAAGTTATAGTACATAGGCTTTATGAAGATCTTAAGTAAAGCATCACCACATCTCCCATGTCACCACATGAAAAATGAATGGGCACCTATGACAAATGTGTTGCAGACAAGAACTCTGAATAAAGGTCACATGGGGAGCAACGTCGCTGCGGAGATGGCTGGCTATTGTTCCATTCATCCAACACTGCTGTCAACATGCATCCGATCTAGATGCTCATTTTAAAATGCATATCTGAGGAGGAACTGTGAGGACACATTTTCCAGACAGATTAATATGACTGCTACATGTGAATATCTGAGGATGTGTAATTCGTAGAATTATAGAAAGACACGAGTCACCCCACTGTATCTTTAATTCTGACTAACTCAAGATTGTTTTAAAACTCCAATAGGGGAATAAATTTGACTAAATGTTTAGTTGAAGGGAGTCTACATGGGAGAGTCATAAAGCTTGAGCATAACCTCCTTTGACGTTTACTTCACACAACATGCTATTTAACCTTACCCAGCCTTCTTAACGGATTCTGAACACTGCAGGGTAGTTTTTAGTGATGACTCCACTATGACTTCTAAATCCTTCTCATAAGGTGTACTGTTAATATTCAGACCACCCATTTTGTATTTGAATGTAACATTTTTATTTCCTGTGTGTAATACTTTACATTTACCAGGGATGCACTGATTGATCAGCCACTGATCTAAATCTTTTCAGCCCCTGCATTTCTACCCTTTACAGTATTTTACCTGCACTGTACCTTTAGCAAAGTATTACAGTAGCTATTTTTGCAGCAAACTTCCTGCAGTATAAACATAACAAAATTGCCTTTAAGTTAAAGTTGAGTAATAAACTGACAAAAAGGAATCAGAGACAATTACACAAACGGCAGTGTGTAAAAAATTTACAATTAGGCAAACGGCAAGAAATGCTACTTTTATAAATTCAGACCTTTTTATTTTGTCCTTTAAATTGAAAAGCACACCGTTTGAGTTCGGACTCTGCACTTGTTTAAGTTCAGCTGCTTACATTTTTAATTGGGAAAAGAAAAGATTAAGATGAGTTTGAAATTGCTGCTTATTAAGAATTGGATTGTCAGCTTAACAGCAAAAAGTGTCTTTTACTTATAAACCTGTTAAGCATGTTAGTATTGTGTCATCTTGATGAACAATTTAGGAACATTTGATACGTTTGCAGATTTTTTTCAAAGATTTATTATTTTTTGCTGTGTGTCATGCAGTACAGCAAAAAGTTTTGTTAAGAAACAAATACTACATAATTAAAATAGTAATCCATGTTTATAATTATACCTCATGAATTACATTTGTCTAGCTGAAACACTCCTGTATAAATAAAGTAGGTTTTGGCAGTAAGAAAGCCATTTATTAAACAACAAAACAGGGCCTTGAAATACCAGCTGTGGGCTAATGCAGACTGGACAAAGTCTCTTCACAGAAAAAACTGAGACTTGCTTTTTTTCAACTACTTTTGTGCCGTAAGGCACTTATCACAAAGCTGGTGACCCTTAGAAAGAGGTCTTCGGATTAGGTTCTGACTTTGGGTCTGCCAGATGTCTTCCTACTGGATGTTCCTCCAGTTTTCAATTGCCTTAAATGAAAGGCCTACACCTCTAAGAGTAATAATGTTCTCTCGTTTAATTTGTTAATTGTCCTTTTCTTGCCATTATCACTTCCAATATTGTCCAAGTACTGCTACAGAGAGTGTAGTAACATAGTCTGTTCCAACTCTGCTTTAAGACAGAGAGAGGGCTTTCAAGTAATCAGAGGTTGGGACACCTGTGTAAATTGTTGCTTCATCTTGCAAGGCTTAATTTACTTTGATTGCTGAAAAATATATGTAGATTGCAACATATTAGTTATAAGAATGCCCATGTGTAATAATCTGATATATTTTTATTTTCCAGTTTTTATCAACCTAAGCTTTAAATTTAAACCTCTGGTAGTTTACTGCTTACCTTTTCACTATTTTAGGTCATTTATTGCATTTCAACTGAATACATTTGAAGAAAAACTGGAAATACTGAGGTGTTCTAAAATTTCTGACCAGAAGTGTAGATATGGTAGCATTGCTATTGATTTCCTCACCTGGCTCTTTATTCTCTTAATTGTTCTGTAAAGTGTACAATGCAGCGACTGTAACCAAAAAAAGAAGGCTGTAACTGCAGAACAAAGCCACTTTTCCCAGTATATTTATGTTACACTTCATTTTAAAATTAACTAACCAGTAAATAATACAGAAACCCAGACGTTATATACCCCAAAGGAATTGGTGGTACAAAACAACAGAAATCATTGAGTCGTTTGATTTCCATTTATTGTGACATTAGAGTTGTAAGCATCATTAGTTCCCTTGAATGTACCAATAAAGAAGAGATAACAGAAGTTCACAATATCTCCTGCCCTGCAGATGAATCTCAATCTTCTCTGCTACATACACACAGTTTTTGAGGTCATTTGCCAAGTGTCTTTATAAACCACATACCCCATACATTTGTTTTACAATCCCAGAAATGTACTCAGATTTGCTCACTTGTTCATGAAGTCTAAGGATACTTTCAAATTACTGATCTCAGGTGACAAGGATATTAAATTATAGAAAAAACGTTTAAATAAGTAAGCTGCATACAGTGTCCTTAATGCTTGATGGCAGATGGGTAGTGTGTTTTGAAAGACTATCACCAACTACCACACCCTTTATTTCCTCAGCAAAATATTTAGAGGTGAAACCTGCAATTCATATACTGGCTCATCTAAAGAAGCACTGCCTGAGCTCCAAATCCATCACCTTTCTGTCAGACACCATTCGAGTATTTTGAAAGGTGCCTAGATGTTGAGTTTTTAAAATTGGGTTATGATCGGTCTGGCATATTAATTTTCAAAATAAACTGTTGACCGTGTCTGTATATGATATGAATAAATGGGACGAGAAGAATGTGGAAAGCATCGTTAAAATTATACCAAAAATGAAAAGATGAGATTTTACTGAGCCCAAAAGTTGTATGTAACAAAGTATCCATCACATGAATTTTGCTGATGTTTTACAGTAAGTATGCCAGCATTTCCACACCTGTGACAAAGATGGGCCATAGCTGCATCTGGTTTTAACAACACATTCTTTCTTGGATAGAGAATAAATTCAATCAAGAACTGACAAAACTTGCACAGAATTTAGTTATAGACATTCATGGGTAATTGCCTCTATGTCCTTTATGGTTTGTTTACTACCACATAGCAGATTACACTTGAGGCTGTCATGATGCTCTGCATGTTTGATGAGCATTTTTCTATTTTTCTTTCCACACAATAATACTATCATGACGTAGGAAACCATTTTGAGATACAAAGAAATCTAGAGGATAGTCTTCCATATGTAAACGTGGTTATTTTGGAGATTATTTGCAAAGGGACTAATGCAGCTGCATGTGTTTTTTTGGTGACTGTAAAGCAGGGGTGTCAAACGTACAGCCCACGGGTCAAAACCGGCCAGCTAGGGGTTTCAATCCGGCCCGCTGGATGAATTTTGAAAGTAAAAAAAATTCATAAAAGACACAAACTCAAATTTTGTAAGAAAATACGATTCCTAAAACGTCTGCTAGGGCGTTAGTCAGAGCAGAGGGGCGCACTGTGTTAGTCAATGGGGAGGGGTGCACTGTTTTAATTAGAGTAAAAGAGGAGGCAACTCTGCCACTCAGTCTGAACAGCAGATGGTAGCAATGCACCCTCTGCTAATTATGGTGTAGGCTACCTTATTTTCTACTCACCTTGACAGCCTCATTAGCCAAAATGTCTTTGTCAAAAAGGAGAGAAGTGGATACCAAGTGTAGGGTGTTCCAAGAGAAATGGACCGCTTCCTATTTATTGACAGAGATAAATGGGAAACCTGTGTGCTTGGTGTTTAAATCAACAAGTGTCGGTGCTCAAGGAAAATAATATTCTGCGCCACTATGAGACTCACCATGATGGAAAATACGACATCTTGCAAAGACGACTGAGGAGAGAGAAGATAAATGAATTGCTTTTGCTGGTGGGTCTGAGGAAACAGCAGACAATTTTCACCCGAAGCCAAGAGGTCAGTGAAGCAGCAGTAAAGGCCACCTACGTAATTGCTAACGAAATAGCATTAGCATCAAAGCCGTATTGCGATGGTGAGTTCATTAAAAGATGCATGATGAAGGCTGCAGAACTCGTGTGTCCTGAGAAGCGACAAGCATTTGCCAACATTAGTCTGACAAGAACTACTATAGCAGAGAGGATATCGGAACTATCGGCTGATTTAGACAGGCAGTTGAAACACAAGGTCAAGTCATTTCTTGCATTTTCTGTTGCAATTGATGAGAGCACTGAGATTATAGACATTGCTCAACTGGCCATATTTATTCGTAGAGTTGATGAGACATTGACCATCACTGAGGAGTTCCATGAGTTGGTGCCTATGAGTGACACCACAACAGCTGAGGACATTTTCAGCTCTGTGGTTGGCACGCTAGACAGAGTCGGGGTGGACTGGTCCCGCGCCATCAGCCTGGCTACAGATAGTGCGCCATCACTGATCAGAAGAAAAGCAGGTGTTGTGACAAAATTCTGAGAAAAAGTACAAGCCGCTAATGGAGGAGATGGTTTCTGGACATTTCACTGTATTTTGCACCAGGAGGCATTGTGTTGCAAGTCGTTAAAAATGGATCACGTCATGGAGGTGATTGTCTGAACTGTTAATTTCATTCGAGCCAGAATCATCGTCAGTTTGACTGCCTTCTCAGTGACAATCACGTTACTAATACCCTGACATACCACACTGAAGTAAGAAGGTTAACCAGAGGTGCTGTGCTGAGGCATTTCTTTGATCTACGTGAGGAAATCAGACAATTCATGGAGAAAAAAGGAAATCCAGTGATGGAATTACAATGTCAGGAATGACTGCAGGACCTTGCATTTCTGGTGGATATTACAGAGCACTTGAATATTCTAAACAAAATGTTGCAAGGCTGCAAAAAAGTTGTCACACAGTTATGACAGCATACGTGCATTCAAGTTGAAGCTGACTTTGTGGGAGACATAGCTGTCAAGTGGTGACCCTGCACATTTCCCTTGACTAAGAGAGGTACAGTGCATCTGGAAAGTATTCACAGCGCATCACTTTTTCCACATTTTGTTATGTTACAACCTTATTCCAAAATGGATTAAATTTTTTTTTTCCTCAGAATTCTACACACAACAACTCATAATGACAACGTGAAAAAAGTTTACTTGAGGTTTTTGCAAATTTATTAAAAATATAAAAAATTGAGAAATCACATGTACATAAGCATTCACAACCTTTGGCATGAAGCTCAAAATTGAGCTCAGGTGCATCCTGTTTCCCCTGATCTTCCTTAAGATGTTTCTGCAGCTTAATTGGAGTCCACCTGTGGTAAATTCAGGTGATTGGAAACAATTTGGAAAGGCACACACCTGTCTATATAAGGTCCCACAGTTGACAGTTCATGTCAGAACACAAACCAAGCATGAAGTCAAAGGAATTGTCTGTAGACCTCAGAGACAGGATTGTCTCGAAGCACAAATCTGAGGAAGGTTACAGAAAAAGTTCTGCTGCATTGAAGGTCCCAGTGAGCACAATGGCCTCCATCATCCATAAGTGGAAGAAGTTCGAAACCACCAGGTCTCTTCCTAGAGCTGGCCGGCCATCTAAACTGAGAGATCGGGGGAGAAGGGCCTTAGTCAGGGAGGTGACCAAGAACCCGATGGTCACTCTGTCAGAGCTCCAGAGGTCCTATGTGGAGAGAGGAGAACCTTCCAGAAGGACAACCAAGGCACCTGAAGGACTCTCAGACCGCGAGAAACAAAATTCTCTGGTCTGATGAGACAAAGATTGAACTCTTTGGTTTGAATGCCAGGCGTTACGTTTGGAGGAAACCAGGCACCGCTCATCACCAGGCCAATACCATCCCTACAGTGAAGCATGATGGTGGCAGCATCATGCTGTGGGGATGTTTTTCAGCGGCAGAAACTGGGAGACTAGTCAGGATAAAGGGAAAGATGACTACAGCAATGTACAGAGACATCGTGGATGAAAACCTGCTCCAGAGCGCTCTTGACCGCGGATTTGGGCGACAGTTCATCTTTCAGCAGGACAACGACCCTAAGCACACAGCCAAGATATCAAAGGAGTGGCTTCAGGACAACCACTGTGAATGTCCTTGAATGGCCCAGCCAGAGCCCAGGCTTGAATCCAATTGAACATCTCTGGAGAGATCTTAAAATGGCTGTGCACCAACGCTTCCCATCCAACCTGATGGAGCTTGAGAGGTGCTGCAAAGAGGAATGGGCGAAACTGGCCAAGGATAGGCGTGCCAAGCTTGTGGCATCATATTCAAAAAGACTTGAGGCTGTAATTGCTGCTAAAGCTGCATCGACAAGTATTGAGCAAAGGCTGTGAATACTTATGTATATGTGATTTCTCAATTTTTTTATTTTTAATAAATTTGCAAAAATCTCAAGTAAACTTTTTTCACATTGTCATTATGGGGTGTTGTGAGTAGAATTCAGAGGGAAAAAATTAATTTAATCCATTTTGGAATAAGACTAACATAAATGTGGAAAAAGTGATGCGCTGTGAATACTTTCTGGATGCACTGTATGTGCAACAGGCATTGATGCTGACGTGAAACAGGTGAACTCGAGACAGAAATTGCAGTTTTTCGCTCAACCTTCACAGTCAAAGCTTTTGATGTGCCTGTCAACATCCAACTAGAGATAACTGATTTGCAATGTGATGCAGATTTGAAGGACAAGTTTGCCTCAGTGGGCTTGGACACATTTTATCAAAATCTATCGCCAGAGTACCCCAAATTAACAGCCCTGGCTGCAAAAATTTTGTGCATGTTTGGGACAACCTGCCTTTGTGAATAAGTTCTCTCAGTAATGAACATCAATAAAACAATATTGCTCTCAAGCCTCATACACAAGCACTTAGATGACATTCTGAGATTGGCTGCTAGTCAGGACATGACACCTGATATTGATGCACTTGTATGGACCAAAAGAGACCAAGTTTCAGGAGCAAAAACAAAGTAGTCTAGACGTGACTAACTCCTTTAAAATGTTGCTTCAGACACCGATTGCACTTAAAAGAATACAGTTCTGTGAAAATGAATTCTTGCTGTAGAAATAGTTAAAAAATGTTCAATTTAATGTAAGTCAACAGCTTCACTACAAAAGAGTTTGGTGAAGTCCTATTGTTCATACAAAAACATACATTTTAAAGTGCAACACTATATTTTTCAGTTCCAAATACCTTTGACTTAAAGTTTTTTTTGTATTTGTGCAAACACTCGTCTTAAGAAATCTGAGGTTGTTCATATGTTTTGCAAAAGGATATTTCATTAAATGTGAGGATTTTCTAATGTACTTGTACTTTTTTGCACGAAAACAAGGAAAAAACATGGACATATTATTTATATAAATAAATAAATATGTTATGATTGTACTGTTCCGGCCCACTTGACATCTAATTAGTACTGTATGTGGCCCCTGAATCAAAATGAGTTTGACACCCCTGCTGTAAAGAGACACAAAACATATATTTAAATGCAATAAGATGAGCATTATTAATTTAATACACAGTTGGTTCTCTTGTTGTAGCATGTTATTGTTAAAACAATGTTTGGTGTTGGTAGAATCACAAAGGACTAGCTGAAATACCGTCAGTATAGTTATCAAGATCAGATTAAAGCTTAAAAGATGCCATAAGCAGCAGATAAATGTTGAAAAATTCTGATCATAGCAGATGTGATCTTGGAGCGCTGTTCGAAAACTAAGAAGATGAGCATCAATTCATGATTTAAATTTGCCAAAGTAAGGTCCCATAATTCAAAGGTAGACAACCTTTTTTTATTGGCAATGATACAAAATCTGCAGTAACTTCAAGGACAGTAAATATTGTCAGAGAAACTCTGACACCACCTTAATATTTTAGTTATGAAAGTCACCCAACCCATATTGAACGTAACATTTACTAAAGCCATATTCTAATAATGAAATGGATGCAATTGTCTGAAATTTGATAAAATGACCACTAAACATATGAAGCAGTAAAGGGGGATAAAGTAATGTTAAAGGTGTGTGCACAGGATATTGAAATAAAAACAGAAAGCTTTTTGTCCATACAAAAGGCTCTTCAAGAATAATAGGTCACAAGAAAACACTAAGAAGCAACATGGACAAATTTAAGTGTTTGATATGTTGGCAATGTTAAACATGATCAGAATGCAACATTCAAGGTGTCAGTCAGTGGCAGAAAAAGAAAAGTGAAATCACAGAACTGCAAAGCTTAAAAATGTTCCAAACTGCAAAGCTTAAAAAACATATTCCAATGTTTTTAAGTGCAATTTAAGAGTTATGTCAAGACTCAAATGACATTTTCTACAAGAAGACACATAAAATCAATAAGGTGTCAGTATACCTGTATATTTTGATTGATACTTTAAATTTGATAAACAAACACTGGACTAATTTAGTGAGTCTTCTGGAAAAGACATTAACTAGGTAAAACTAGTATTTAGCATACAGCTTCCTCAGTTTTGAAATTTCATCTCTGTCTGCAGTGAGTGGGAATTCTGCAGATCATTAACTACTCATTTATCAATGTCTCTCACTAGGCAACACAATGCAGTGGAATCACACACAGTTACCACCCTCCTGAACCCCAGCAACAGCACCTAATTAGCATAGCTTACCATCAGGAGGGTGCTTTACGATTGGTGCAGCCTTTTCAAACATAAGCCTATGAGAGTTAAGTATGCAAATAGCCTACTTTTGTTGCCAAGGTAGAGCTGCCCTCTATTGTCCAATAGGAAAACAAGTAATAAACAAGAAGTGAAAGTGTACTTTGTTATATCTCCAAGCTACTTTTAACACTTTGCTCTCTGCAGTATATATAAAAATGCAGTCAGCTTCAGATTATGTACTTCATAATTCTATTACATCAATTACCTTTGCATCCAAAGGAAAAAAAATATTAGCATAAGTTGAAAAGTGGTCTTCAAGTTTATTCCAATTTCCTAAAACAGGAAACCTATATCTGTACTAAAATAAAACATGGAGGGAAGGAATTCTTTTAATGAAACAAAAAGCCATCATATCACATGACAGAAGCATGATAAAGCACAGTGGGGAAACAAAGCAGTAGAAAAACTAAAATACAATCATATGAAAAAGTTTGGGAACCCCTCACAGCATGCATAATAATTGACTCTACTTTCAACAAAAAAGATAACAGTGGTATGGTCTTTCATTTCCTAGGAACATCTGAGTACTGGGGTGTTTTCCGAATATAGATTTTTAGTGAAGCAGCATTTAGTTGTATGAAATTAAATCAAATGTGAAAAACTGGCTGTGCAAAAATGTGGGTCCCCTTGTAATATTGCTGATTTGAATACATGTAACTGCTCAATACTGATTACTTGCCACACCAAATTGGTTGGGTTAGCTTGTTAAAACTTGTGTGATCAATCATGAAAAAAGGTATTTAAGGCAGTCAATTGCAAGTTGTGCCTCTCTTTGACTCTCCTCTGAAGAGTGACAGCATTGGATCCGCAAAGCAATTGTCAAAAGATCTTAAAATAAAGACTGTTCAGTCTCATGGTTTAGGGGAAGGCTACAAAAAGCTATCTCATAGGTTTAAACTGTCAGTTTCAACTGTAAGGAATGTAATCAGGAAATGGAAGGCCACAGGTACAATTGCTGTTAAACCCAGGTCTGGCAGGCCAAGAAAAATACAGGAGCGGCAAATGTGCAGGATTGTAAGAATGGTTACAGACAACCCACAGATCACCACATCATTCTACAATTCAGCTCAATTTGCACAAAGAACATCTGTATGGCAGGGTGATGAGAAAGAAGCCCTTTCTACACTCACGCCACAAACAGAGTCGCTTGTTGTATGCAAATGCTCAATTAGACAAGCCAAGATTCATTTTGGAATAGTGTTTTGGACTGATGAGACAAAAATTGAGTTATTTTGTCATAACAAAAAGCGCTTTGCATGTCGGAAGAAGAACACCGCATTCCAAGAAAAACACCTGCTACCTATTGTCAAATTTGGTGGAGGTTCCATCATGCTGTAGGGCTGTGTGGCTACAGTAGTTCAGGGACTGGGGCCTGTGTTAAAAAGTCAAGGGTCGGATGTATTCAACCCAATATCAACAAATTCTTCAGGATAATGTTCAAGCATCAGTCACAAAGTTAAAGTTACGCAGGGGTTGGATATTCCAACAAGACAATGACCCAAAACAGAGTTCAAAATCTACAAAGGCATTCATGCAGAGGGAGAAGTACAATGTTCTGGAATGGCCGTCACAGTTCCCTGACTTGAATATCATCAAAAATCTATGGGATGATTTGAAGCAGGCTGTCCATGCTCGGCCACCATCAAATTTAATTGAATTGGAGAGATTTTGTATGGAAGAGTGGTCAAAAATACCTCCATCCAGAGTCCAGACACTCATCAAAGGCTATAGCAGGCGTCTAGTTATATTTATATTTGCAAAAGGCTCAACTAAGTACTAATGTAATAATTGTGTTGGGCTGCCAAAATTTATGCACCTGTCTAATTTTGTTATGATGCATATAGCATTTTTCTGTTAATCCAATAAACTTAATGTCACTGCTGAAATACTACTGTTTTCATAAGGCATGTCATATATTAAAAGGAAGTTGCTACTTTGAAAGCTCAGCCAATGAGAAACAAAAATCCAAAGAATCAAGAGGGGTTCACAAACATTTTATATGACTGTATATAGTTAATGTAAACCTTACACTGAGTCTGTAAAGTGAAAATTAGAGGAAATGTTAATTAGCAATGAAGTTGCAAAATGACAGTAAAACCTAATTTTGGTGAAGAAATTACTGTAAATCAGACTTTTTTTAATGCAACATACATATTTACCTGTTTTTATAATCTACTAAAGTAAAATAAAACTAAAATTATCCTGAAACTATACTTAATAAAGCACCACCACCATCAATAAAGTACTAATACAAGTTTTCAAATATTTCTAAGCAGTCTTTTCTCATACTAAAAATGACCATGTTAATTCTTTGAATTAAACACAACACTTGTAATAAGGTAAAGTATGGCTTTAAAAATTAAAAAAAAAACAAAAAAAAAAAACAAAACTTTGACTTTACAATATTTTTGCTTTTTAAATTATAAATTAAGTATTAAAAAAACAGACTGCAAATCTGTATAGAAAGAGAGGAAAAAGACAAGTAATTTGGGAATAAAAAAAAATATAAAAAAAATTCTTGTCAGATATCCTTTAAAACAGCATATTGCACAGTTACAGTTCTTTAATATAATAATGAAAAATATCTAATATAAAACATAATATCAGAAAATGTAATAGGCACAGTTTCAACTATTGCCGGGGTAACAGAATATCAGTGCACACAATCCGAGAGTACAAGCAGATTTAACTTGACAATCTCATTCATATTATATTATATTATGTTAATATATAAATATATATAAATATATATATATATATATATATATATATATATATATATATATATATATATATAAAATCTTCATTTGGGTCTTGATCTTTGTTTGTCCGCAAATGAATTAGAAGCAGCACCAGATGGCAGTAGAGAGACGGCTAAAACCTAGGCATTGCATTAAGAATCTCCTCCAGGCTTATACTACTGAAGACTGTAGTACTCCAGTCACACCTCAAAATACAGACATTCCAACTAAACAAATTGTTGTGCTTTAAATTAACTAAAGAGATCTTCATTTAGATCTTGATCTTTGTCCGCGAATTCCATGCATGCGTAGACCACCTTCCAGTTTAGTACGTTGTTGTTACTCACCGATTTCAACAATGTGCCGGAATAAAGAAAGGGGTGGTGGACAGTGTTACGCTGATTACCTCCTGAGGCCTGGTTAGAGAATGAGATTGCCGAAGATAAAAGGTACGTGCCTACGTAACATATGAATGAAAGAAAGACAGTGGGTAAAATGAATGACAACGTAACAGCACGTTCTGGAAATTATTATTGTTACATTGTAGCCGGCGAGTGCTGCGCGTCTCACAGTTGTACATGCTCACATGTCAGTGAAGCGATCTCTATTTATGCTTGAAAGAGCCTGGATACCTATGTGTCCCCCTTTAATAACCATTGCTCCGTGTATATTGCCTTACTCTTTGGATTGCCACAAAGCAACCGGAGAGATTGGGGAAAGGTTGAGAAGACATCGTGAGAGGAAGACAGCGTCCTGAAAATGAGACGGACTGTGAACGGACAGAAACAGAAATGCTCCTACACCACCACATAATTATAGTGATTCCGAGTGGGCCGTTCCTATCGAATCAATATCCAAGGGTTTTCTTTATTGATTTTGTTCCCTTATAAAAAAATCATAATGCTCTGCGACGAAAGGGCCCGGCCCGTTCACGACTGGCAGCCGCATTTAAACAGGTAGCCCTTCACAGACAACTTTAACACGCGCAACGTAGTTGGGCGCACATGGATGGATGGATGGATGGATGGATGGATGGATAGATAGATAGTTTCATGGTCAACAACAAATCCTTTTTGCATGGTCAACAACAAATCCTTTTTGCATATTAAGTGGTCAATGATATAATGGTGTGTGTCCTGTGAAGCTGATCAAGACAAATCACTCTGTTAATAGCTCATCTTTGGCAAACACTTTCTTTTGCAGGATGATGTCTTAATTTGTTTTCCAAAAATCAAAACCATCCTGATGCAAACAAGAACTTGGTTTCCTAATACCTCAGCTCCTTGTCAGAAGCCTGTGACTACCCAAATCTAAACAATCAGGCCTATGGCATTCTGACAATTATGAAGCATTATTTAGAGCAAGATACTTGCTTGTCTTTTACAAAGCATGTGATCACCTTGTCAAACAACACTTAAAACAGTAGTGTGTACAGTTTATAGTTCTTTCAACATATGTGAAGCTATACTTATACTTTGAGAAAAAGACAAGAATTCCACGGAAAGTAAATGTGCAAAATTCAAAACAGCAGAAAAGTTACCTTTAAAGGCTGATAAACAGAGTTATGCAGATGATATTTACCCCAAATTTGACAGCTGGCAGTGTGTTCATCATCTTTATTGTGAAATAAATGTACTGATTTCTAATCTCCAACCCAAAACCTTCCTATCTGAGACTGAAAGTTGCTTATACAGGCATCAGTTCAGCATAGCAGGCATTTATACAGCAAAAATGCACTGGAACTGAAAATCACTCATTATCAAGAATGCCCAGACTAGAGGAGGCAAAAAAGCAAGCACTCTAAGAAACAGTAAAATTCTGCTTTTGGGGCCCCTTACTTGAACAAAATGCTACATTTTCAGAGATTAAAATATTCTTCCATGAAGGCAACTAAGTACTACGGAATGCAAAATTAAAAGAGAGAGAGAGAGAGAAATGACACTAAAAGCAAAAAGTCAAAGCTATTAAATTCTAAATTATTACTAATTGTTACTAAATTATACTTGTTGCAGGGGATTTTAATTCATATACTGTATACTGATATTGAACCTATTCTACATTCCATATACCTCAATATGTTTACTTAGTTCTTCATTTCATTGAACTTTCAGAATGTCAAATATTGTTTGTGTAATTATATTATCCTGATTTTAAGGATGCCACCCTCTGTAATAAAACAATTACATGACTAAGAGAAATTCTAAGAACAAATATGTACTTACACAGAAAGTACCAAAAAGTGTCAGGTAATTGATATAAAACATGATGCTGCTTGATAAAACTGCTATTTATAAAACAAACTAGTACATTAAAGTGATAAACCCAAGACCCTTTGCCTAACTTTACCTGCATAAGCCAAAAAACACCGAAGAGGAGTGGAAACAGATGGAAGATGATGGGGATTTAAAAGAAAAAAAAGTAGGAGTAGGCCTGTAGCTAAGCTGAGGCTCTGCATAACTAGCAATTGATGAGGCACAAATGAAAAAGTTAAATAACACATGCTGATGACAAATGATAAATACCTTTTCTATAGAATGTTTGTTGTTTGCTCATGAGATGATATTCCAGTAATTGTCAATCTTAAAGTTTCAGGAAACATTTTCCATTTTCTGAACTTCACTTGCAAGAAGTGATCAAAGAACCAAATGGAAGGTTTTCATTAGAGTAAGTTTCTTTATTGATGTTAATAGTGGCAGTGGCCAAGTGTTTAATAATAATGCCCCACTGCCTCCAGTGAAGTGCTACAAAGCCCAGGGTCAAAGTATCAGAAATTTATAAGTGGGGGTTGATTTGAAGCTGCACACTTCATTTTTTACATTTTCACACACCAAGTATAGACATTTCAAAATGGAGCTTTTATAATAAAAAGCTAAAAGACATAACATCTGACTTCTAGATGACTCATAATAATCACTGCTCTTCCATTTGGTTCTATATACTCGGTTTTACTATATTGCCACTGACTGTGAACAGAGAAGGGGCATCCTTTCGTCAATGAAGGCAGTTTCAAATTTATGAGAAAAATATACAATTCTGTTTTGTTACCATAAGCATACATAAGAAATGCAAAAGGCATACTTTCTGAATTCAATATGGTTGGCTCCTTGAAGTGGACTTAATCAGAAAGTTTTAAGACTTTTGCTCCACATTACTTCTAGTGCCCCTATGTAAACAACTATAAGCTGCCTGGGGAGATGTGTTTCTAATTTTAAAATAAACTTATGTTTACATAAGAAAACAAGTTTATAAAACAAACTGATGCAGGCTAAATAGTGAAATACCTTTAAGGTTAAGAAATACCACATTAACTCCAAGGGCAGTTTAGATAAAAAAAAAGCCATTAGAAAAGGCAAAGTCTTTGGTAGAGTACCCTTTTCTACTATCATATACAAACGTGGACACATTTATTGGCACCATAACAGCTCAATGGAAGAGTGCTGCATGCCTACTTAAAAGTGATCAAAAGGAAAGCAATTGTCCCATGTACAGTATACCTGCCTGCATTTGATGTGTCAACAAGTAAAGCAAAGTGTGATATGAGGAACGGCCTAAACACAAATGTTTTTACCCCTAGAAAAAAATCATAAATAGGATTAGAGTGATTTTTCAAAATAGATGTCTATAATTAGTATTACACATAAGTAAAACAATGAAATAAGTCATTCAGCCTATTTAAAAACTAGTCCGATATCCTTGTGCTCTCCAAACTGAAAATGGATCAGAGAAAGCATCGACTTGATGTGCCTATGAAAATAGTTGCAAATATTAAGACGTTTAAGGACCATGGGACTGTATCCAACCCCCTGGATGTAGCCATAAGGGGTAAATTGACCCCAAACTGGGCAAAGGGATAGTATGATTGGTAGACAAAAAGCCAAGGACAAGTTTCAAAGGGATATAAGCTCCAAGGTCAAGGTGACTGCACCATTCTGTCGCTTTTCGAGTGACAATGGGCTCAACAGAAGAGGACCCAGAAAGACCCCCACATACTGCCATACCTTATTTGAAACCTAGAGGCGGCTCGGTTATGTTTTCGGGCTGCTTTGTTACATTTGGCACAGGGTGCCCTGAGTCTGTGCTGAGAATGAAATCTCAAGACTATCAAACACATTCTGGAGCAAAATATACTGCCCAGTGTCAGAAAGCTCTAATTTAATCATAGGCCATGGATCCTCCAACAGGATAATGACCTAAATACACAAGTAAAATCACCCAAGAATGGCTAAGAACAAAATACTGGACAATTCTGAAGTGGCATTCTATGAGTCCTGATTTGAATCCTATCAAACATTTATGAAAATAACTGAAAAGTGTAGTCTGGAGGAGGCACCCTTCAAACCTGAAAAAGCAGGAGCTGTTTACTTAGGAAACTACCTGTTGACCAGTGCAGAAGTCTCACTGAGAGCTCTAGGAATCACCTGTTTGTAGTGATAGCCTCTAAAGGTTGTGAAACAACATATTAGGTTAAGGGTCGAATTATTTTTGTTCATGCCATTTTCATTTGTGTTATTACTTGAAATTTTATGATGAATCAAAACTCTGAAGCAGAGTCTTTTATTAAATACCGAATAAACAATGATGGATGGCAATTACTTTTGTCAGTTTCAAGTTATTTCAGAGACTGTTTTGGGTTCTTTTTATGTTGAGGGGTAAACTGTATATAGGCTACATCTGTAGTGATGAATTATACGTAAATTTATCATTTTTACGTTTACATAAAAATTTACACTTTAATCTCAGAAATGTAGTACTGTATTTCATTCAATTTGTTAGCTCCAAAAGCTTATAAAAGCAATCTGAATATGCTCTGGTATGCGGTCAGTTATGTCCAAAGAAATGAAAAAATCACTGGGTTAAAAAAAAAAAAATGCCAGGCTTACACAATAAAAATGTATTCAATTGATTAATGTATACATATGCATCTACACCAAGGCAGATTATTCAAAACAGCCTACCACTGAACATTGCTAATTGCAAAGATTCTGAAAACATCACATATATGTTTTTTTCCCCCCAATAAAGTGATTCATTATGTACTCATCCCCCTTTATAGTATGTACTTGATCCAACAAACATGGCTGTTCTCATTTCAACTGAAAAATAAATGGGAATTGCATTAAATTGTGTTATGGGAAATTACTAAATCATGCTTACAAACATACATAATTCAGATTTTTATCTCGGAAGACATTGATATTGAATATTTTTTGTTTTCAAAGGCAAGGTGTAATATTTTTTGCTTAGGTTAGATGTGTAATATTCTGTGTATTTAGTATAAGTGATAGGTGACTGGGACACTTGTGTTTGCTCAAATGTCCAGGACAAATTGCTCTTAAAAGAGACAATAAAAGCTAACCCTAACCTATAATTCTGGGGCAGCCTGTGTTTGTGTGTGAGAATACAGAGTTAGTAGTACATTTGTAGAAATTGAGGTAGAAAGAACAAATGAGTTTTCAGAATCAAGTGTGAAAGACAAGTAGGAAGTAATGAAAACTGTCAGATTTAAAACATCATAAGAAATCTGCAATTGAACAAAGGGACTGCAGAGGCAGGAGGACATGTCCTGGTGGAACTGAAAAGTAGAGATGGCAATAGAGGAAAAGAGAAAGTGCTAGCAGAAAATATATGGTTGACAAGCAAAATGCTACAAAAAGTTGTTGGAAAAGGGCAAAATAGTTAAAAATAAACACTGCAAATGCAGGTGTCAATTAATATGTTACTTGCTCATCATATTATCATAATCACTGCAAGTGCATCAAAAGTGCAGGGATAAATAGACTAATCTGTCAATAAAACACATTAAACCAAGGGCTATGACAACACTTAAATATATTTAATATTGATTTTTGTATCATATCAACAAACATTTCTTAAAAAAAGTGAAAGCTAAGAAGTGAAGTTTAATTTTCCAAATAAAATAAAAAAAGTAATGCATATTCTTAATATTGAAGCTCACCTACTAATAAAGATGTTTGCTTAACAACAAGCGTAAAAATTGATGTCCAAAGAAATTTCCATATATATTCTAAATTAAAGAGTTGCATTTGTACATAAACCTTGTATGCATTTGATTGCAATCTTCATGCAAAGTCTAGCAATTTCCTGGAAATGGACCAAATAGAAAACAAAAAATATGGTAGTATACTAGCATTTTCTCCAGTCCTTTCATTCTGTACCAATGCTTGCAAAATGCTATAAAGCAGCTTCGTAAAATCCCAGAGTACTAATTGGTTTTTAAATGCAAATTCAGCATAGATTATAGAACAATTTACCTGGAAACACCATCGATTTAGAAGCATACAACTCTACCCACATTCTTAGGAAGCTGTAATGGAAGATAATTACCTACTGTATTAGGAAATACAAATGAAAATGCAACATAACATATTTACCTGTATGCATCGTCTTCTGATAAATTTCATATCATCCTAGGAGGAGGGTCCAGCAGCAAACCAGTGCCCACTAAAATAAGCACACAAAGACATGTGCCAATTAAAAAAAATCAATATTTACACTGTACCTAGAAAGTAAAACTACATGTATGCTAACAAACTTTTTTAATATAAAAACCCTAATTAAAAAGAATTTTAATACCTCAATGCAAAAAAATAGCAGTAATGACTAGAAAATCACACTTGAAACGAGTGTGATACCAAATTCTTTAATATTTAAAAAAGTTAAGATTTATTCATAGAGGAAATTGTTCAAAAATAATAATTTTCTTTATAATGAGGAAGAAAAGAAACCAGATAAAAATGAGCACCATACATAATGATTATTATTTATTATGCCCCAACTACAATTTAATCAAAACAACGGTTTTCATATGGGTACATTTTACTATGTTCCTCCCAAAAATGGTATTAATATGATTTGATTTTAATCACTAGCACTTAGCTCTACCTCACCGATAACAATAGCATAAATCCTTTTCCAATTAAGGTCTAATAAGGCTGAAAAACACATGGAGGATTTTGAATTACTCCCATATGCAGAGATAATTCATATATTGGATGACAGGTGTACACTTATAGACTAAAGTCCTCAAATAATACCTTCCTCCAAAATGGTGAATTCTTTGTCAATCTTAGAGTCACTGTCACACTGGAAAGTCCATTTACCATCAAAAAAGAAAAAGTCAACTACATTTTTGGCCTGAACATTCTGAAAATTACCAGAGTTTATGATTGTACTGATATTAACAAGATCTCCTAGGACAATGGCGGTATAATAGGTCCATACCATCAGCACTATGACATGTTAAACAATAGGTATGAGTTTTCTTAAGCTGAACATGCTGATGGTATGTGTGTCTTTTAATACGCCATTTAAAAAGTCTGCTGTCATGGATGTTTCTCCCAAATACACATTTGAAGACCTGGGGCCTCATGCATAACGCCGTGAGTAGAATTCGCACAAGAACAGGAAGTAAGCACAAAAGCCGAAATGTGCTTACGCACAGAAAATTCCAGATGCAGGAATCTTGTGCGTACTCCAACTTCCGCGTTCTTACGCTACATAAATCCTGGTCAGCGTAAAAACTAACACACGTGCATGTGCCTTCTGTCCCGCCCCGTCTCCTCCCAGAATTATGCCTCTTTGAATATGCAAATCAATATAAATAGACCTTAAGCTCCGTTTTCTGTGAAAAGGCAATGGGAAAAGCAAGAGGGAAAATAGAAGAATTTCAGCGAATACCAAGTGGAGGCAAAGAAAAACGTACTATTTGTTGGTTTATACAGTGGAATAAACAAGAAGAGGAAGTTGATCGAGTGACGTAGCGTGTCGGGAGAAACAAGAAACAATGTCGCATAAAAAAAGAAGTTGTCAGATATCAAAGTCGCCATGAAAAAGCGAGACGTGGTCCACCGTCTGAGTGTCATATGAAAGCTTATTAGGGTACAGTGTGGAAAAAAAAAGGCACAGAGTGGGGAAAAAAGCACGAAATGTTAAATCCAATCTCGACATATCCAATTTAATCATGTAGTTTATTTTGTCGTTAAAGTAGAACATCATAAACTTCATCTTAAATTCATTTAATTTACTAGTTTCTCAAATCCCATCGTAACTAAAGTAGCACGTTAAATGCTTTCTGTAAGCTTACAACGACGATTCTTCAAAACTTTTAAGGAACACTGAAATATCTTCATAGTATGTGTTTAATTACTCTATCCATCTATCCTTCCAGTGCCGCGCCAGTCTCAGCAAATATACAGCACAAGGCAGGAACAATATGTGAACTTGCTAGCGCTGTGGCACCGTGTCCTCACATGTTTAATTATTAACAATACAGATTATTTAAATGAAGTTTTATCTGTATAATAAACATTTTGCTGCACTTCATCTTACAAATGATATCATCATCATATGTAAATGCGCGTTTTATAAAGTGGTGCAGGTTGTGCAATATTATAACTGTTGTGCAAGTTTACAGTGAGGTAATTGTACTTATAAGTACAAACAGTTCTACAAGGAGCAATTGATTGAGTGCGTTTATAGTTCTTGGGATGAAACGGTTTCTGAACCGTGAGGTCCGTACAGGAAAGGCTTTGAAACTTTTTGCTGTGGCTGAGACAGCTTGTGCTTGATGCTGTAATACCGATAATTCTCTTTCCGATCAGCTGCTGCTGTGATTCCCCACTCAGATACAGTGATATAAATACTCTGAGTGGTGCAGTGAGTAATATGGAAAAAGATGATCTGCTGTGGCAACTCCTAGCGGGAGCAGCTGAAAGAAGAAAAAGAAGGTGCAATGAGAGTAACAACGCTAAAGCAGTTATGGTATTTGGAATACTATGGCTATTCCCTGGATCATTATATTGTTACAAGTTAATTACAATCAGATGCATTACACTAATCTATACTAATAAAAAGCAAAGCCCTCACTGACTGACTGACTGACTGACTCATCACTAATTCTCCAACTTCCCGTGTAGGTGGAAGGCTGAAATATGGCAGGCTCATTCCTTACAGCTTACTTAAAAAAAAGTTAGGCAGGTTTCATTTCAAAATTCTACGCGTAACGGTCGTAACTGAAACCTACTTACTTACAAATATACAGCCATAGCTTGCAGCTCGGTCACCATGTGAGGCGGAGTTGCGTCCTCCATCAGCACGCCTCCCACATAATTGACTGCCTGCCCATATAGGGTCGTCCGTCAGCGGCAATCCAATAGACACACTGTTGCTAAATATATGCGGGTGTAGGACTGTGCTTATGCAAACGAAGATGAGATGGTCAGGGATAGATTAGTGTTTGGCACAAACCTACCGAAAGTGCGAGAGAAACATTTAAGTACTGGGTTTAAGCTAACATTAAATAAAACCGTGGACATCGCAAGAACGCACGATATAGCACAAGCACAACTGAGAACCTTTGATGCATGTACTCTGAGCGGCTCACGTGAACTGACTGTGAACGCAGTACGCACAGAACAAGCGAGAGCTACAAAGAGCGCTGAACAAAAAACGCATTACACAATTGAGAAGGCAGCAAAAGAATATGAAGCGACTGACGCATACACACATATTCATAAGTTCACCTACTGCGGAAACAAACCACACAGTGTAAAAAGTCAATGTCCAGCTAAAGGAACACAGTGTAAAAAATGTGGTAAATTGAAGCACTTCGCCAAAGTTTACAGGACTGGGAAAGGTAAACCCGTGCATGCAGTGTATGATGTCTCAGATAAAGAGGAAGACAAGCTGTTTATTGATGCAGTAGGACAGGAACAACCCTCTGACGCTGAACAAGCCTTTGTAGACATATCAATAGGAAAGCAAAGTGTAAAGCTTAAGTTTAAATTACATTCATAGACACGCTCCCGCTAAATATTCGCAGGCAAATCCACAACTTAATACCGGGAATACTCTATCCATCTTAGATTCACGAGTACCGATTTGGGTGGTGATCACTTTGATGAATGAAACCTGTTATCTTTGACAACGAAGATGAGAGGGTCAGGGATAGACTAGACAAACACGGAATGTAACTTGAACAAAAAACACATCCTCCAAATACAAACCTGATTGAAAGAAATAATGATAATCAAATCCTTGATGACAGCAACACTCATAACATAAAGCAATTACAATGACAATCATGTTATATTATTTTTAAAATGTTTCCTTTTCTTTTTCATAACTTCTTCAACACACTACTTCTCCGCTGCGAAGCGCGGGTATTTTGCTACTAAACAATATGCGGTTAGTTTCAGTCTTTATAAAGCCGCTTCAGGGAAATAAAGAGTAACCACACAGGAACAGTAGCACTGCTTTGACGCTGGGTGCCGCCAGTCTGCAAAACCGAGCGGAGAACTTGCGTACGACAAGGTATGAGGTACCGTGAAAAAGTGCGTGGCTAACACCAAGTTTAGGTTTTATACATCGCAATTTGAACGTGTAAAAGTTCCTACGCAACATTTCTGTGTGTATGCACCGTTTATACATGAGGCCCCTGGTGATCTCAAGATGCAACCAAAAGGTGCTGCAATCCAGTTAACCATGACACTTAGAGACAGACAAAGTGTTTTTTTGTCTATTCTTGTTTAGAAAGTAAACAGATATACACTGAGCTAAAATGACCAATCTTTACCTGGGTTCTTGGAAGAGGGACTGCAGTCTTTTTTTTGAGACAAAAGTTTCAGCACTGAACTGCAACTAAACTAAAGCATTAAAACAAAAGATCAAATCCCCATAATCTGCAGCAATTTCAGAAAAAAGTTTGTTTGCAACGAAAGTGAAACACTGCTTGACAAACTCAATCAGAAAATATAATTCTGTGCTACACTTCAAGTTTAGCTCATTGATTAGCTAGCTCTTACATGACTTTATTGAATCTCATTTGCTTGACTAAATTAATAAACTCGATAACTTTCTGAAGTTTCTTGAACCAATGATGTGTATTTAAGATAGAATAGTGCCTTGATTCAAAATAACTTTTCACACTGTACTCTTTCTTGACAGCAGCTGGCTGTCATGGCAACCAAGGCACATATTTCCCTACAACGACTGTGGAATATAAAACAAAAAATCCTAAAATTGCCAATACTCAGAATTAACATTTCTAATTTTCCTTTTTTTTTTTTTTTTTTTAAAAACACAAAGAGTTAATGCTGCTGCTGCATGTGACAGGAAGTAGTGCGAGCAGGAACTGAGTGCAGCAGCAGACATCATAGAGTGTGTTCCCTCAGACTATCTAATCTTTGCCACTCTTCTTAATTAGCCCTTCTGAAGGCAGTCCTAAGTTATTATATTTTCTTGTTACAGATCTTTTGAGTAATTATATGTCAGGAAAATGCTAAAGCCAATGTTATATTTGTAATGTGTAACTTAAAATGCTTATTGTACTTACCTGGGGCCTCATGTATAAACAATGTGAACGCACAAAAATGTTGTGTACTCCCATTTCTTTGCACACTCTGAGATATATAAAACCTAAACTTGCCATAAAGCCATGTACATTTTCACGGTAGCTCGTGACCTTATGTATGCACGTTTCCATTCAGTTTTGCAAACTGGTGGCACCCACCACCAAAGCAGTGCTACTGTTTCTGTGGCATTTACCTTTATTTTTCATATTCGCATCAATGACACTGGATTTAATAAATACACTGAAATTAACTACATACCTTTATATAATTGAATTCACTTGATTGTAATCATTGTTATAATATCATGGTGCACGGAATTGCCAAACTATTCAAACTACCATAGCTTCTTTAGCACTGTTAGAAGACATTGCAAATGGAATAATTAGAAGAGCGTATATTTATAGATGATGTTGATGACTGGCTTCTAAGTCAATTTCCAAGAGCTATCCTCTTGGAACTGTGTGCTGAACTGGTGCCGGCTTTACAAAGGAAGACTTTGAGGAATTGTGCTCTATCTGGTCCTTTGCAAGTTCTGTCCACTCTCGGGTTTTCCTAACACTCTCTCAGGGGTCACCTTCCAGCTGCCTGCCTGCGAGCCTGCACTCGCTCGCTCGCTCACACCGTCTCTCTCTCTCTCTCTCTCTCTCTCTCTTACACACACACACTGCTTCCTGCAATCTCTGTTTCCTTCTCTCTTTTTCTTTCTTCGCTTTTCTCTTTTTTTCCTTAACCGTCTCGGGCTTTTCTTTATAATGGATGTGGCAGCTGTGACAATCAACAGTTCCTGGGAAGAACTACGATGTGGACAGTCTCTCACCTGTGCAATTAGGTGAGAAACACCCACACAGCAAACTGCCCCGAGAACTGCTTTAGCCACACTATTACGCCCCCTTGCTAAGCTGCGAGCACGGTGATTATTTATTTAAAAAGCGGCTCTTTACGTGAGCTGTGGACCCACTACACCACAGTTCCTGCTTACTGTATATATAGCAGGAGCCCTGCATCATCCATTTGTCTTGAATCAAATATGAGATTTTAGATGATTGGGCGAACACCTTCAGCAGTATCTAAATAAGTAAGTTCTGGTAAAAAGCTGTCTTGTTTTAAAGCCTCAACTTCAAAAAGCAAACCACTCAATTCCCAAATAATGTAGTATGGGAAGGTAGTATTTTTGGAAAATTGTCCAGTTTTGCAAACAAGGCACGTTCTATGGCATCCAGTGACCCATTAATTTCCTCCAAAGTTTCCCAGATGCACTGTAATCCAATAGACAAGTTTGACAGATTTGATGTGAAGTGTATGTTCTACACAGTTTGTTCCAAGCCATTTATTCAATAAATCTAACTATTCTCCTGCTGTAAGGCCTAATGTTTCTATGGTACTGAGAATTTCCAAGCCAAATAATTTTTGGGTAGATCATAAAACTTAATTGGTCCTTATGATATAATTTGGATTCGTGCTAAATACTGTGCTAGATCAGATGAGATACTGTCACTAGAATGGCTGGCAGATATGTCCATGTTGCAGTTTCTGTGACTGGGATGGGGTTTTAGCACAGATAGGCCTAGGGCATTACTTGGCTAATTCTTTAAAAGGGCAGCCGTTGCCACTGTGTTCAATTATATACTATTCAGTACGCTGTTGTGGACTCTATACAGGTAGCAACTGAGACTAGAGCTCAATCTCTACTGCCTCAGAGAGATGAATTTCTGCCTCTCCATCTTTCTCCAGAGCATCTAATGTGGCTTCTAGATGGCCCTTTTCTACTCTTATTTCCATCTCCTTCTTTGAAAAGGTAGCTCTAGCCTTTTCCTGCTGATGCTTGAAACTGAGGAAGACTTACTCGAATTACAAGCAACAGAGCTAACTTAAAATTTTATGTTCCCACTGACAGTCCGACAGAGATGTAACTGGAACATTTCTAGAGTGAAAATGTAAATACAAATACAAATTATGGTACACTGTATTATTCCCCCAGGGAAAATTGTCCTTTTGTATGAACTTTGGAGGTTAGGGCACAGGGTCAGCCATTGTATAGTGTCCCTGGAGCAATTTTCAGGTTAAGGGCCCCTTCTGGCAGTAAAAGGATTTGAACCGGCAACCACTACTCCACACCATAAGTACCTGTATAAACAACATGCAAGTACAGTAGCATTTTAAGTACAGCCTACTTACTGAAAATTGCAAATATAACATTGGCTTTAATATTTCCCTGACTGAAAGTTACTTAAATAAAAGATATATAACAAGAAAATACAATAACTTACAAGGAATGCCTTCACAAGGGCTGACTAAAATTGATGGTGAAGTTTGAGTGAATACACACACCATGCTGTCTGCTGCTGTACTCACTTCCTACTTCCTGTCACATGCAGAAGCGCAGCATTAATCTTTGTGTACAATCATAAGTGGCGGCCCAACAACTAGAATATAATTGGCGGTGCAGGAACACTGAGTAGATGTATGACAAAAGGTTTTCTTAAGGTTTTTTTTTTACTCTTTCATATATTAGTCAAAATAAGGCAGATGTATGTGGCTGGAGATTGAAATTTTTTTTTGTAAACAGATGACTCAATAATTTTGACTTCTATGTATTTTGTGAAGCGGCTAGCTTTGTCAAAACAATGTTTACTACTACTGTCACCCAAGTACGGGAGGCTAGGTTTGAATTTTCACCCACTAACTGCCTGTGTAAAGTATGAACATTCTTCTGGTATGTGAATGAGGTTTTCTCCTCTAAGTAGGGAGTTTCTCCTTCCACACACCAAAAATGAGCATATAAGGAAGAAAGATCAAATTAATAACACAAAAGTGTTATTTCCTGTTTTGTATCCATTGATATAAAAAAAAGGTCTCTAAAATACTAAAAACTGAATTAAAAGATTTCAGTAAATGAATCTATACTAATAAAAGGCAAAGCCCTCACTCACTCACTCACTGACTCACTCACTGACTCATCACTAATTCTCCAACTTCCCGTGTGGGTGGAAGGCTGAAATTTGGCAGGTTCATTCCTTACATCTTCCTTACAAAAGTTGGGCAGGTTTTATATCGAAATTCTACGCGTAATGGTCATAACTGGAAGCAGTTTTCTCCATTTACTGTAATGGAGATGAGCTTCAAAGCCGTGGGGGCGGAGTTTCGTGTGACATCATCACGCCTCCCACGTAATCACGCAGTACATAGAAAACCAGGAAGACCTCAAAAAGCACTGAAGAAAACATGCATTATATAATTGAGAAGGCAGCGAAACAATAAGAAAGCGAAAGTGACATATACAACCATATTCATGAGTTCTGCTACTTCGAAACAAAGCACGATGTAAACCTACACTTTAAATAAAGTTCATAGACAGGCTGCCGCTGGCGTTTGTAATTTAGTGCCTGCCCATATAAGGCCGTCCGTCAGCGGCAATCCAATAGCAAACTCCCACTAAATATTCACGGGTGAAGGACTGTGCTTATGGAGAGGAAGATGAGATGGTCAGGGTGGTGTTTGACACAAACTCAGCGAAACTGCGAGAAAGTTTTAAGTGCCAGGACTAAGGTAACATTAAATACAGCCATGGACATAGCACGAGATGGCACCAGCACAGCTGGGAACCTTCGATGCATGTACACCGAGTGGCTCACGTGAACTGGCGAGTGCACAGATAAAAGCAACAGTTCCAAAGAGCTGAACAAAACCGAATTACACAATTGAAAAGGCAGCAAAAATATGAAGCGTCTCATACATACAAGCATATTCATAAATCCAACTACTGCGGAAACAAAGCACACGTTGGAAAAAGTCAATGTCCGCTAAAGGAAGACAGTGTAAAAAACCCGTGCATGCAGTGTGTCAGGTCTCAGATAAAGAAGAAGACGAGCTGTTTATTGATGCAGTAAGAAACGAATCGATGAATGAAACCTGTCATCTTTACAGCGATTGACAAACACGGAATGTAACTTGAACACAACACATCCTACAAATACGAACCTGATTGAAAGAAATAATGATAATCAAATCCTTGATGACAGCAACACTCAGTAACACTCACAAAACAAATACTGTATATTGACAGTCATGTTACGTTATTTTTAAAATGTTCCCTTTTCTTTTCTAGCTTTTTAACACACTACTTCTCGCTGCGATACGCGGGTATATATATATGTATATATATATAACCCGATCTACATACTCGAATAATGGATACTTTATTAGCCATCAATGATTGTTTTGGTAAAGCCATACTCAGTGTATTCATTAGATGAGCGGTAAAAAGTAAGGGCAAGGGAGGATGACTTATTGAGGCATGCAGGCTGTAGTCTTGCGTCAACTCTATCTGAATTGCGCGATCACATTTGAAAAATATATCTTTTCAAGTTCTATTTAGTCCATATGTGTCAAACTCAAGGGCGCGGGCCACATCCGGCCGGGTGTAATTATATCCGCCCGAGATCATTTTATATACTGTATTATTGTTATTAAAGCCCGGTATATGAAGCGCTGGTAACACAATAAACTACAGATCCCATAATGCAGCGCTTCAGCTGCCTTGCCGAACAGTTACGCGTTAATCAAGTCTACCTTAAGATGCTGCAAGTTATTGCGAAGCTAGCTCACACGATGCTGAAGAGAAAAGTTGATTCTGAAAATAGAGCCTTTAAAACCGATGGGAGGCTGAGTATATGTTTACTGAACCCGTGTGTCTCATTTGTGGAGCTAATGTGGCTGTAATTACAGAATTTAATCTAAGACGGCACTATGAGACAAAACATCAGGGTAACCTGAATGCAATGCAGAAGATACAGAAAGCAGAAGAATTAAATAAGAATCTGACACTTCAGCGGACGTTTTTACCCGTGCACAATCACAAAGTGATTTCAATTGAGGCTGCTTTTATGGGAGACACAACCACTTGCCCCACTTTCCCTGTTGCCAAGTAATGTTAAACCAAGTCGTCACTACGGTGTTCCCAAACACGCACTTTGCTGATAAACTGGCGCACTGAGTTTGCACGGCGCTTTGGTGACTTTGAAGAACAAAAAGTCCGTCTACATGCGGCTCGAACCTTGTGCATGTTTGGTAGCACATATCTGTGTGAGAAGCTCTTCTCAGTGATAAAGACTAACAAAACAGCACACAGGAGTCGCCTCACTGATGAGCACCTGCAATCCATCCTGAGAATCTCCACAACACAGAACCTCACACCAAACAGAAACGAACCTGTGGCCAAAAAGATGCCAGGCGTCCAGCTCTAAAATGACATATGAGCAAAGACAACTGAATGATTTGATTTGTTATTGCTGAAAGGAACACATTTTATTTATATTTCCAGGTTTTGTTATGCAGCATGTTCATATTTGAATTTGTATAATTTTGACAGGATATATTTTTATGGAGAGCAAAATCTTTTGGGATATTTAAAATCTAAGTTTATTTTTTTATATAAAATTACATAAGAGTAAAGAAATTTGAATGTTTGTTCTTTTAATGTTTACTTTATTTCTAACTTGTATAATTTAGACAGGATATATTTTTATGGAGAGCAAAATATTATAAGTTGTTTAAGGTTTGAGTTGATTTATTCAGGAATAATATTCCTGTCTGTTTTTACCATTTCTACCAAAGATATTTCTGTCGACTAAATAAAAATTCCTTCTATTTAAAATTTAAATAGAACTTGAACAAATACGATAGTTCATAATATCCACGCAGACTTGCACGTAAGAGCGGGAGTCATCCGTTTTAACAAGCAGCGTATTGCACTGATACGAAATAGCTGTGTGTGTATATATGTAGATATGTATGTATTTGTATATATATATATGTTTATATATATGTGTGTGTATGTATGTGTGTATGTATATGTATGTGTATATGTATAGATATGTATATATATATATATATATATATATATATATATATATATATATATATGACAGCAACACTCATCACTCACAACAGTGACAAAACAATTACATTGACAATCATGTTACGTTATTTTCAAAATGTTTCCTTTTCTTTTTCATTGCTTCTTTAACACACTACGTCTCCGCTGCGAAGCGCGGGTATTTTGCTAGTGTGTAATATTTGACAGCACTGATTGCAGTCTAGCAATGTGAAAAAATATTAATTTATCGATATATGTTAGTTATGAAATTTTACAACAGTACCAACACTAATTATTGATTCTATCTATATTATATGTGCTTTTCTTGTCACTCAGGGATTGCAGGAAGTCTAAACAAATTTACTAACTCACGCAAATTCTGATTTTTTTTTTAAAGACCACATTTTCTGCACCTAATTTTTGGAAAGCAATCTCCCTTGCTTGAATATTCAAAGTATTTTTAAAATTACTACTTTGTTATTTTGGAATTTATTTTTTCACTGTGTACATTTTATGCTCACATGCAAAGGATATCAAATTCCCGCTGCAGTAGCTCTTGGCTAGAACATGAAGCTGTAGAATTTGGCAATAAGCTATTCCATGAAGGTGCACAACTATGCAGCAGGGCCGCAAGTGATGCCCCGTGTTTAAACAGTGCTTTAGGAGAAACTCAACTAAAGTTTGCTGAACATAAGTCTAAAAACAGTCTGAAGTACATTTTTGCGCTAAAATCAATATAAAAATTCAAAATATGTACTTTATTACTGTAACAAAATCAACACTGGGTGTCACTGCTGGTTATGTGTGGCATCAAAATAAAGGTGTTTGCAAAATAACACAGCTGTTATACATGCAACTGCACCTCACCTATGCATTAAGCAGCAAAGGAGAGCCTCTTCTGTTAAAATGGTGCAACTTCTTATTGTAGCTTATCCGTTCAAACAACGGGGCACTAATTTGATCGCAACAATATTTGCCTACAGTGGTGGATTTACAGTTCAAATGGGCCAACACGTAGGGCTGGGCGATTAATCGAAAAATAATCGAAATCGACATTCAGAACCTATAATTGATCAAATTTTTCCAGGTCGATTATTTCGATTACTTTCCCTTTACAAACACTACCGCGTGTGGAGTCACGTGACCCCGCTCCGTTACGTTATTCCGCCGACATGTCGAGCATGGAGAGCTTAAGCACTGACACAACTGAGCAACAACAGCAGCTTGTACCAAAGAAAAACGCAGTCTGCGTCATTTGGACACATTTTGGCTTCAGTAAGGATGACATCAAACAAAAGTCAGATGTAGACACTCCAGAAAAACAGTTTCGACGCCCAAAGGTAACACCACCAATTTGTTTCAACACTTGAAGCACAATCATGTTACTGAATATAAACAGTGCATGGCTCAAAAAAAACAAAAACAGACTGACAAGCGCCCAGCAACAAGTGCCACAAGCGTTCACAAATGCCACACAGTATGAGAAGAGTTCAAGAAGATGGAAAGAAATAACTGACGCTATTTGTTATTACATTGCAAAGGATAGGACTCCCTTGGCTACAGTGGAGCGAAGTGGGTTTAAACACCTCGTTAAAACTCTCGACAGAAGATACACTGTGCTATCGCGATCACATTTTTTTAAAACTGCGCTGCCAGACATGTACAAGACATGTTGTAAAAATGTAGCTGCTGAACTGAAAAATGTTCAACACTTTGCAGCCACATCTGATCTCTGGTCAAGTAGGACGATGGACCCATTCTTGAGCCTTACTTTGCACTACATTGACGACGACTGGAAGCTGCGCCAGAGATGCCTTGAGACGGCATATTTTCCAGCCGATCACACGGCAGATATGATTGCGCAAGGTCTGAAAGATATGCTTTCTGAATGGGACCTCGCTAAAAAAAAAAAAACCTTTCAGCCATTACGACAGACAACTGGTGCAGAGATGAGCAGGTATTTGGTGACCCCATGCTGGATAGTGAGGCAAATCCACTGGACTGGTGGAGGAAGCATCATGTACACTTTCCCACTCTAAGTAGGGTGGCAAAAATGTATCTCAGCATACCAGCTACTAGCTCCCAATCAGAGCGGGTTTTCAGTTCGGGCAGAAACATTGTTACATGCCTCAGGTCCTGCCTGAAACCTGAAAAGGTTAACATGCTCATGTTTCTCAGTAAGAACTTAGAGTAAATTCATGTTCATATACTGACATGACAAGATCGCTAAGATCACCTCATGCAACAGTGTTTTAGAGAGTTCTATTTTCATTACAACAATCTGTTGTTTACATTGATACATTGCACATTAAAATATTTGTTTACAGAAGATGCAAGAAATGCACTGTTTAAAATATTATTTACAGGATATATAAGTTATTTTATTTAGAAGAGATACTGCTTATTTTCTACTTTTAATAAGAAAACCATTGAAAATAATTTATATTGTTTTCAAAAGTGCAAGTTATTTATTTTTACTTTTTTTATAAGAACAAAGTGACTGTTCGTTTTAAGCAATGTGTGCTTTAATTTCAGTTGTTCAACACTGATGTTCAATAAATAATCACAAATAGTAGATAGTGTGTCTCCTATTATTTTACAATCACGTAATGCACCCTTCATTCAAAAATCTCTCACTTATAATATGTGAGCATATTTACTGTACAAAACTTGTCAGTGAACTATGAGGGCAAAAAAATAAAAAAATAAAATAATCGTTCATGAATCGTAATCGAGTTAAAATGTTCAATTAATCGAGATTTTGATTTTAGGCCAAATTGCCCAGCCCTACCAACACAGACAACTTTTTGGAGTCTTACTTTTAGCAGAATATTAAAAGCAAATTTTAAGAGTTGAAAATAACACTGCTAGTGTTACAGTTAGAATTAAATATGCAGCTCACAATACAAAGAGTCAAAAAATACATTACAATAATTTAACAGTTAAATTACTGGCAACTGTGTCGCCATTTAACCTTAAAAAATGTCAGAAGCACAGAAACCTATACGTTTTAGAGGAGTAAAATCAATGCAGTAAACACTTAAAATTCTACCACTAAATAAAACTATTTCAGTTAGAGACTAGTATATTGGCTTAGTAGCCATTAAATCTAAATATAAACCATCTAAAAATTTTTTGCATTTCTGTTTTATTTATAGACCTATTAATTAAAATATAGTCAAGAATTCAAAAGGTAAGAGTTTGTATTTTTTTTTTAATATGAATGAAAAAAGAGGTGAATCAATTTTACTATGATATTTGCATATTATATACATTATTTTAACAAATATTCAGTACTAGCAGAATACCCGTGCTTCACAGCAGAGAAGTAGTGTGTTAAAGAAGTTATGAAAAAGAAAAGGAAAAATTTTAAAAATAAAGTAACATGATTGTTAATGTAATTGTTTTGTAATTGATATGAGTGCTGTTCTCATATCTCTCTCTCTCATATATAAATATATACTAGCAAAATACCTGCGCTTCGCGAAGTACTGCCTTAAAATTTTTATTAAGAAGAAAATTAAACCTTTTTAAACTGAGGGAAAATATACCAATAATTATTGAGTTCGGCCCTCCGGTTGTAATATGACCAAGCTGTGTGCTGAGCTTACTCTTAACCATGCCACGTACAGTTGGCCATGTGAACAGTAATCTTGTTTCAAATCTCACAGCTTGGATTGCTGCTGTCATAATCGGTTTGAGTTTCATGGTTGTTTCAATTACGACAGTATTTGTAGGACTTGTGTTGAAGAGACATTTGGCATCTGTCAAGCGTTGTAAGTATACAACCAGTTTCATTGATAACTTTACATCCAGCTTTTAAGAGTTTAAACATTTCTAAACATCAAAGTGTCCACTACTGAAATCGTCACCTCTGAATCTAAGATGTTTAAGAGGCATTGGCAGTTGTCCCGAGGTGTAAAATATTTGGCCATTTCGGTATACTTGAAAGCGACAACCGAACAATTCAGCGGCAGCCATCAATTCACATGCAGATGCATAGGTGAAGGGCTTAAGCATTTCACTCTTCTAGTGCTCTTGTGTAGTATAATTATCTCCTGTATCGTCATCAGTCCACACCTTGAACCTGTCCCAGTCATTCAATACATAAGACACAATGTTCCTCTGGATATCAACAGTGAGTCTGCAATATGTAACAAAGAGAATGGAAAAGGTAGGTGCCATCTCCAGGCATGGAAACCACTCGGTAAGTGACAGTTCTTTGATCGATGGTGATCACCTTGATAGACATGTTAATGGGGGTACGGTTGGAATGATAAAGGAAATGGGTACCTGAACAATGTAAAGTAAGTCTAAAATACCTACACAATAACTATAATCATAATAAACAAACAATAAAACAGCGGAGAAGCCATGGATTAAATAAGAAGGCTGTAGTTATCAGCAGGGAGACGTGAATCCTGTGGCGAATCAAGGAAGGGAATATAGAGACTGGAGTGACGGACGGCCTTATATAGGCAGGCAGCCAACAACGTGGGAGGCGTTGGGATGGGGGACCCAATGCTGCCTCACACGGTGACCGAGCTGCAGGCTATGGACGTATATATGTACGTAAGTAGGATTCAGTTAGTGTTGGGAACCCGTGTACCAAATTTCTTGAAGATGGGCCCATAAGTAACAAAGACCGTTGAAAAGTTCAATATGGCGGCCAACAGTGGCATCACACCACCGAAATAAGTACGTACATTGGTTTCGGTTAGCGCAGGGAAGCCGCCTACCAAATTTCGTGAAGATGGGGCTATGAATAACAAAGTTCAACATGGCGGACGTTGTTGACCGTTATGACCATTACACTTAGAATTTCTAAATGAAACCTACTTATCTTTTCTAAGTAAGCTGTAAGGAATGAACCTGCCAAATTTCAGCCTTCTACCTACACGGTAAGTTGGAGAATTAGTGACGTTGGAAAGTTCAATATGGCGGCTGACAGTGGCGTCATACCATCGAAATAAGTATGTACATCGGTATTCGGTTAGCGCAGGGAATCCGCCTACCAAATTTCGTGAAGGTGGGGCCATAAATAAGAAAGTTCAACATGGCAGACGTTGTCGACCGTTAAGTGTAGAATTTCGAAATGAAACCTGCTTAACTTTTGTAAGTAAGCTGTAACGAATAAGACTGCCAAATTTCAGCCTTCTACCTACACGGGAAGTTGGAGAATTAGCGATGAGTCAGTGAGTGAGGGCTTTGCCTTTTATTAGTATACTAGCAAAATACCCGCGCTTTGCAGCGGAGAAGTACTGTGTTAAAGAAGTTATGAAAAAGAAAAATTTAAAAAATAATGTAACTTGATTGTTAACGTAATTGTTTTATCATTGATATGAGTGGTGTTGTCTCTCTCTCTCTCTCTCTCATATATATATAACTGCTCAAAAAAATTAAAGGAACACTTTGAAAACACATCAGATCTCAATGGGAAAAAGAAATCCTCCTGGATATCTATACTGATATAGACTGGGTAATGTCAGGAAAGTGTGGTGGCCAGTGAATGGTATCAATTCCTTCATCCTCCAGGAACTGCCTGCATACTCTCACCACATGAGGCCAGGAATTGTCGTGCACCAGGAGCCACTGTACCAGCATAGGGTCTGACAATGGGTCCAAGGATTTCATCCTGATACCTAATGGCAGCCAAGGTGCCTTTGTCAAGCCTGTAGCAGTCTGTGTGACCCTCCATGGATATGCCTCCCCAGAAAATCATTAACCCACCACCAAACTGCTCATGCTGAATGTGGCCTCCACCTGTTAAACCATTCCTGTTTTGGGGGTCATCTCATTGTTGCCCCTCTAGTGCATCTGTTGTTAATTTCATTAACACCACAGCAGCTGAAACTGATTAACAACCCCCTCTGCTACTTAACTGACCAGATTAATATCCCATAAGCTTCATTGACTTTATGCTATACTCTGATTAAAAAGTGTTCCTTTAATTCGTTTGAGCAGTATATATATAATATATATCAAAATACTCGCGCTTGGCAGCGGAGAAGTAGTGTGTTAAAGAAGCAATGAAGAGAAAAGGAAACATTTTGAAAATAACGTAACCTGATTGTCAATGTAATTGTTTTGTCACTGTTGTGAGTGATGAGTGGTGTTGTCATATATATATATATATATATATATATATATATATATATACTGTATATGTGTGTGTGTATATATATATATATATATATATATATATTTATTTACACACACACACACACATAAACATATATATATATATACATATCTATACATATACACATATATACATACATATATATCTACATATATACACACACAGCTATTTCAGATCAGTGCAATACGCTGTTTGTTAAAACAGTTGACTCCGCTCTTACGCAATAACAAATCAAATCATTCAGTTGTCTTTGCTCATATGTCATTTTAGAGCTGGACGCCTGGCATCTTTTTTGGCCACAAGTTCGCTTCTGTCTGGTGTGAGGTTCTGTGTTGTGGAGATTCTCAGGATGGATTGCAGGTGCTCATCAGTGAGGCTTAACTCCTGTGTGCTGTTTTGTTAGTCTTTATCACTGAGAAGAGCTTCTCACACAGATATGTGGTACCAAACATGCACAAGTTTCGAGCCGCATGTAGACGGACTTTTTTTGTTCTTCAAAGTCACCAAAGCGCCGTGCAAACTCAGTGCGCAATAACTCTAGCTTCGCAATAACTTGCAGCATCATAATGTAGACTTGATTAACGCGGTAAGTGTTCGGCAAGGCAGCTGAAGCGCTGCATTATGGGATCTGTAGTTTATTGTGTTACCAGCGCTTCATATACCCGGGCCATTAATAACAATAATACAGAATATAAAATAATCTCGCGGGCCGGATATAATTACACGCCGGGCCGGATGTGGCCCCGCCCTTGAGTTTGACACATATGGACTAAATAGAACTTGAAAAGATATATTTTTTCAAATGTGATCGCTAATTCAGATAGAGTTGACGCCAAGACTACAGCCTGCATGCCTCAATGAGTCATCCTCCCTCGCTCTTACTTTTTACCGCTCATCTAATGAATACACTGAGTATGGCTTTACCAAAACAATCATTGATGGCTAATAAAGTATCCATTATTCCAGTATGTAGAGCGGATATATATATATATATATACATATATATATATACCCGCCGATCGCAGAGAAGTAGTGTGTAAAAAAGGTAGAAAAAGAAAAGGGAACATTTTAAAAATAACGTAACATGACTGTCAATATACAGTATTTGTTTTGTGAGTGTTACTGAGTGTTGCTGTCATCAAGGATTTGATTATCATTATTTCTTTCAATCAGGTTCGTATTTGTAGGATGTGTTGTGTTCAAGTTACATTCCGTGTTTGTCAATCGCTGTAAAGATGACAGGTTTCATTCATCGATTCGTTTCTTACTGCATCAATAAACAGCTCGCCGTCTTCTTTATCTGAGACCTGACGCACTGCATGCACGGGTTTTTTACACTGTCTTCCTTTAGCGGACATTGACTTTTTCCACCGCGGTGCTTTGTTTCCACAGTAGCTGGATTTATGAATATGCTTATCAGACACTTCATATTTTTTGCTGCCTTTTCACTTGTGTAATTCGGTTTTGTTCAGCCTTTGGAACAGTTGCTTTTATCTGTGCACTGCGCCAGTTCACGGAGCCACTCGGTGTACTTGCATCGAAGGTTCCCAGCTGTGCTGGTGCCATCTCGTGCTATGTCCATAGCTTTATTTAATGTTACCTTAGTCCTGGCACTTAAAACTTTCTCTCGCAGTTTCGCTAAGTTTGTGTCAAACACCACCCTGACCATCTCATCTTCCTCTCCATGAGCACAGTCCTTCACCCGTGAATATTTACCCGTGGCAGTTTGCTATTGGATTGCCGCTGACGGACGGCCTTATATGGGCAGGCACTAAATTACAAACGCCAGCGCAGCCTGTCTATGAACTTAATTTAAAGTGTAGGTTTACATCGCTTTGTTTCCAAGTAGCAGAACTCATGAATATGGTTGTATATGTCACTCGCTCGCTTCTTATTGTTTCGCTGCCTTCTCAATTATATAATGCATGGTTTCTTGAGCGCTTTTTTGAGGTCTTCCTGGTTTTCTATGTACTGCGGATTACGGGAGGCGGATGATGTCACACTAAACTCCCCACGGCGTTGAATCTCATCTCCATTACAGTAAATGGAGAAAAACTGCTTCCAGTTATGACCATTACACGTAGAATTTCGATATAAAACCTGCCCAACTTTTGTAAGGAAGATGTAAGGAATGAACTTGCCAAATTTCAGCCTTCCACCCACACGGGAAGTTGGAGAATTAGTGATGAGTCAGTGAGTGAGTGAGGGCTTTGCCTTTTATTAGTATAGATATATATATATTCATTATATACTTTATATATTCAGGTTTTCACTTTATATATTCAAGTTTTGACTTTATATATTCAAATATATATATTTATTTAATTTATTTATATATATATATTTATATATTTATATATATATATATATAAAAATAAATATATATAAAAAAATATATATATGAATATATAAAGTCAAAACTTGAATATATAAAGTGAAAACCTGAATATATAAAGTCAGCGTCAGAATATATAAAGTCATTCCTGAATATATAAAGTCAAAGTCAAAATCTTTTGATTGAAACGACTCTGAACTGAACTAATTGAACAAAAACGTATTCAGAAAAATAAATTAAAAAAACACTGTTCGGTTAATGTTTTGAAAATGATACATGTGCCCTTCCCAGGATTGGTTCCTGCCTTGCGCCCAGTGTTGGCTGGGATTGGCTCCAGCAGACCCCCGTGACCCTGTGGTCGGATTCAACGGGTTTGGGAAATGGATGGATATTCCAGCACTTACTTTATATATTTCGACGCTGACTTTATATATTTAAGTTTTGACTTTATATATTCTAGCACTTACTTTATATATTCCGAAATATTGCAACGCTGTCTTTATATACTCAGGTTTTGACTTTATATATTTGGGAATGACTTTATATATTCAAGTTTTGACTCTATATATACTGACGCTGACTTTATATATTCAAGTTTTGACTTTATTCCGACAGTGACTTTATATAATCAAGATTTGACTTTATATAGTTAAATGTAGTCATCATTCCATAACTTTTTCTTTACCATAGAAATTTAAAGACTAAATTCAACTTCCATTCCTAGCAAAGATATTTCTGGCGACTAAATAGAACCTACTTATATCCAAATTCAAGCTATTGTGCTGTCACCTGCCTGAAAAAGTCACCCTCGCTCTTACTTTTTTACCGTTCATTTAATCATGGCTAAAAAATTATAAAATGGAAGGAGGATTACACTGAGTATGGCTTTACCAAAACAATTATTGATGGCGAATCAATTATTCATAAAGCTTCAATTGTTGATCTGTTTTTCTGTGTTAACCTCATATTTTTTCATACTTCTTATCAAACCAAGGGGGTGCGAGGTTAAAATGAATCGGGAAGCGCTGATCAATGTAATCGGTGTACCAGGAAATCATGCATCATGCAATCACAGCGTGTGTATTAACTTGTGGATTTTTCTGTGAGTATTTGGTGGCAGCGTCACAAAGTCGCTTCCGTAACACTGCATGCGTTAGCTGCAGAGCTCAGCTCAGAGCGAAATGAGGTGAATGGGAGGGGAGATGATAACGTGACTCCCACCCGCCTTAACTGTCAATCCCCCACAAACACAGTCTCTCGGAATTTGCAAAAGCACACCCCTTCACCTGCAATTTTAACTTAGTTACAAAGTGATCAAAACTCGCTTATATCCCGCGCCTCTCATTAAACTTGTATCCCGCGATTACCCGTGGGCATGACAAACGCCAGCGGCAGCCTGTCTATGAACTTAATTTAAACTGTAGGTTTACACCGTGCTTTGTTTACGAAGTAGCAGCACTCATGAATATGGTTGTATATGTCATTCGCTCGCTTCTTATTGTTTCGCTGCCTTCTCAATTGTATAATGCATGTTTTCTTCAGCGCTTTTTGGAGGTCTCCCTGGTTTTCTACGCCCCTGCTGACAGTCAGTTCACGGATTACGTGGGAGGCGTGATGATGTCCCACGAAACTCCGACCCCCACAGCTTTCGAGCTCAACTCCATTACAGTAAATGGAGAAAAATAGTTTCCAGTTATGACCATTACGTGTAGAATTTCGAAATGAAACCTGCCCAACTTTTGTAAGGAAGCTGTAAGGAATGAGCCTGCCAAATTTCAGCCTTCTACCTACACGGGAACTTGGAAAATTAGTGATGAGTCAGTGAGTGAGTGAGTGAGTGAGTGGGTCAGTCAGGGCTTTGCCTTTTATTAGTATAGAGTGTAGTACAGAATCATTGAGTTGTCTATGGTAAAATAATTTTCATCATTTTTTTTTTTTTGTAATTCATTAATACTGGAATTTAAAACACTGTTTGACATTTAAGCATATTCATCTTTCAAAAAACTTCAGCATGCTTAATTGTGAAAGTTTTTGAAGTTAAAATGTGCAATTTTATGTGATGTTAGTTTCTTAACTGCCTTAAACTCTATTAAACTAGTAAAAACCCCTTAAATACAGTATAAGCTAGCAACTACTTTGTCAAAAGGTATATTTTGTAGTGCAGAACATTCAATAGCTAGAATACCATAACTTGATATATATTACTAAACTATAAAAGGAATGAACGCAATTTTAACTTTTTTAGAGCAATGGACATCCAGAATTTTTTAAAACAGGTGATATGTTGTCTTTTTCAAACATTATTACAAATAACAGATCCATCATTTGTTTCTGTATCTGTTCATTCACCTCTCTATGGCTATCAGAATTTACTATGGTTATCTTTCAAACACCAACAAGTTATTAATTGTATTATTTATGCTGTATTATTTTAAACACTTCAAAAAAAAAATCACGTTTTCAAAAGTTTCAGAAAGAATGAATACAAATAATTTCACAGTTTATGGAAAGAAGTTTTTTTTTTTTTACACCACATAATGAAGTTTTATGTCCTTGAGACTGAACATCTCTACTAAGTTTGGACAGGGATGTCTAGTCTATACTTTATAAAAGAGTCTGCTAACATCGACATCATCCAGGTTATCTCCACATTAAGAAAATAAAGTTACGGCACATGAGATTTGAGGTGGGGCCAACACACTGGATCTATATACAGAGATTTACCTACTGTCCAGCCTGGCTGAAGGGTACATGATGCCACAATGTAATGGTGGGTGGTTACTTCTAGGAGACTGAAACAAGCCCATAAATGTAAATGAAGAGTGGGCCAGAGTTTGGGGCTGTATGTTCAGATACTTATGTATACTGACAACTGATATTAAAGCAGGGGTAGGTGGCTCTACTCATAAGTCACAGCATGTTCATACTTATAAATAAAACTGAAGACTGCAGGGTGTCACCCTTAAAGACTGAAGTGCATTATTGTACATATTTTACACACAACTCATCATTGTGAGAGTCGACAGAAGAAGTGAGAGGGAGGGGTTTGGGGCTGCTTGGATAAGGCTTGGTGCCAATTCTGCTTTAGCCGAGAACCTAACCTAAATATGTCATTTACCAAAACACTTTGTGCACCTATATCATGATGATTTACATGCCAAATGGCATTTCAAATGATCTTTTTATTATTGTGAGGGGAAAAAAAAAAAAACTTTCAATGCTTAACCAATTGGAGGCTGACAGCTGTTAGGGGGGAAAAAATGTTTGAATGTAAACCCTACCCCCACCTATCATTACCCCAAATCACTGCATGCTTTATGACAACACAAGGTTTCAACATATCCTTCTTGTCAAACTGCAGGTTGATTCTATAAATCAAATTTGCACAACTGAATCCAGTGATGTGTAACAACGTGACCTGTGATAGACCCAGATAAAACAGTTTTGAAACTGTTCCTTGCTAGATTCACTTACTTTGTGCACTTTAATGACACACAATAATCAGATCAAGACTTGATTAAATCAGTAAATGCTATCTCACTGGCAGATGCTCCTTTTATAACAAAGGCAAGGAAGAAGAAGTGAGGCTAGATTTGAAGCAGTGAAAACTAAGTACAGAGAAAGTGTACCCTAGTGAGAATGAAATACAGGCATGTGCTGTATGGGTATTCAGACTAAGGTGTCAAAACTTTCTCAGACAAGTACGATAATAAATGTAAATTGATCACTTAAAACAGTTGTCGACGTCTCTGAGAACATGTTGCTTTAACTATATTAAATATTAATGGGGTAAATTGCAGCTGGGCTGCTTATCCTGCATGTTGTTATGCTAGTGGTGTGCAGAACAGTATATTGTTCAACATTTTAGTTTTTGTAAGGGAAAAATCATGTGAGCTTTTAAAACACTCTGTATAAAACTAAAGGGCGTGTGCTCTAACAGTTTTTTTTTCTTTCTTCTTAGTTGTAGCAGCAATATAGCATTTGTTTAGGATCTCTGATTTATAAGATGTGGAATCCCTCCAGAAAGTGATCAATACTTTTAAGATGCTCAAAACGGATTTTAAGCATGAGCAGCAAGAGTTGCACATGTAAAGTAAGGACTATCTTACTCTATGTTGTGTAAATAGTTGTCATCTCTCCAAAAAAAAAAAAAATCTTGGGAGGGAGACGAGACGTGATCTTCTCAGAAGACACTTTGATGTCCCACAAGACAAAAGGACAGTTGCTGTACAGACTTTTAAATGATCGACGCGCAGCGCAAAAAGAAAAAAAAAGTAAATCGCAAGCAGCAGCAGAAAGACAGCAGCTGATCCAACCGCATCCCCTTAGCGTGCCTGCACAGAAAGTTAGAGATTATGGAAGTACAAAAATTCCAAAGTCTCAAAAAAAGGATAGGAAAGATCACATTAGAGCAAACAAATGGAAATTATTACTTGGTGAAATAACAGAATTAGCGAAAAAAGAGATTGAATATATTGTTTGGATTTAAACTTTAAGTCGGAGACTTGTAGATCGTTTAATTCATGTTGTCAGCGAGAATTAAAAGAATCTAAAAATGTTGTTGCGGTATGAAGTCCCGTGAGACGGAGACTTTTAACATGAGATTCTTTCAAGTAAAAGTGAAAATAATGCATATGTAACAATTCCCATGAAAATAACAATCTCTTTAAATTGTATATCGGGGGAAACCAAACCCGGGGGTGGGCGAGCAAAGTGAACAAACAAAGGCAGAAATTATTCGCCACTCTGTGCCTGCCCAGCACCAAGTAAGCGAGCAAGAGAGAGAGCATTTGCACAGTGATTGGGCAAAACCAGAAAAAGGAGACTGTAATACCAAACAAGAGAGTGAATGTTACACATCTCAAACACCAGGTCTCAATGTTTAGAACACTCTGTGGCTTGATAAAAGACATTCTATAGGCATGGTGCAGTCCATGTGATCTTCTAGTACTTAGCAGAATGTGTCAAATATAAGATGAATATTAAATAACGATTTTGAGCTGCTGTAATTTGACATTAATAAATTCAGATTTACGTGTAAATGTTTGCTCACTTCCTATTTTTTTTAAAAAAATGCTGGCATTGGCTCCAGCAGACCTCCGTGACCCTGTAGTTAGGATATAGCAGGTTGGATAATGGATAGATGACCAAATTTCTTGGACTTCAACATCCCTAGTTCATTGTTTATTTAAAAAATTAGCAATAAATTGTTATTAGTGTCAACACGCTTTCAAAATGTAACAAAGTAGAATTATTACTAAATAAATACACTTTATAAAGAGTTAAAATTATTTGCACTTAAAAACACTTTAAAAAGTACAAACACTTACAAAATCCACTCAAGAGCAATAATTAAAGAAAACGTAATTCGTTACTTTGCACCACTGGTGGCAAACCTTTATTAGACATCTGCAGACCCCCCCACTGGCCAGCTGCAGATATTAATTTGCTATTTGCTATCTTCTTTAGTTAATGTTAGTTCTACACTGGCCAGCTGCAGACCTTTACTAATCACCTGCACACCTCTACTACAAAGAAGCAAACAATCAGATACAGATATCAACTGGACAGCTACAGGCTTTATTAGTCCTCTGCAAATGTAAATGTGCCAGCTGCATATACCCACTGGTTAAAATCAGATCTACACTAACCAAATACAGATCGCCACTGTCCAGCTGTACACCTTCACTGGCAAACCTCTACAAGCCATCTGTAGATCTGTGTCACCTGCAGATCTCCACTGGCCAGCTGTACACTTCCATTTGTTAATGTCAGTTCTACTTTGGAAAGTTTCAGACCTCTATTGGTTAATGTCAGTTCTTCATTGACAAACTGCAGATCTTGATTGCTTAATGTCAGATCTACATTGGCTAGCTGCAGGCCTCCAAGTGCCAGGTGCAGACCTCCATTGACTAGTTTTAGACCTTGCTTAGTTAGCAATTGGACAGCTGCAGATCTCCACTGGCCAGCGACAGGTGTGGAAATAAAGTACTATAACAAATTCTACTCAAGTAGAAACGCTGTTACTTAGGCAAACAAGTAAAATTAAACCACTCAAGAAAAGAAAAAAAAAAAAAAAGTATAATCTAAAAAAAAAATGATTCAAGTACAATTTACAGTGCATCCGGAAAGAATTCACAGCACATCACTTTTTCCACATTTTGTTATGTTACAGCCTTATTCCAAAATGGATTAAATTAATTTTTTTTCTCAGAATTCTACACACTACAGTGTTTTAAAGAAGGTATGAAAAAGAAAAGGAAAAAATTTAAAAATAACGTAACATGATTGTTAATGTAATTGTTTTGTCATTGATATTAGTGTTGCTCTCAAATATATCTAAATATCTATATATCTCTATCTATCTATATTATATAGCAAAATACGGAGCGGAGCGAAGTAGTGTGTTAAAGAAGGAAAGAGAAACAAAAGAAAACATTTTGAAAGTAACGTAACATGATTGTCAATGTAATTGTTTTGTCACTGTTATGAGTGTCGCTATGATGATATATATATATATATATATATATATATATATATATATATATAGAGAGATAGAGAGAGATATATATATAGAGAGAGATATATATAAATAGATATATATATATATATATATATATATATATATATATATATATATATATATATATATATATATATATATATATATATATATATATATATATATATATATATATATATATATATATATACACATACCTGGACAAAATTGTTGGTACCCTTCAGTCAATGAAAGAAAAACTCAAAATGGTCACAGAAATAACTTTAATCTGACAAAAGTCAGTTTTCAACCATGCTTCAACAGAATTATTTAAAAAAATATATATATGTCATTTTAGAGCTGGACGCCTGGCATCTTTTTTTGGCCACAAGTTCGTTTCTGTCTGGTGTGAGGTTCTGTGTTGTGGAGATTCTCAGGATGGATTGCAGGTGCTCATCAGTGAGGCGACTCCTGTGTGCTGTTTTGTTAGTCTTTATCACTGAGAAGAGCTTCTCACACAGATATGTGCTACCAAACATGCACAAGGTTCGAGCCGCATGTAGACAGACTTTTTTTGTTCTTCAAAGTCACCAAAGCGTGCAAACTCAGTGCGCAATAACTCTAGTAAGCGGTAAGTGTTCGGCAAGGCAGCTGAAGCGCTGCATTATGGGATCTGTAGTTTATTGTGTTACCAGCGCTTCATATACCCGGGCTTTAATAACAATAATACAGTATATAAAATGATCTCGGGCCAGATATAATTACACGGGCGGATGTGGCCCATGCCCTTGAGTTTGACACATATGGACTAAATAGAACTTGAAAAGATATATTTTTTCAAATGTGATCGCGCAATTCAGATAGAGTTGACGCAAGACTACAGCCTGCATGCCTCAATGAGTCATCCTCCCCTCGCTCTTACTTTTTTACCGTTCATCTAATGAATACACTGAGGCTTTAACAAAACAATCATTGATGGCGAATAAAGTATCCATTATTCGAGTATGTAGAGCGGGATATATATATATATATACATATATATATATACACCTGCATCGCAGGAGAAGTAGTGTGTTAAAAAGGTAGAAAAGAAAAGGGAACATTTTAAAAATAACGTAACATGACTGTCAATATACAGTATTTGTTTTGTGAGTGTTACTGAGTGTTGCTGTCATCAAGGATTTGATTATCATTATTTCTTTCAATCAGGTTCGTATTTGTAGGATGTGTTGTGTTCAAGTTACATTCCGTGTTTGTCAATCGTTGTAAAGATGACAGGTTTCATTCATCGATTCGCTTCTTACTGCATCAATAAAAAGCTCGTCTTCTTCTTTATCTGAGACCTGACACACTGCATGCACGGGTTTTTTTTTACACTGTCTTCATTTAGCGGGACATTGACTTTTTCCACAGTGTGCTTTGTTTCCACAGTAGCTGCATTTATGAATATGCTTGTAACAGACGCTTCATATTTTTTGCTGCCTTTTCAATTGTGTAATTCGGTTTTTGTTCAGCGCTCTTTGGAACTGTTGCTTTTATCTGTGCACTGCGCCAGTTCACGTGAGCCACTCGGTGTACTTGCATCGAAGGTTCCCAGCTGTGCTGGTGCCATCTCGTGCTATGTCCATAGCTTTATTTAATGTTACCTTAGTCCTGGCACTTAAAACTTTCTCTCGCAGTTTCGCTGAGTTTGTGTCAAACACCACCCTGACCATCTCATCTTCCTCTCCATAAGCACAGTCCTTCACCCGTGAATATTTACCCGTGGCAGTTTGCTATTGGATTGCCGCTGACGGACGGCCTTATATGGGCAGGCACTAAATTACAAACGCCAGCGGCAGCCTGTCTATGAACTTAATTTAAAGTGTAGGTTTACATCGGCTTTGTTTCAAGTAGCAGAACTCATGAATATGGTTGTATATGTCACTCGCCGCTTCTTATTGTTTCGCTGCCTTCTCAATTATATAATGCATGTTTTCTTGAGCGCTTTTTGAGGTCTTCCTGATTTTCTATGTACTGCGTGATTACGTGGGAGGCGTGATGATGTCACACGAAACTCCCCCACGGCGTTGAAGCTCATCTCCATTACAGTAAATGGAGAAAAACTGCTTCCAGTTATGACCATTACGCGTATAATTTCGATATAAAACCTGCCCAACTTTTGTAAGGAAGCTGTAAGGAATGAACCTGCCAAATTTCAGCCTTCCACCCACACGGGAAGTTGGAGAATTAGTGATGAGTCAGTGAGTGAGTGAGTGAGTCAGTGAGTGCTTTGCCTTTTATTAGTAAAGATATGTATAGATATATATATATGTATAGATATATATGTATAGATATATATATATATATATATATAGATATATATATATATAGAGATATATATATATATATATAGAGATATATATATATATATATATATATATATATACATATATATATATATACACATATACATATATATATACACATATACATATATATATACATATATATATATACATATATATATATAAAACCACATTTATGATCATATATATTCTTTCACTATAAGGAAGACACTGCCATACACATACATTAATATAGTATGTGTGTGCTTCACTGAGATACTATTATGCTTACTTAACAGACAATTAAGTGACATGAACTAAACAGACATTATAGTCATTCATGCAGTGCTTGAATTACAGAAAGCTGTTACAGCGTATCAGTGCCTACTGCCCTCTTCAAGTTCTCCATCCATCCATCCATCCATCGTCTTAACCCCTTTATCCAGGGTGATCCAGCTGGAGCCTATCCTGGATTCAAAGCAGGAAAAATCCTTATAAAGGGCATCGGTCCATTGCAGGGCAAAACACACACACACACACACACAAACATACTCCATGGCCAATTTAGCAACTCCAATTCACCTAAGTTTAATCAGAGTAAATTTCAGCAATTTCAGTAAAGGATGTTTAACATACAGAGTGGGCTGCCTCACACTGGCAGGTTCTACATAAAGTCTGCAGTATTTACAGATTGATTTTTATCAGGGTCATTTAATTTAATCATTTCAAAACACCATGTTCAATTCCTTGATTACTATATATAGCAGCAACAAGAGCAAATTATCATGAAAAAAAATGTAAAAATAATTAGCCCTATTATACACTCTAGCTTTTTCTTTGATCATGTACATATATGATATGACACGGCAAAAGTGGCTTGGCTCTTTAATAATAATAAAAAAAACCTAAGGCTTTTATTAAAAATACAATGTACTGTAATCAGTTCAGGTTTAAGATTGTGTACCAAAGACAATGGAACTCCTATGAGCTCTATCCAATACACTGCTACTCACTGTGCATCTTGTTTGTCTCACTTCATAACCTATGTAAAACAACTAAACAGAATGGTTTGGGGGTGTTTGGTTGGTGTTGCATTGCCAGCAAATATATCCTTACTTTCAGAAAACAGGACCAGGAAATCGTGGTAAAATGATTATTTCTTGTTTCCTTACATTATAATAAGGATGCCTCATAAATGTGGAAGCACATCTTCTTAAATCAAAAACCTGCTGCTCTAAACCGGATATATCTGGTAAGTTCTAAGGCTTTTTCTATCAAATAAGGATGCAGTGCTCAACAAAGACCCAATATAAGATGCAAGAACAGACAAAGGAATTTGTTAAATTTATATAAAAAAGTTTCACTTTAGAAAACAATTTTATGGAGCAAATTAATGTATAGCCTAACTGGGAAAAATAACTGACGTTTTAAAAAAAAAAAAAAAAACTTTTCCTTTGTATTTTGGGCAGTGGGGTTTCAAATGTGCAGCATCAATTTTCATGTTTGCCTTTTCGCTGTGCTCTACTATGGCACATGCAAGGGAGTTATGAAGCAGTTTGTCAAATGTAGTCGATTTGACCCGTTTATTTGTTTTTAGCCTTTTTTTTCAACTGGTGAAAAATAGTAAGTAACAAGGAACAATGGACAAGGTGATTATTCTGAGTCTTTGTTAAAGATGGGTGCTAACCTATGTATGTGATTCATGTATGGAAGGACTTACATTTATGAATACTGATCATTCCAATGATCATCTATGGGGAGATAAAAACACATTCCTCAAATGAGAGGTACATATGTAATATGGGAACATAAACACAATCTCAAAAAAAATGAATACACAAAAGTTGGAGAACCATAAGTAAGGGAAATCACTGATCAAAATAAGAGGCAATAAACTACTCTCTTTCACTTAAATGGGTGGATTATCCCGTGGAACCAATAAAATGCTCACTCCAGCAGTACTAAAGATCTCTGATCTGAGAATTTCTGAGAAGGAGTCTCCATATCTCTTTCACATAATATCAGAAAAGAGCAGTTTCAGCAATGTGTCTTGTTAAAGTTCAGTAAACAGGCAAACACTTACTATTCCATATGGTGATCAAGTATGATCTATGTTAATAATTACTATTCATTCCACAAAAATTTGACATTCTGACATTGAAGGTAGGTTTTGTCAATGTATAAGCCACACAATATTAATTTTTACTTAAAACATAAGCTTTTTTAGTATTTGGAGATAAACACATTTTTATATATATTTTTTTAAACAGCTCACAGTACCAAGCAAAGCACTGTGAATGTACAGGCATCTCCTCATTTGCTTACTAGCTCCAAAGGGAAACACGGCAGTAACAGCTGTCCAGTGAACTTCACTGCACTCTTTGATTTAGCACAGATGCATTAAGACACGATTATTACAAATTATTACAAATTTCACTTTGTTTCTGTGTCTTTGCAATCTTCTTCCCCTGAGATTTTATTTATATAATAAATAAATAAATAAAAGATATAGAAGGAGAAGCTTTAGGCTGAGTAATATTGCAATTTTGTAGAGCAGACAAGTTCATTCAGACATCGACTATAAACAGATGCGATTACACCAAGTACAGGTTCAGTTGTCGGCACCTCACTGCCCATGGAAGTACTAGATTCTAAATAAGTTGATACATTTTGAACAGTTTCAGAAAAAGATATCTTTTGTTGATACGGCCAATCATTAAATCGCTGTATTACTGAATCCAGCATAACAAAATAAATGTTCCATCTTGTCTCCATGGACTGTTTCAGTGACCTTGTAAGCGTGCCTTGCTGTCGGTTTGAAATACCTGACAAACTTTTTTACACTAGCCAGAAGCTGTGCAACTTCAGGTGCTTTCTCCATGTGTAGCCGCCCAAGGCATTGATCATGTTTTTGCTCAGTAACAAAGACAACCTTATTTGCCATTAGTGAACTTCACATTTTCAAATGTTGTCTGCTATGTCATCCAGGAACTGCTCAAGCTGAATATAGCCCTCAACAGATAATGTACCTTAAGACCTTAAATCCTTGGCAAACGAGATCCTCACATTTACGCAGTGCTTTGCTTTTAGTGTTAGTTGTTATTTTTGCCAGATTTGACAAGTATATCAGTTTAGTTTGACCTTCCATTACTGCACACACATGGTGCTTTACACCTGAGGTGGCTGACTTGTGTGCACTCTATGCTAATACTTTCGCACATTTGCTGTGGCAAGCATATGGCAGTTGGTTGCCATCATCTTCAATAACAATTGAAAATGTCTGCCAAATGTCAGACTTCCCTTTAGTGAATTATGCAGTCTTTTACTCTTTTTTTTAATGCCGTTTCCACTACTGTGGATGTAAGGGTGTGTCTGGGCTCTGCAATCTTGGGAAGGCTATACACGAGATAGTATATGCATGCATCCTAACTGCTTAGGTAAATGACTCAAATTTTGAATTAATGTACATTGTTTTAAAATTTTATTTTAATTTCCCAGACTCTAGCTCCCACACACATCTCTGAAAATCAGTCCCTCATTGCAAGCAAATGCTGACCTCTATGGGAGACTATGCTGAAATTTTGTTTTCACTGTAAAGAAGGATGTTACAACACCAGAATTTTCATTGCTGATACCAACACCAGTGACATTTCACAGTATTCAATACCTATCCAACACCTCAGCAAAAACAGAAATTCTATTGAACTTGCTCTTCTTCATTGACAAAAAAAGATAACTTGCAGCACCCAAGCAGATAACCGCTGTTTTGTTTTTTTTTAGTAAAAAGTACCTATATTAATCAAGTGGACACAATTATGCTCTTAATACTAACAGTAACAACAGATTTAAAATGGTACAGCCCTCAAATAGGTACTGAACTATCATGTAACTTAACAAGTACTGACATTCATAAACATCAAAATATAATGAACCTTTCTAATGCACAGTCTCTTATGCGGAGCCTTAGAAGCACCATGAAAAAAATCAAATATATGGATACAAACACCACCAACTAAATGATGTTGTAAATTACCACAATAAAACACCATGATCATTTTGTGCAATCACGGTGTTTGTCCACTAAATATGAACACATCTGAATTTAAAACTTGATTTTCTACATTTTAAATTCTGGGAAAACGGTCTTGAACTGATATAATGATTAGATTGTTTAGAGTTCACAACATCCAAAAAGAACACTGTCAGGAACAGTAAAAATAAATCTCTATTAGGCTAGAAAAACAAGTCAAGGTTTCTCTACAATGATGCCTTCTGCAGTCTGCCACACTAGACATGTTTTGTGAACTCTGAGTGCAATTAAATGTTAACATTTACTGACACAGTGACAAACTACTTTTGCCTCTAAAAACCTAATTAATATTGTGATAATTTGTTGAATTTTAACTAAATGTTAAGGGTGTTTCAACAAACTATAATGTAAAACAACCATATAACTTGGCCATGTCAAACATATGCAGCATTTGCTTATAGGGTCATTGCTGTCAACACATTTGGTTTTTTACAAAGAAATAAAACAGCAGTCATTTAAAGCAAAAATAAAAGCAAAGCGTGATTGTATGGATAAAAACCCTTTAACAATACCGTGTGATACAAGTTGTTAAAATAACTAGCATAAACTGAAACGCATTCCTTGTATAAAGAACAAGGTGTCGGCTATTCAGATGTTTTGCCAGGTTTGATCTGTTTCCTGCTTTCGCATACATTGGTTTGAGCCATTATTTATGATCCAGTGATAAAGCTATGCCACAAAAAAAATAGAATGAAGGGCTTCATACCAATTACGTGTTTATTTTTGTAGCCTATGCTGAGTTGCTATCCTTCAGAATACAGCATCAGTCAATGAAGGAGTTTTGAGTGACTAAATTACTGTAGTAACTTTACTGTTTCTTATAAAGTACAGATTTATTCAAAGCCAAATTATGACAAGATAGATCTTAATTTGATGCCAATATATAGATGTGATTCAAGGTAAATAAAAATCCAAATATAATGGTCATCTTCATAACATTACCAAATACCGCTACTACTGTTAACACTTATAATACACAGACTTACAAAAATCTTTGTGTCTCCACCTCCCCCTATTGCTGATGCTTTCTGTGGTCCAAGGTTTTACTATTTTTCTTTTCAAACGTGTTACTATTTGTGGTGCTGTAACATCACCACTGTCAGCTATTTTCAAACAGTTTTTTCTCATAATTTCCCTCACAGATGGTGCATATTCATTAGTTATTTCTCTACTTCCAGTCAGATATGAATTTGGCTGTAACCTTTACTTGGTACTACCAATACTGTATTAAAAAAATACTACTACTGTCACATTTTCTAAATTTTGATATTAACTTGGTACCCAAGTATCAATTCTTGTGACATCTTTATCTCCATGAGTGATTCTGGGTGCAAGTTTCTGAAGGGACTCCTTAATATCATCCAATCAGGCAAGAGCAGTTTAAAATGTTCTGAATCTGATATATGTAGATAAAAACCAGTAAAAACAAATACATTTTAATTTTCAGAATTATTGCCATGAATCCAATAGTATGTCACAGCCTTCTTAAACATAAAATGTTTTGTCTTGCTTGTAAAACTACTTTTTTTGATGACATCCTCATAGGTATAAAGTGCCCCATGGAGGCAGCACTTCTGAGTGGGGAAAGGGTGGTTGTCACATGGGGTAGGATCAAGAGAAATGGGTAAATGTGGCATCACTATTCCACTGTTTCACAGAATAGCCTTTGCAAACTGTGGATGACTGACAGCTTTCATTCCAATTTCAGTACATAAAAAGTGTAACTTTAACTGATTAAATGGATCATTTGAGCCAATCAATATGGGCTACACCCTCAACATCTTAAAAAAAATTAAGTGCTTGTTCCTGGCAGTACTCGCTTGAACCTTGAACCTCTTTGCTGTTTAAGAGTCTACATTTTTTCATTACTTCGACTGTTTGGGCTCTGGGTCATAATGATTTGACTAAGTCTCATATGCCGTTCTAAAATGCTTGTTAAATATTTTTCCACTCTGAAATCATTAGCATGAGATTCTTCTGGGAACATTGGATATAAATGTAAGACACTACTCAGTCAACCACATAAATCAGCCATTTAGACAAAACAGCAAAAGTGATGATCAGCAATAATGCAAGAAATCTACCTCAATGCTGTTATTAATCAGTTCTGAAGTATGTTAAAGATACTGCTTTTTAAAATAATGGATTAGTTAGAGAAGTCAAACTGCAGTAGATCAAAATGATGACGAATTTAAAGAGAAATTTTTCATTTCAACTATTTCCTTAATTGTTATATGTGTGGCTGTCATTCCACTTCTATTCACAAATAGATTAAACCAATAAACTTGATACCATAGACCAGGGGAGTCCAATGCGTCGATTGCGATCAACCGGTAAATCACGTTGCAATCACTCAGTCTATCATATATCCTCCCTATGGCATTTGCCACTTGATTGACATACAGGGCAACCAGTCTGAGATCTCTTTTCTTCTAACACACTGGTCATCCCGCACGCACGATCAAACTCGCAAGCTACTGCAAAACTCCAGCTGTGATCAAGTGAGCCTTCCAATTTATATTGACTAAAGAAGGGATTTTTTTTAAAAAAATTGTTTGGGGAGGGAATGGGCTGGATATGGAATTGGAGGAAGATTGTTTTTCTCACAATTGCACAATCGAAGTGTGTTTGTCTGATCTGTCAATCTATCATTGCTGTTCCAAAGAAGGAAAATGTGGAAAGGCACTTTTGAACTGTTCATAAAAACTATAAAACTGACTTCCTTCCGAAAAGCGATCTGAGAAAGAGAAAGGAGAGGGAACTAAAATCGCAGTTAATTAGACAGCTGACATTTTTCACTCGGCTGAATTCAAAAGTAAAGGCAGACACACCGAAGCATCGTTCCGGGTGATTTACTCGATCATTAAGCATAAGAAGTCCTTCCAAGATGGAGAGATGATAAAAAGAGGCCTTCGTTGAGACAGATGGCTAGAGAGAAATTCCTGCTGAGATTTCAAGACCCCTAGCCAGAGAAAAGGGAGTTTCTCCTTGTCATTAAACATGCAGAATACAAGCAACTTAATAATGATCAATGGCCGCTAGAATTGGCATTTTTTTTCCCCGATCTGACCGACATGTTGAATGAGCTTAATTTACAGCTGCAAGGAAAAGAGAACTCCATGGTCAATATGATTAGCCCAGTTAATGCTTTCAAACGAAAAATGTAACATCTGTCCTCAAAGCTGCAGCGCCTTGATTTGGGGAAAATCCAAAACCTCGCATCAGAGCTGGAGACGCAATGGAAGGCGTGTGCGCAACTTGACAGCATACGCTACACAGAGCAGATTGAAAATTGCCTGTCGGACTTTGACAAACGGTTTCAAGACTCAGCTTTACTTGAGCCAATTGCTACATTTAAGTGCTATCCATTTAGGGAAGATGTTGAGGGTGATTCACTCGCATCAGAAATTGCAACACTGTTTCACCTAAAACTCCTCTACAGTGGAAAATGAGATTTTGACACTACAGGATGACATTCAGCTGAAGTCTGGGGCTCTTGGACAGTTTTGAAACTTACTCACAGAGGAAAAGTACCCAAATATGAGGAAATGTGCTACCTCCTTGACTGCATTATTCGGCTCTACTTATTTATGTGAGTCAGCCTTTTCATACATGAAGATTATTAAATCCAAATACTGTAGTGACCATAAATGTATTGAATTGTTATAGTGCCATAAAGTTTATTCTGTTATGCAAGGTACGACAACATATATTTTATGTATAAAGTAAACAACCTTCTTTAAACACCTGTTTAATACATTTTGATTTGATTAGATATGTTAATTCAAAGAAAAATTGCCATGCTGTAAAACTGGTTCAAAGGGCTCAGAGCGCCAAGCCAAATACCAATGAACACATACATTTCAGATACTCCAGTTGAAGCTACATCAAAATAAATTTGAAATTGGCCCTCAAATATTTGCTAGTAATTTCAACAAATTGCATATTTTTAACTTTTCATAACAGTGGTAGAAATCAATATTTAGAGGTCATAACATTATAAATTAAAGAATTTTGAATATTTCACATGTAAAATATATGGCTTCGGGGGTTGTTTTACTTGAAAGAGAGTTTGTTCTACTGCAGGCTGCTCAAATAAGTACATATACAAACTTCACAATTTCACTTCTTATTGCATGTGCGTTTTCACTTTCTACCTTTTTTTAGGTAACCTTTTTATATGAACCTTGCTTAGTGCTCATATACAAATTATATCTTTTAGGTATGGACATTATAATGGTAAGCTATCAGTTGAAATGCTTTTTTTCCTTTTTTAATAAGCCAGAAATGAATGAAGACAAAGTATATACTTCTGACTTGAACCCATTAATGTTTGAGATTTATACCAAATTCGGTTTTCATTCACAGATTCCTTGACATTCATGACAAACAAACTGCATTATCAAGTAAACTATTTCAAGCAAGAAAAACACTTAACACTATAAATATAACTAAATAAAATAAATAATTTAGTCTGCTTCATTACCTTGGCAAACCTGCAGTAGGCTTTCAGGAGATGATGCCCCTTTCTGTGTGAAAAAGATTCTCACAGCTTGTTGTAGTTTATGAAAGTCCAGCACAATCATTGGGGAGAGTCTAAAAAGTAAATGAAATAAATATCAGTAAATGCACAATTGTTTCAAATTCACAGCTATCCAAGTAAACCTAAATAATAGTTACCTCAAGTACCTTCTCACACCTCAATTTTAAAATCAGTCTGTGTATTCTGGTTAGACTCATTAATGCTGCAGAATTATAATGTGTCTAATCAGAAAGCACAGGATAAGGTGCCTCAAGAGAAGCTGGGCATCAAACTTAATGAAGTGTGAATTCAGCATGTAGTGCATAGATGGGTGCAAAATTGGCTCAGACATAGGAAGGAGAGTGTAATGGTGTAATGTACTCTGTCAGAATTGTTAAGAATGGCACCCCATAAATAAAAATAATGTGCCTAGGGTTTTTTTATAAAAAAAAAAAAAAAAAATGAGATGGTTACGTTTGCAGACGATTCTAAGCTAGGTGTACTGGCAGAAAATCTAGAATACACTGAATCATTAAAGAGGAATATAGACACTTGCACCCTTTGGCAGATTTATGGCAGATGAAATTTAACGTATGTAAAGTACTACACGTAAGAAATAAAAATATTAGGTTTAATACACAATCTGAAAATCAAAAGTACACCTTACAAGAAGTAGGACTGAATGATTAATTGATGTCAAACTGAAATTGCAATTTCAAACAATGCAATTAGCAAATCACAAAGGTTATGATTTGGTATGTACATTTTGCAGCGTGTCTGATCAATAAGGCTGCTAGATCAAACATTGCAACATAAATATATAAAAAAAAAACAAAAAACTACTGATTCAAAGGGAAAAACTTACATAAGATTTATAAAAGAATGGTTGTTTATTTTACCTGCACTAATTTGGCATCATGTTACTCGAGACGTGCTATGTAAAGCTGCAGTATTTTGCAGATCAGTTTTTCTAATCAGACAACTAGGGACATCCATTCATATTTTTTTAATGAGGAAAAAATACTATTTCGTATAAAATGTAAATACTGTATGTACTTGTAGATTCACAAATAATCAAATATGTGCCCTTCTAGAAAGTATTATCACATATCATGCCCTAACTGCTCAACTGGTTATTTTTGCCTAATATTTTTTGCACTAGTATACAATGTTAACTTCTAATGCAGAGAAACCTGGCTTGTAAGTTTATGTGCATACCAGCCACTAGTTCACCGTTAGAGAGACTGTATAATGCTGGGGCACTTAAGTCATGTTTCAGCATTCAGTCTGAAGCCAACAAAGGCCAACAAGCTGGAGTTCTTGACAAAAATTCTGTAAAAGGCCATAATGAGTGTTGAGAATAACATGATGTTAGGGAAATGTTATGTAGAGTTCTGTTCTTTGGAGTAAGATTTTAGTTGTTCTGTACTAAATCCAGCCTTGGTGAAAAAAGTTCAAAAGTTAAATGCTGGTTATCTGCAAATAAATATTTTATTTGAATATGTAATACAGTAAACCCTCGCCTCGCTTGTCACGGTTAATCCGTTCCAGACTCTAACATGATAAATGAATTTTCGCGAAGTAGGATTCTTTATTTATAAATCGAATATTTTTGCAGTTAGAGTATAGAAAACCTGTTTACGACCTTCTAAATATGTTTAACATTATTAGAGCCCTCTAGACATGAAACAACACCCTTTAGTCACCATTACACTCGTATTACCCAATATATTAGACAAAATAAGACATATTAGACGTTACAAATATCATATTACTAGGCACACTCACCTTTTAAGGCAACCGACTTTTATCCTCAATTTTTGTGCTCTCCATGTGTACATCAGGCATGTAAGTGTAGGGAATGAGAACATCAAAGTGCCCATTCATAACATCTCCCGAAAACCTACGGTTTTTTTTTTATCCCCTCAAGTGCCTGTCCAAAGTCGTACAATGTCAGCCCGAATCTGTACCGCTAAAGACGGAGTTTCATGCACTAAATAAGCTATAGATAAGCAAGCACCATCTCCCCTGATATTTACTACACGATGAGGCATTTGTACTCCATCAACATTAATTATTTTCAGAGACATAATTGTCTATTTTTCCAGCGCATCACGCACAAAAGCAAGGGAACGATGAGAGCACCAGAACTCTGCTCACATCGCGTCACTTCGTACCTCTATCCACAAGTAGTAAGTCTGTAATAAGTGGAATACCACTACGCTTTGCACTCACGGGACGGAAGGACAATCCCGAACGCTTTTATATAGTAGGTTATTGTACTGTACATTTAATTGCACACAAACACATGCAGTTCTTACACACAACCACTAACCTATGAAGGCACGACCTCAGTAGGAGAGTCTTCAGAGGTGGTGCAGTTTCTTCAGCAGGTGCATTGGTTGTCTTCTTCCACTGAAGAGTACTAGGAGTAGGCAGTGGGTGTCTGGGTGCGCGGCTGAAGAACATCTTGATAGGCAGTTGCTGGCGCTGTCTTTTCATATGCGTGAGGAGGCTTTTGTAGGGTATTGCCATCTTTAATCATATCCAAGAGTTTCACCTTCTCCTGGATAGTAAGCATCTTCCTCCGGCGCTTAGTTTTACTGTCAGAAGGCTTAGAGAAAGCAGCACGTTTAGGAGCCATTGTAGGGCTTAGATAAAAGTTCTCAGAAAGCGCATGCGTAGTGACGTAAGCGTGTATGAGAAAAAAATCGCGATAGAGTGAAGCCGCGAAAGTCGAAGTGTGATATAGCGAGGGATCACTGTATTTAGATATTTGTGTAACATTCTGTTGCTATTATATTTAGTGATTATGTTTTTGATAATCATTCTGTGGTTTGTCAATTTATAAGCTAAATGCTGGGTACCAGAAAATGTGGTATTGTTTACAGAATGGATGTTTGATAATTCGAAGCCAATTAAAAAATGTAATAAAAATGTCATCCTTGTATTAGAATATAAAGCACTTAACATTTTGATGGAATATCATGTGGTAATGCACTATCCAACTTTCAAACCTATTACACAGTGAATTCTAAACTGAAGCTTGACTTTAAAACATTAAAATCGCAAATCAAATCACAATCACAGTGTCCGTCAGAAAAATTGCATTTAGGTATTTACCATTCAGCCCTACTGTCTAGTGGACAATGAATGAACTTCAAACTACTGTACTTTATTCAAAACTACTGTGCTGCTTTTGAAGAGAAGGGGTTTTCCTCTGGCTGTTCTTTCATGAAAGCCATGTTCCTTCAGGCTACGTTTAACATTAGAATCATGAACAGCAAACTTTATAATGTTGACAAAGGGGCCTGTAGATCCTCTGACACAAATGTTTATATGTCTGATCTCTCAAAGCATTAAAAATTATGATCCTTGGGTTTAACTTGGTCAAATGTATACTTCTGTGAAAACTGGCAACTGTCTTAGATGTGGAATATTGTTAATTTGTAAATAACACTGTTCACTGCTAAATTGTGGACATCAAAATATTTTAAAATGGGTTTACCACCACTTAATGTAACAAATCAAAATTGTCCAGACTGAAGTGACAGTTTAAAATTTTATACAGACACTTTATCACTTCCTGATCATCAGCTAATTAAGAAGCATCAGGATGTACTCACTTTTTCACATGTCTGCTACTTCAAGAGTTATTTTTAAGATGGGAAAGTTACAATAAATTAAAATCTGCTAAGTGTATTTTGTTACTAAAGATCGGATTCATCTTATTTTTGGGCTTTGTGAAAACTACATGATAGTAATATTGTAACATGTAAAGCCATAACATGTAAAAGTGATAAATTAAAAAGAGGTTGTACAAACTTTTTCACATTACTGTAACAGAAATGGTCCACCTAATCACTTTTAAATGAGAACAGGGCTCTCAATTGGAAACATATTCTAATGTTACCCAACTGATGATATCAGCATGAAATTACAGTATTTCATTAACCCTGTTACCAAAATACACCTTAAAAACACTGGGTCAACTTTTTTCTTTTTTTTTTAAACTCTGCTGTCTCAGAAATAGACATTTGTCAATCCACAAATGCATTTAAAATTCCAAAGCTTTAGGGGAAGAGTACATACAAATATCCTCAGTAAGTGTCCACAGTCATTCTCAAACATGCTTAATCCAAGACAGCAGCCAGAGCCTATCCCACCAGAACAGGATAGAATGCAGGAAATCACCTGGAAAAAGGCCCATGGAAATAAGCAAGAGGTACAAAATAAAAAGCAGAAAAAGTAGAATTGATATCTACAATGTTAAATGTCCATTCATTGTGACAATCACTGCCGTAGGCTTACAACGATACAGAGGCACTGGTATGCAAGTCCTTTGGAAGTTAATCTCAACATCTCTGGCAGCAAGTAGTAATTTGGAAACTATTCCTATGAGGTTTCTTTTGCAAACCAACATCACAGGTAAAAAATGTTGTCAGATATTCTTGGGATGCTCAAGCATACTTTTTTTTTTAACCAAAGCATACTTAACACAAAGAAAAGATGAACTCTCTCTTATCATTACATCTTCAAAGCAACAGAAACCCTGGTTAGTTCAAAATTTATATAACTACACTAAATCTTCACTTTTTCTATAGTCTCTTCCACACAAAAGTTAGGATTTTAGTCATGTAAAAGTGAGGTATCTGAAAACATATAATACACTACTTGACTGCAATTAGCACTAGTAAATTCCATGTTCTAATACAGGGTATAATATATTTGGCTTAAGCACTTATTCAAGGTCATTTCCAAATTGAGTATATGCGACATTTAAAAAAAAAAAAATCCCGCATAACGTCATGCGGGTCAGGTTATTTATCCATAGGTTTAGAGTTCTCTGAATTCTTTCAGAGCACTCAGCCTCTGTAAAACTACCACATGCAAAATGTAGTATAGTGATCTGTCTTGATAGCCAGGTAATCATCAGTGCAGTGCCCTCAACAAACACAAGACTATCAATAAAACCGGAAGGCAGGTTTAGGCATCTGGTCATACACTAATAGACAAAAAGATATTAGCTACATAACTTTTACAGTACATGGTACTGTAAACAGTGCTTAATAAAAATAAAAAAACACCTATACAGCTAAAGTCACTGTTTTGTTACAAAATGAGGAGCATTTTTTTAACAATTAAATTAGCTCTTTCAATAAAACCACTGCTCCCGAGTTATACCCTTCCAGCAAACTTTTCAGGGATCTCCAACAACTTCAATGGCTAACTTCTTCCCAGTGTTACTAACAGCATTAGTGGATAACCATGCACCTCTTGTGGGTGGAATAAAGTCATTTAGAAACTGTGAAGACTTATTTTAGTTAAGAGTGCTCTTAATGCTGTTGTATTTTAGAAAAGGCTTTAACAGTTTGTTTCATTTAAGTACTATGTCAATCAGTCAATGACACCATCTCTATTATCAGTCAAATGATTAGTGTTTAATTTTTGTCTGCACGATTTTCTTTTTCTTTTTTTTATTTAAGTAAATCCATTGTTACATTTCTAGACACTACTAAAGCCTTGCATTTTCCTACAGTACCTTGAAAAAAAAAATTCTACTCCTCACCAAACTGTTTTTTTTTTGGTATAAAATGTAAATGATTGTCAACACCTGGAATTTCTATTTGTAAATCAAACTCACTTTTTCACAAACTTCTCACCCTCATATCCCCTATATTGCAGCAAAAAAACATAAGTTATGCAAGATTACAAGGTTTACGAAATTTGCCTTTCTAAAGTTGCTACTAACTTTTGAGACTTTCTGTTGGAACTGCCAACCTGAATAAAGCGATTAATTTTAGTACCAAAACCTCCATCTACTTCTTGAATCAGAAATTTCAAATCTGAAGCACACAACAACTCTCAGGGCTCCCACCCTTTTTGTTTACCAGCAAAATTCCAAAACTTCTACACAGCTTCTAAGCAAATTTGTACAACTTAATTTTTGCACTTTTGCAAATACATCTGCCCTTACAACTGCTACAATAATAATACAAATGAGACAGGTTTGTGGGATTTAGAACAGTATTAGTTAATTAATAAAGTGTTTAGGTTTCTGCTTTACAAATTTCTGTCTGGCTCAAGTCTTGCAAACCTGATTCTACCAGGGAATTGATAATCTGATTATTAGTTCTTAAAAGTGTACAAAAGTACTGGGTTTAGGTTTTAAAAAATAAATAAATAAATAAAAATCAAAATAAATAAAATTATCTATAGCTTCAAAACATTTTGCAGAGTTGAAACTTGTTAGAAATATAATTTTGGTATTACTCTCAACAATATGTTAATTTCTGGAAAATTAGCAACATTTCACAATGGTTATTCAAAACAGGTATGACTCTTCTCATTCATGAAATGCTTCTCTTCATAAACACTATTTTATGTATGAATAACATCTTGAAATCCTGAATGTGGAATACTGAGAAATGCCATTTGTGAATCAGTCTCAATGTTTACTGCTTTATTTTATTCAATTTCCCCACAATTTACTTATTCGTGTCAATGAAATATTCCTGTTTTTCTTTTGAAGTTCAAAGGGCAATACTAAAGAATGATATGATCCTCATGGACTAATATGATTTATGTCACCATGTGCACACAATGAATATATTCACTGACAATTTTTGCTCGGTAACTAAAAAAGAAATACTGCTTAAAATTAATATTAGAATTAAAATAAAAATATTATCATGGTACTTAATAAATAGGATTATTCTTCAGGAAAAAGGAGGCCAAAGCATTAATGCTCTTTCACACAAACGTTATGCATAAGTGGGTCACAACCTGTGACTTTTTTTTTAAAAGTCCTTTCTGCATGGAGGATTCTTTGATCAGCCAGCAGAGACTGGAAATGATATGATCCAAATCCCATCCATCAAATCTACATTCACCATGAAATGCATTATAGAGAACAGGATCCCATGTTTATCAATCACACAAAAGCTCAGAATGTAACAAGTTAAACACTTTTCCGTTAATAAACTCTGTGTCTATGTACTTAGTTTTCATTTCTCTGCCATTCAATTCAAATCCCATTACTGCCAGAAGGGATCCTATTCTGTTGGGCGCTTGAACAAGGCCCTTAATCTGAAAACTGCTCCGGGGCTGCTATACAATTGCTGACCCTGTGCTCTGACCCACAAATGTCATGAGAAAAGTCAAATTGTCCTAAGGAATTGACAAAAAAATATCAAATCAACATATTCCAAATCCTAACTTGTATATCCATTTGTTTGAGCTGAACAATTAAGAGTCTCATCAAAACAAAGGCCATTCTTAGCTTGTTGAGACACTTTTCTGATGTGCAATGATTTACAATAAGGAGCAATACCAAATGTAGTCAAATATGCACATTATGCTAGGATTTTGCCGTCAGTAAAATTGATTACAATAGCTGTCTAGGACTGCGGCACAATTTGTAAGAATAGTGCAAATCAATTACTTTCAGTGCTTACAGTACAAATCTCTAGCAGACAGTCAGTTTTGAACATTGATTTCTTTGTTTGACTGGCTACTTCATTGCATATGGGAATTGTACGAACCATTTTTATGCTAACTGGCAAAGAGTTAAACAATATATCAATTACAATCCTTTTTCTTGCTAAAATTTCATTTCCATTTTTTTTTTTAATCTTTCCAGTGACTTGCTAGCAGAGCCTCACCCACATTCTTCACATCACATATTTTCCAGAATAATTTACATTTATGTCCTTTGTCTTCATCTTAATGGAGCCATAGCTTATATTTTCATTTGTTTAGCAAAGATTAACAAACACACATATACTAAGCATTTTGGTATACACAGTACAGATCACTACACAACTGTCACGAGATCTCATGACATTAATGAATGCAGTCCTCTTTTCAAGATTTTGCTAATTTACAAAATTACCTGACACAGGCCTTACTTTATGTGTATTACAAATCCCATGACTTTTCTAAAACTTAATGGTCACTTGATATTTTTTCAAAACTTTACCAGATCTGGAAAACTAAATTTAATTTTCCATAACTTTTCCAGGATTCCCTTGACCTTGGGGATCCTGTGAGTCTATACTAGAAGCATTTAACAAAAACAAAAAAAAAGGAAAACAGGATGTGCCTTCAGTTTCAATTAAAACCAAAGTAATATTGATGACAGAACAGACATTTCACTGATATAACCCAATGCAAACATACATAATTATCCTACCTCTGTAATGCTTCATATTGTCCAAAAAAGCTAAACTAGTAGTATGCATTTGAGGTTAAGGCTGAAGTATGTTTTGGGGAACTGTCATAAAAATATAACGACCTGTTGCAAAATTTGAAATTCAAAGTTTGTCCTTAACAGTGAATATTTATATATTTTTAAGTGAAATATAAACTGAAGATCTGTTACCAAAAAAAGGCTGGGGGCATGGCTTTAACCATTCAATTCAAGAAACTGACGGATAAGCTTTTAAAATTTCAAAACAAAGCACTTCTTTTCTTGCTCACATGCCAACCAACTAGAAAGCATAAGGTAAACATCCAAACACAGTATAATTTCAATGTGCATTTAACACATTTAAGATGACAGTTCTAAGATGCTGATGATTCTTGAACTTTATATAAAAATAAAAAAAAAGTTTGAGTGTCTTTTATTAGAAACAACTTGTTTGTGTAGTTTGGGGTTTTTGTTATTATTTTTGACTGAATTGTGAATTTCATCATTTATTTGTGATGTATGGTTTGTGCCTTGGAATGAATAAAATATACTTTTGCTAAAAATCTGTTCATGCTTTTTAAGTACTCTTAAAAAATGCTTCATGTCTCCATAATATCAACTCACTTAAAAATTCCAGATATTAAAAAGTGGTCAAGGTCTCCAGACAGCTTCTTCTTCTTCTTAGTTCAACTTACAGGGATGGTTCATCCTCTTCAATTACCTGGGTATTTTATCTAAAACTATCATTATTCTTACATCTTTTACATTGAGGGGCATAACAGACCAGACACAGACAAAAAATGAATTATCATGTAGTGTATCAATTAGCACCCAAGCCAAAAGTTGTAAATCATTCATACCAAATTCTGTTGCCTTTTGAAAACTGCAGTGTACTTTTGAGTTGTTTTAAATAAACTTGATTATACTATGCTGTAAAGTATGGTTTTGTAAAGACACAAGTCAACTAACCTTGACCAAACATCTTCCATTTTAACATATTTACAACATGTTTATGTAGAATGCTACTCTAAGCCTTCAAACCAACAGTTAATACACAAAGGTTAAATTCTCTTAAGCGTATTAATTATTACATATATAATTGTAAATAATTTTCAGGAAAACAGATAAAGGAATTAAAATTTAATTTGAGATTTGAAGAAAGTTAGTTATAATATTGCAGCCAAAAAAAGTCTCTATTCAATAAAAACCAAAACATTACATTTTGATAAGAAAACATAAAATGTACAATACCGTTGTTACAGGCAGGAGTACCCAAGAGAATTAAATTCTTTCAGCTGAAAAAAATTTGGATAGCCTCCTTAGCACTTCTCTTAACTTCGGAACACAATAGTCCATTGCTGTGCTCATCATACCTCAACTTGACTAACAACTTCAAAATACTTCTGTGGAAAAAAAAAAAACAACAATGTACATATAAAAATAAGTCTAGGAAGAAGAACAAAACAGAAACTCCACTTAACCTAAAAATCATTTTAGACAACTGCAGTTTAAAAATAATGTTACACTAATGTTACAGAAAATAATGTTCAGCTAATAGCAATAAATATGAAATTGGCTCCTAAACTTCTGCATACTTATGTCTGTGTTACCTAATTTCACATGGAAGGAGCTGAAGAAGGACAAAACTGAAAGTATTATTATAACATATAAAAAGAAAACTATCAATACTGATATCAAATGAATACAAATCAAAAAAAGCAGGAAATACAAGTGGTTAGTTTTTAACTATAACTAAATCAGAGTTACAGTTTTCCAGAGATTTTCTGGTGTAGCCTTAATTTACATAATTCTAAGAAAACTTCCAGCAACTTAGGAATAGCTCTCTGCAACTTACTAGGGCAAAATCAAACTGGTTTGATTTTTATCTCCATACTGAGGAGCTTGTTGTAGGGGTGGTCTATCACATGTGCAAGAGCTGACAACTAATGAGCATTCAAACAAAAGAACAATGCATATATAATGCCCAAAAACACTTAACTTTAGATTGTCTCCAAAAGTTGGGTAACACAACCATCAAATAAAAAAACACAATAAGTAAAACACTGAGAGGGTTCCTGTTAAAAAAAAGTTTGCGCACCCTTAGATCTTAATACTGTGTACTGCCCCATTCAGCACTGATGATGGTATGTAGTCTTTTTGTGACAGTTGTGGACGAGGCCCTGGATTTTCTCAGGTGGTACAGCTGCCCAGTCTTCTTGGCAACAACCCTCCAAGTCCCGCAGGTTCTTGGGTTGTCTTGCATGAACTGCACATTTAAGATCTCCCCAAAGTGGCTCAATGATATTGCGGTCAGGAGAATGGACAACCAGACCAGCACCTTCACTTTTTTCTGCTTCTGAAGAGTCGACATGGCCCTGTGTTTTGGATTATTTTTATGTTGGAAGATCTAAGTGTGTTCCACGTGCGGCTTCTGTATTGATGAATGAAAGTTGTCCAGTGTGCTGCCGAGGTGTCACCAGTTGCACGCATGCACTTGGGTCCAAATCCAGGAGGTTCATCATGTAGTGGGTGAGGCAACGCGTTATAATTAGGGCATGCTCCCAGACTCATGATGCATTCATTGTACCTTCAGTTTTCACTAAGTCACCTGTGCCACTGTAGCTCACACACCCCCAGAACAGAGATCCACCTCCATGCTTCACAGTAGGAATAGTGTACTTTTCTTCATGGACCTCTTCAAACCTAGCATTTATGGTTGTGACCATAAGTTCAATTTTGGTCTCATGACTCCAAAGGACATGGTTCAAGCAGTTTCATGGCTTGTCTAAATGTTGTTTGGCATACTGCAAGTGATCTGTTTTGTGGCGTGGGCACAGTAAAGGCTTTTTTCTTGTAATTTGACTGTGCAGCCCATTTCTGTTCAAGTACCTCCTTATTGTGCATCTTGAAACAGCCAACACTACTTGTTTGCAGAGAAACCTGCCTTTCAACTGAAATCACTGGAGTTTTTCTTGACATCTTGACAAATAATCCTGGCAGATTTGGCTGAAATCTTGATTGTCTATTTGACCATGGCTTGGTAGCAACAAAACCCCTAACTTTCCACTTTATTTTTTCTTTATCAGAGTTTGGACACTACTGATAGGCATTTTCCGATCTCTGGATCTTTTTTTATATCCTTTTCCTGATTTATACATTTCAACGACCTTTTCTCACTAGTTTTTTGACAGTTCTTTTGCTTTCCCCATATGCCTCAGTATCCAGCAAAGTCAGTTCAACTCTGCATGAATTTAAATTGACTATGTATACAAAGAGACAGATTACAATCCAAGTTACAGATATGGACACTCACTCTCCCTTGAACTTGAACATTTGATGGTATGTAAACTTTTGATCAGGCCAATTTGGGGATTTTCAATTATCATTAGGATTTAAAAAGGGCACAAAAATTGTGTGTTAATACACTTCTTCACCTGAGCACACTAAGTAATTAAAAGGAAAACTTTCTGCATGATTACTTATATTTTCCAAACAACGGCCAACATTTTATAAATTCCGCTAGAGTAAAAAAAAAAAAACTTATGAGCACAACTGCACTTACACTAATAACCAAAAACAAATCAAATCTATATGAAACCAAGGATAAATCTAATTGCATGAGAATTCATCTTTCATTTTACAAAGAATATAAAGTATGTCTGCATTGCTTTATTGCTGTCCTGAATTGAGCGAGACACCCCTTGATCCTTCAAACAGTCGTAAAAAATTTGCTTGCACCACTTGTACTATTCTGTTAATTGCACATCAGATATGATACATTTCCAAATAAAGGTCAAACAGAAACAAAGTTATGTCTGCTGTTTGGTTGTTTTCAGATTAAAAAAATAGGCAATAAACAGCATAAAAATTTCATTTCTGTTATTTAAAACAGTCAAAGATAAAAGCCCTTTCTCTAAGTGTTAACACCACCAATTTAAAGACCAGAAAATGGGTCTATTTCAGATTAAGCATATCTGTAATATTGAATGGGTTAACATAAAGGCTACATTGTGATATTCTTTACAGATTTTCTCTTTATTGCCATCAGTATATTCAGTTTATTTTGTAAAGCATTCAAAGCCCCTGTGTTTCAGAGATATTATACATAAAAGCCTACTTAGCAAAACTATCTATGGTTTCCAAATTTTTCGATGTTTACATATCTTTGACACTACTGGTGTACACACAAATGACATTACTTTGCCAAAAACAAAAAACACTTAAAAATGAGACAGTGGGATGCTGGATAAAAAGTCAAGAACATTGTCTCTTTAAATAAGTCATTCTGTGCATGCAAAGATTCCAATTTTGCGAAGGATTAGGTGATCTTCATTGTAGGCAGTTAAAAGCATGCCATGTTTTATAGAGGCACTGCCACCCAAACAATAGTAAAATTACTGATAACAAAAAAGGAAGGAAAAACACACAGAGTATAATGTTGGTGTGCTTAGCTTTGGTTGGTACTGTGTTGCAGTCACTATTCTGGGGAGGTACATAACTAAAAATTTCATTCACAACTATCAAAACTTAAAATCCAGAGATCAGACAGTGCTCTGCATTACTGGGCAAGCAATATAGTCAGATTTTCTTCTTTGGTTACATTAAGCCAGAAATATTACAAGACTTCCAGTAAGAGGTCATGTCAGACTAGACGGCTGTGATTGCTGATCTCATTGCCAGAGAATGTTGGACATGATTAGATATTAGAGGGTATGTCAAATTTGATGACAGAATTCTTCCTTTCCAACACAGTTTCACATTTCCAAAGCATCACACGCTCGCCCCTTTTCTGACAGCCAATAGCATACTGCTTAACAGAGCCTGTGCCTGTGTGAAGGCTGTACAAATATGGCAAGCTCAGGCACAATTCCCTTCTTTTCCATACTGTCATGGTACATAAATATGCAACATGAAACAGACAAGTTTCTGTTCTGTTTGTTTCAAAATACCAATGTACCTTATTCCTTGTAACTGCACTCTATGCGCTGTATTTTTGATTGACAGCTCAATGGTTGTTAGCTGTCACATGCAGACAAGCCAACCAATAAGACAAAACTCAAACTTCTTGGTGCATGCTGGTTGCATTGAGTAGCCAAGTATGTCAGATTACAGATTTGGTGGTCATAGGGCATACCACTGCCTCAGACTTGGTACATAAAAAAGGTCTGGGAATGGAAGGGGGGAAAAAAATAAATAAAAATCGCTGGAAAAATTGTGCAGTATGACATGGCTTTTAGTAAGAAAGCTTTTGTTAGTACTGTGTACCAATGTAGTCAGTAGATGGCTTTAGGTGCAGCTTCAAGATTTGGAAATAAGAGAAGAAAAAGACTGATCTGTGATACAACTGAAATGTTAGTAGTTTATAAAAAGAAGCCATCTCATTTTAATGCTTAGTTAAGCTAATCATTTCAGTTGCCAAGAATCACAATTAGGCTACAGTGTGTTTTCTTTATTGAAATTCCAGTTTTTATAGAGCTTGTATCTATGTTTGGCTTAATATTAAAAGAAATACAAAAGTTATTGTTAATAAATAAGAATCAATAAAAAATTTTTATTCTTTCTTAATCAAAAACCATAACTTCGTTTAATTATGACTTTTTAAATAAAACTATTGTTCTCACATAGTTCTTTTTGAAAATGTAGCATCTTTTGTTTTCTTTTAATAAAAGTACTCATTAAGTATTCAGTATCAGCCTATATTATAGACAGAACACAGTATCAACTGTCAAAAGTGATATTACTAATATTTGCAAACTTTCAGCACCATTTCTTGCCCCTTACCTTGCATTGTAAAGAGCAAAATTATGTAATTTGGGGGCATTGTTCTCCTTTACTCTATTAAAATTTACTACTTCCAGCACTCTTAGTACATAAACAGCTACTTAAGTAAATGAGAAATCTGAATTACCATGTAATCTCATTGTAGGTGGCTCAGTTTTTGTTTGAAATGTTCAATGATGAACCAAAAAGTTTAAGATATCCAAAAAAGGTACATTAATAAAAAGTCACGAATATTAGGGGTGAACAGTCTAAGTGCCTAGCCAAAATGAAATTGACTAGTTGCTATTTAGACTCAAATCTAACCAAGTTACTGAAAACCTATTCATTTTCACATCTGTCACTAGGGGGTTAGGGGGAATGACAACATAATTTTGGCAAAGAAAATAGTAATGTTATATTTCTTTTTGAAATAAGCACTGTTTTGAATCTACTAATTACATTATTCCATTTTTATAGAAAATTAGGTTGTGCTATAAAGCATTGTTCTTGAGCTGTGTAGCTCACAAGTACACATGTCAATTCCAGTATCTTTAAAGATATGTTAACAGTTTGTACATTTTACTGGCCAGCATTTCTTGTTAAACCCTAAACACATTATATCAACCATAATGAAACTGTCTAGAAGCACAACACATCAAAATGTGATAATTGTCTTTTTATTTTATATAAAAAAACATTTTGTTGTCAATGTGAATCGCATTAACTCTCTTTATATATCCCTGACCAGAGTCGCCAATGATTCACAGTATGGTGCGGCTAGGATAGCAACTCAGGTGTTTTTAAAATGTAAAGGTTAACCTAATGTAGTACTTATTTTGTTGAAGTAAAAGGTATTCTGATTGCATAAGGTAAGACACCTTTAACAAGTTAACCCAAATGCTGCTCTCAAGATTGTGCTGCTGAGCTTAGACCAGACACTCAGTTCATCAGCATATGTTTAGTCATTCCGAAATACTGAGAGAGAATATTTCACCAAAGAGAAGGAATAATGTAATCAACTAAACACCTGCCTCAGGAAATGTATCTTTGTGGATGTTTACATCATTATCTACCCATGGATACTGGAAGTGTGTGCGATGCTAGCAAACACACAGACTAAAAGAGTGAAATGACAATGTACAGACTACAAAATCCTTCACTCTAACCTAGTTAGGAGTATACAAGGCTACATAATCAGGTTACTAAAGGAAAAATCTGTGTGTGCTGTCTGCTTGGCATTTTAGAGACTGTGTTTCTGCAAATAACTGGGTTATTAAAGTGTATGTAAACTTATTCACTAACATCTCTCAACTTGAAGTGTGATCAAAAACAGTTGAGATATCAAACAATTTTTTTGTATTTAAGTCAATACACTTTTTGTTCAGATCGCCCAGGATCACCATCTTGGCAGATCTTGTGAGGTCCATAAGAGAGCAGGCTTTACCAATAACATGCTATTATATCTTCCCAAATGGGGATCTGACCCTTTTGTCAGAATTGAGGACATTAGCAATGGACAGTGAGAATGATAACACCCTGTCAGTCAGACATCAATTACAGGTAACTTCATCTCTCTCTGGGCTTCAAAGAGGTCCCTACAGGTCTAGTTTTTTGGTAAATACTAAAAAGCATGGTCAAAGCAAACACCTTTCATAGCATTCTCTAAATATACAGTCATATGAAAAAGTTTGGGAACCCCTCTTAATTCTTTGAATTTTTGTTTATCATTGGCTGAGCTTTCAAAGTAGCAACTTCCTTTTAATATATAACATGCCTTATGAAAATAGTAGTATTTCAGCAGTGACATTAAGTTTATTTGATTAACAGAAAATATGCTATATGCATCATAATAAAAATAGACAGGTGCATAAATGTGGGCACCCCAACAGAGATATTACATCAATACTTAGTTGAGTCTCCTTTTGCAAATATAACAGCCTCTAAACGCCTCTTATAGCCTTTTATGAGTGTCTGGATTCTAGATGGAAGTACTTTTGACCATTCTTCCATACAAAATTACAAAATCTCTCCAGGTAAGTTAAATTTGATGGTTTCCAAGCATGGACAACCTGCTTCAAATCATCCCATAGTTTTTCGATGATATTCAAGTCAAGGGACTGTGACGGCCATTCCAGAACATTGTACTTCTCCCTTTGCATGAGAGTGGCAGAGTGGTCGCTCTGAGGCTAGGGACCTGCACTGGCAATCGGAAGGTTGCCGGTTCGAATCCCGTAAATGCCAAAAGGGGCTCAACTCTTTTGGGCACTTCAGCAAGGCCCTAATCCCGCAATTGCTAAGCACTTTGAGTAGTGAGAAAAGCGCTCTATAAATGCAAAGAATTATTATAATTATTATAAATGCCTTTGTAAATTTCGAACTGTGTTTGGGGTCATTGTCTTGTTGGAATATCCAACCCCTGCATAACTTCAACTTTGTGACTGACGCTTGAACATTATTCTGAAGAATGTGTAGATATTGGTTTGAATTCATCCGACCGTCGACTTTAACAAGGGCCCCAGTCCCTGAAGCCACACAGCATAATGGAACCTCCACCAAATTTGACAATAGGTAGCAGGTGTTTTTCTTGGAATGCGGTGTTCTTCTTCCGCCATGCAAAGTGTTTTTTGTTATGACCAAATAATTCAATTTTGTCTCATCAGTCCAAAACAATTTGTTCCAAAATGAACCTGGCTTATCTAAATGAACATTTGCATACAAAAAGCGACTCTGTTTGAGGCGTGAGTGCAGAAAGGGCTTCTTTCTCCTCACTCTGCCATACAGATGTTCTTTGTGCAAATTGAACTGAATTGTAGAATGATGTACAGTTACACCATCTACTGCAAGATGTTCTTGCAGGTCTTTGGTTACAGACAACCCACAGATCACCTCCATTCTCATAATTCTGCGCATATGCCGATCCTGTATTTTTCTTGGCCTGACAGACCTAGGTTTAACAGCAACTGTGCCTGTGGCCTTCCATTTCCTGATTACATTCCTTACAGTTGAAACCGACAGCTTAAACCTCTGAGATAGCTTTTTGTAGCCTTCCCCTAAACCATGATACTGAACAATCTTTGTTTTCAGATCTTTTGAGAGTTGCTTTGATGATCCCATGCTGTCACTCTTAAAAGGAGAGTCAATGGGAAGCACAACTTGCAACTGACCACCTTAAATACCTTTTCTTATGAATTTGGTGTTACAAGTAATCAGTATTGAGCAGATACATGCATTCAAATCAACAAAATTACATGGGGACCCACATTTTTGCACAGCCAGTTTTTCACATTTGATTTAATTTCATACAAGTAAATACTGCTTCACTAAAAATCTTTGTTCGGAAAACACCCCAGTACTCAGATGTTCCTAGGAAATGAAAGACCATACCACTGTTATCTTTTTTGTTGAAAGCAGAGTAAATTATTATGCAGTCATATGACTTCATAACAAAGTAAAATCCCACTTTAGCACTTAACTACAGAACCACAAATAAGCACTAAATTCAGGAAAACTTACAAATATATTTTTAAAAAGATAATGGCACAAATTACAAAAATGTCACTTGTAATATAATAAATCTAAATTACAGATACTAAAATAATCTATACTAATAAAAGGCAAAGCCCTCACTCACTCACTCACTCACTCACTCATCACTAATTCTCCAACTTCCCATGTAGGTAGAAGGCTGAAATTTGGCAGGCTTATTCCTTACAGCTTACTTACAAAAGTTGGGCAGGTTTCATTTCGAAATTCTACGCATAAGAGTCATAACTGGAAGCTATTTTTCCCCCATATAATGTAATGGAGTCTTGAGTTGGAGATGGCCGCGGGGGGCGGAGTTTCGTGTGACATCATCACGCCTCCTACGTAAGTACGTAGAGAACAAGGAAGAACTCCAAACAGCGATGAGCACAAAACGCCATTTCACAATTGAGAAGGCAGAAAAACATTATGAAGCAAATGATGCATACAAGCATATTCATAAGTACAGCTACTGCGGAAACAAAGCACGGCGTGAACCGTAAGTTTATATTAAATTAAGTTCATAGACAGGCTGCCACTAGCGTTTGTAATTTAGTGCCTGCCCATATAAGGCCATCCATCAGCGGCAATCCAATACAAACACTGCCGGTAAATATTCACGGGTGAAGGACTGTGCTTATGCAGAGGAAGATGAGATGGTCAGGGTGGTGTTTGGCACAAACTCATTGAAACTGCGAGAGAAACTTTTAAGTGCCGGGTCTTAGCTGACATTACACGAGATGGCACCAGTACAGCTGGGAACCTTCGATGCAAGAACACCAAGCGGCTCACGTGAACTGACGCAGTGCACAGACAAAAGCAACAGTTCCAAAGAGTGCTGAACAAAAACCGAATTACACAATTGAGAAGGCAGCAAAAAATATGAAGCGCCTTATACATACAATCATATTCATAAGTGCAGCTACTGCGGAAACAAAGCACACGGTGGAAAAAGTGAATGTCCTGCTAAAGGAAGACAGTGTAAAAAAAACCCGTGCATGCAGTTTGTCACATCACAGATAAAAGGAAGACGAGCTGTTTATTGATGCAGTAAGGAACTAATCGATGAATGAAACCTCTTATCTTTACAACGATTGACAAACACGGAATGTAACTTGAACACATCCTACAAATACGAGCCTGATTGAAAGAAATAATGATAATCAAATCCTTGATGACAGCAACATTCAATAACACTCACAAAACAATTACTGTATATTGACAATCATGTTACGTTATTTTTAAAATGTTCCCTTTTCTTTTCATAACTTCTACTTCTCCACTGATACACGGGTATATATATATAAATGTATATATATACCCGATCTACAATACATACTTTAGCATAGACAAGCCACACGCTGTGGCTAATTGTAGAGTCTTAAGCCTCTAACGCCGACATTCGAGGTTCGATTCGAGAGGGGATGTACTGACTATGTACGCGCTACCGATTCATTTTACCTTAGATCTCCTTGGTTTGGGACGTATGAAAAATATTAGGTTAACGCAGAATCATGTTACGTTATTTTAAAATTTTCCCTTTCTTAGCACAAGCACAGCTGAGAAGCTTCGATGCATGTACTCCATAACGCGTTAAAAATAACGATTTTCAACTTTCAATTCCAAGCAAACGGAACTTTTGTCAATGCATGATTTCCTGATACATCCATTACACTGATGCACACATCACAGCTACAAAAATGTTAGAGTCGGAATAAAGCGCGCTCCTACGACTGATCATTTCGACTACCCGAGCGAAGCCTTGATAAAAGCATGGTTTTGTGCACACTGAAAAGCAAGCAAAATTAGATGCATTACAGAAAGCGGACTTTGTGGCTCTTACTGGGGATCATTGGACTTCCGTGACCGTTAGTAATTCTAAATACATCTAATTACAAAATGTTCAATGATCACACTGTTTTAGCCTAATGTACAAAATAATTTTGGCTAATGTTACTCAGAGTTTAAAGAGTAAGCTGGTCAAATTACCTTTTATGTTTCTGACTTATTTTTTAAGAAGAAAAACTGCACTTTATGTGAAATTTTGGTTATTATTATTTAAAGACAATACTATTCTGAAAATGTACTTAAAGTACTTAAACTACCACTTTATTTTTAAGTCTGCCCAATTTTAACCAGGGATGATATTTTTGTTTCTGTTTTGAATTCAAATGCAGTTTAAAAGCTTTTTTTCAGAAATTAAAACAGCTTCAGTTTACAATATTCATGATATATATATATATATATATATATATATATATATGTAGATATATATATGTAGATTTGTATATATATGTGTATATACAGTATATATGTAGATATGTATATGTTGTATATACATATATGTGTGTATATATATATATATATATATATATATATATATATATATATATATATTATATATATATATATATATATGTTTATATATATATATATATATATATATATATATATATATATATATATATATATATATATACAGTCATGTGAAAACATTAGGACACCCTTTGAAAGCATGTGGTTTTTGTAACATTTTTAATAAATGGTTATTTCATCTCCGTTTCAACAATACAGAGAGATTAAAGTAATCCAACTAAACAAAGAAAACTGAAGAAAAGTCTTTTCAAGATCTTCTGTAAATGTCATTCTACAAAAATGCCTATTCTAACTGAGGAAAAAGATAGGACACCCTCACATGTATTCCCTCTTAAATTGGCTCAGATCTCACACAGGTATATCACACCAGGTGCACATAATTAGTAGATCGTTACTCTGCATGTTGAATGAGGCTTGCCCTATTTAAACCTCAGACATTTAGTTTGGTGTGCTCCTGACTGTTGAAGTGAGAGTGAGCACCATGGTGAGAACAAAAGAGCTGTCAGAGGACTTCAGAAAAAGATTGTAGCAGCCTATGAGTCTGGGAAGGGATTTAAAAGATCTCAAAAGATTTTGAAATCAGCCATTCCACTGTCCGGAAGATAGTCTACAAGTGGAGGGCTTTCAAAACAACTGCCAACATGCCCAGGACTGGTCGCCCCAGCAAGTTCACCCCAAGAGCAGACCGCAAGATGCTAAAAGAGGTCTCCAAAACCCTAAAGTGTCATCTCGAGAACTACAGCAGGCTCTGGCTACTGTTGATGTAGAAGTACATGCCTCTACAATCAGAAAGAGACTGTACAAGTTTAACTTGCATGGGAGGTGTGCAAGGAGGAAACCTTTGCTTTCCAAGAGAAACATCGAGGCCAGACTGACATTTGCCAGAGATAAAGTTGACAAAGACCAGGACTTCTGGAATAATGTTCTTTGGACAGATGAGTCCAAAATTGAATTATTTGGACACAACAGCAGAGGACATGTTTGGCGTAAACCAAACACAGCATTCCAAGAAAAGAACCTCATACCAACTGTGAAGCATGGAGGTGGAAGTGTCATGGTTTGGGGCTGCTTTGCTGCAGCAGGACCTGGTCAGCTCACCATCATAGAATCCACGATGAATTCTACTGTGTATCAGAAGGTGCTTGAAGAACATGTGAGACCATCAGTTAGAAAATTAAAGCTGAAGCGGAACTGGACCATGCAACATGACAATGACCCAAAACATACTAGTAAATCAACCAAAGATTGGCTGAAAAAGAAGAAATGGAGAGTCCTGGAATGGCCAAGTCAAAGTCCAGATTTGAATCCCATTGAGATGCTGTGGGGTGACTTGAAAAGGGCTGTATGCGTGCAAGAAACCCTCAAACATCTCACAGCTGAAAAAGTTCTGCATTGAGGAGTGGGGTAAAATTTCCTCAGACCGATGTCGAAGACTGGTAGATGGCTACAAGAACCGTCTCACTGCAGTTATTTCAGCCAAAGGAGGTAACACTCGCTATTAGGGGCAAGGGTGTCCTATCTTTTCCTCAGTTAGAATAGGCATTTTTGTAGAATGACATTTACAGAAGATCTTGAAAAGACTTTTCTTCAGTTTTCTTTGTTTAGTTGGATTACTTTAATCTCTCTGTATTGTTGAAACGGAGATGAAATAACCATTTATTAAAAATGTTACAAAAACCACATGCTTTCAAAGGGTGTCCTAATGTTTTCACATGACTGTATATATATATATATATATATATATATATATATATATATATATATATATATGCCAGCAACACTCATGACAATGACAAAACAATTACATTGTCAATCATGTTACGCTATTATTAAAATGTTTCCTTTTCTTTTACTTCTCGCTGCAAATAGGTATTTTGCTATATATATATATATATATATATATATATATATATATATATATATATATATATATATATATATATATATATATATATATATATATATATATATATATATATATATAAATATATATATAAATAAATAGATAGATATACAACAATAATACTGGTACAATATGTATTGGTAACCAGCATGTCTTTGAACTACAGAAAAAAACATCTGGAAGAAACTAGTAATGGTTATCAGTGTTGAAGGCCTAACATTACTGGGATTTGGTAGTGCTTCCTAAGCTTTCACAAACTTCTCAAACTGTATTAATTGGTTGAATTTTAAATTGCTGTACAAATTAAATTGTGTTTTTAAAGTTAAATTTTTTGATCAATATATCTTTATCCTTTAGCTTATGCTTCGCCATGTGTTAATGAGAACTGTTTATTAGATAATCCATTCAAATTGCATTAGTCCCACTGAAATATGTTATTCTGTTCACTTGTATTATAAGGTGCAGGTGTTCCTAACGTTTAGTTCTGGGATCAAAAATAGCCAAAAATAAAAAAAAAGCCTTCTCAAGAAACAAGTCACTCTATTGTTTTTTGCAGAATGAGGGTTTTTTCATGTGACTAAGAGTGAAGATTTCATGCACAAATGTCTATTACTGTCTTGAGAATAGAGGGCAAACTGGATCTAACCAGGATAAAAAAAAAAAAAAAATTAGAAGGCACAATGGGCCACTGCATAAGGCCAGGTTTATATTTCACGCAACGCATGCTCTAGCAGACACTAGTGCTACCCAAGCATTGTACTGTTAATACTTATGTATTCCATTCCACACATATTTTTCCCACGTTGCTATATCAGATATATATGAGCAGAGTTGCAAACAGGTGCTGAAATAATTGAAAGACATGGAATTTTTCACATGGACTACCGATATCTGGTCAAGTAGGACAACAGAGCCCTACATCTGACAATTTATACTTCATCAACCGAGACTATGATTTAAGGACATCAGTCAGTAAGAACAGAGTGAGGAAAATATAGCTATGGGATTACGTGAGGCTTTGGTTAGTTGGTGTTTATGTGATGATGGGCTAGTGTGTTTTATTACTGACAATGTAAAAAATATAATCAAAGCTACTGAAGTAAATGACTGGCCCAGACTTCACCGTTTTGGACACAGACTGCACCTTCCCATCGTTAAGTGTTTCTTTTATTTCTGTAATTTAACTGGCTAGTAAGAGAGTAATATGGAGTTAAAATTTTCAGCATTCTATTATGCCTTACACTACTTATTATTTACAATGTTTGGCAGATGCTTTTAGGGCAACTCAACGCAAGTACTATGTACTCATCTAGGTAAATGTTTCAAGTATACTGACAAATATAAACCAAAGTTGCTAACAAATTGAATTCCTAAACTTAAGGTAAAACTAAGGCAATAGTCAGGTAAGGGTTTTTTTTTTTTTAAAAAAAAACTAGGGGGCTTTCCCCCTGCTCGCTTCACTCACCAAAAACCCCACTTGTGCTGCCTGCCAGCCTGTTCGCATCTGCCGCTCACGTTGTGAAGAGTGGAGCTGAACGCACCTCCGAAACCCCCTCTTAAACAGTGATACAATGGGAAATATAGCTTTTTTTTTTACCTCCACTTTGCTCAATCAGCTGCTGGCTTGCTGTTACTACTGGGCTGTGTGATCTGCATCTCGCGTGGCGCTGTGAACATTTAAAAGCCTGTACGGTAGCTGTCCTTTTGCCTCACTGCCTTGTCTCTCTTCTCCCTCAGACATCCTCTGCTCCTGTTGGGGGTCGCACTCCTGAGGCACGCCACTATGAAGAGGAAGATTTTCTATTCTTTTAATTGAGAGATGGAACTGTCCCCTCCGATTGCACAAGGAGCTCGATTCACTCCTAAAAAAAGAGACTTGTTTGTTTAAGTGTCTGGATAATATTTCTGTCTCTAAAATCTCCTGTGTATCTGTGCAACTCTGTGACCCAAGTGTGACAGCGTATGTGGATTTTACTTTCACCAAACAAATCTTTTAATTCTCACAGATATGCCTCTTCATTGGGAAGAAACACTACTCTTCCCTGATGGCAACACGAATTAGACGATCTACAAGTCTCAGACTTAAAGTTTAAACCTAAACAAAATATTCCGGCCCCAGACATGGTTAAATCTCTTGGCACAAAGTCTTGTCTCATGGGACGTGAAAGTGTCTCTCTGTGAAAGTCACGTCTCCTCCCAAGATTTTTTTTATATAATAAGAGATATAAATACTCACTCTCCCCATTTCCTGAAGTGCACTGCTGCCTGTTGTGTGATGCTGTGTGCAATTGCACCCCAAGGACTAGATTGTTAAATTTTGCTGCAATCAGTTTTGATAGTTTAATTTATTTAAAATGTAGTGTTATAGTCCAAGAATAATTTACAGAATTACTTTTGTAAATATTTTGCTGCATGTATTGCTTTTTGCACAAAACAGGTTTATTTTTTCTCAATTTATTGTCTGTATTGGCATCTTGTACAATTGGTGATACTGCACAGTGCACAAACTTAATCTCCAATTTATCACATTATTCATCGTTATCACATAATCATCAAGTTTCTTGTTCACTGGAATTTTTCCCCCAATATCGTGCACCCTTAAAAGGCAATACAAAAAAAAAAGTTAATAGGATTAAAATGTCCCAGTAGCCAAGTGTGCAGGTATACATAGATAATAAACAATAAGCATCTTGTTTATTTAGTCAGTACTTTTTTTTTTGTTCTTTATTTCACCGTATACAATTTCTCATATTAGGAATTTGTTAGTTTTCACATACCCCTTGGGGTCAGAGCGCAGGGTCTTGCTCAAGGGCCCAACAAAGTAGTCTCTCTTTTTGGCAGTGACGGGGATTCGAACCAGCAACCTTCGGGATACCAGCGCAGATCCTTAGCCTCAGAGCCACCACTCCACCCAATTATTAATATTATTAATATAGATACTCTTGTAGTAATATGAACATTAACATCATGATAGAGATTGATCAATAACATAAAAATTATCATGACAATATTTTTGGCCATATCGTTCAGCCCTAGCTACATTTTTATAGATGTTTTACAGATTTTTAAATATAAGAAGAATAGTTGGAAAATATATGAAACGTGAAATTCTATCAAAATTCTGTTACAATTTACATTTATTCAGTGTCAATACATTTTTACTGACTTGAACTCTGACACTAATAGCCCAATAATGACCTCCAGCTGCCCAGCCCGGATTCTAAAGAATGTCTCTCTATTAACACAGCATGAAATGTCCTAACAGAAATGCAACTGTCTAAACACAGTTATCAGGACAAGCAAAAGAGCATACTTTATTGTTAAATACAAATCTACAAGCACTGAATTTGTGTAATTTCTCCATTTTTGAAGGTAAACTAATGGTCTTTTGTATAACCCAAAAATAAAAGCAATCATCATATATTTTAATGGCATGCTGAATAATCTAATGCTGTTTCACAGTTATAAATTTATTGTGTAAAGGTAATGACAGTCCAGTTAATTTTCTGAATCTTAATTTGTACACAGGCATAATATACAGTATAAGCAATAAAGTCTGATCAATTATGCAGGGGTGCTGGTTAATATTTATACTTTGAAAGGTGCAGTTTCAAATGTTCATGTGCATTCTCTTGGTTGCAGGATGCATTTCTTTTCCTTTTGTTTTTACCCTTGGGATGGGCACTTGCTTACACACTCTCTCTCTCTACTCAATTGAAGTAGAAGCAGGACCACAGACAATAAGGGGGCTGTAAAGTGGCATATACAATTCCACTATATAAAATGCCAGGAATAAGTGACCCTTCTAAGGAAGAGATACACATATTTATTGAATAGCTTATTTATAAATAGATTTCAGTTATAGTGAATAAAAAAATAAAAATCACTGTATAGAATACTTATGGAAAATGTAGGTCCACCATATTCTGAAATTAAGCAGTTTCCTAAAATACTGACATTTTACATTTATTTCTCTTGACACAACTTAATGAAACTACCCTAATAATTCACAAATAGCTAACAAAGTAATAAAAAAAATCCCTTAACATTGGAATGTAAATTAGTGAATTCAAGCAATAAAAGTAAAAAGATGACTGTCATAACATAATTGTAACAAGCCTGCTTCTAGGCAATGTATATAAGCACTTGGAAAGGCAAACAACATGGTGAGTTATACAGTATAAACTGTTAAATAAAGTGAATGGAAATTATGTTCTAGAAATTATACTCTAAAGTCCTGCATGCAGATCTAATCAGCAAAAACTAGGAACCTGCAACCAACTATATTCTTGGACTAAAATGCTAAAATTGTACTGATGATAAACTATAACAACTTAGATACTAGTTAGTCAATTAAGTATGACAAACTGAGCAGTGTCCTCTTCTTGCTAATATTCTTATTCCTAGCAGGGTTGTCACAATACCAAAATTGACTTCAATATACCATTATCAATATCCAATACTGTGTATAATGTAACTCAATAAAAAATATTTAAATACATAGCAATTCTGAATGTAATAAAATCTTAACCCTGAAGGAAACATTTCAATTTTAGTCATTAAATGAAAATATTAAAAGTACTACAAACTTCATATCAAAACCGTCTCACAAAAACCGAAGACCATGCACAACTGTAGTTCTAAATTAATTAATGTGCAGTTTAATTACAATATTTAACATGACAGAAATTATCCTTTATTATGTCATAATTTAAATTTATTTACATTGAAGTAGAAAAGGGATGCTTTCTATTTTTGTAGTATGATATTGTACCGTCGGTGCCAAGCACCATAATGGCTCTTTGATGGTGGTGGCTGGAGAGCAGATCTGTAACCTGGAGTGCTGTTTGCAGTAGCAATACAAGAAAGGAAACAGCCGAGAAAATTGTGAAGCCCCACCCATTGACACTTACTATTTGCATGTTCAGAACTTGAAAATGAAAATGCAAAGTGGAAAATGAAAATTCAGTGAGCATCAGTAAAACCTCAGGTGGCACCAGTGTTTGAGTTTTACTTTTCATTTTTGGAACTTTATTGCGGTGAATGTTTTTTTTTTTTTTCATTATTTTAATTTTTGCAGCATTCCTGCACACAGACATTGAAAATAAAATTGCAAATGGGGTTATTTCCTTTTCATTTTTGCAGTACGTTTCTGTGCAGACTATGAAAATGAAATTGCAAAATAGAAATGCATTTTAATTTTCATTTATGCAGAAAATACCTCACATATTACTAATATAGTACAATGACATGTTAGTAGTATCTATATTTATATAATTTACTAAGTTGCCCGACCACGGGATACGCACGACAGAGCCCCGCCCATCAACTCTAATCCTCCTTCCGCGTCCACCCTTGCTCTCAAGGCATGCGTACTGCCTGCTCATGTGCCCACATGCCTTAATAGTCTTACTCCCACTGGCTTGCCTCCGCATAAACTCAAAATTAAAATTGGTTCAGTCGTCATGCTTCTGAGAAACTTTCTGCCAGCAAGAGGTCTCTGTAATGGCACTAGACTTTCTGTTATCAGCATTTACTGCAATGTACTGGAGTATAAAACTATTGCGGCTGCAACCTCACAAACTGTCCTTATTCCCCGGATTTCAATGACCCCATCAGATTCAAATTTGCCTTTTACTTTTACATGCAGACAATTTCCTGTTAGACTGGCCTTTGCAATAACAATTAATAAGGCACAGGGCCAAACTTTCAAAAAGATATATTAACTATTAATTGAATAAGATCTGCAATCTTTATAACCCATATATGTAAAAATTTTAAAAACAAACTTTAAATAAACGCTCAAGTAAAAAACATCCAAATTGTCTTTCACAAACAACTGTTCAGGGAAATACCATCAAAACAGGCAAATAACTACACTAAAAGGCTTTACATAAATGCAAGCAGAACGCATTGCATTTTTCAGTAAAAAAACTACTTTATAACTTACAAATTTTTTTGCAAGTAAGATGTGTCAACGTACTCTTTTGTGAAGATGTGGCATACTTTTGGTGGACTGCAAATGAGTTGTGACATACTAAAGATGCACTCTGAAGCACAGCTGGAAGTATGTGAGCACAGGGAGAAGTAACACCACTGTTTATGCAACTGAGCACTAAAAAGCTAGTGCCTAACATCACATAGGTCAAGTTTTTATTTATCATTCCAGCCATATATGGGATGAAATTGCGTTAGTCAATACCAGAAAATGTAGAAAAAGGAGAGGTTGGGGGGAAAACATACACTGAGACACACACACACACACACACACACAAAGATAAACCAAGACAATGCTAAATTCACAAAGTACAAACAGTACTTATGTAAAATTAAACACTACGGCTAAAAATAAATAATTACATGTATAAAAATTGCCTTCTTATGTGCATGTAACAGAGAATTAAAAATGCCCTCAGGAAAGGGGAGAAAGACCATGATAACACTCTCAGCCATCCTCACCACTCGTTGTAGTCTTCCTGTAGGACACACTGAACCAGGACGTGATGTAGCTTGTCAGGACAGTCTAAATAGTGGACTGCAAGAAGATGGTGAGGATGGGAGGAGGGATTCTCAATCGCTTCAGGGTAATTCCATGTCAAATCATTGCACTATTGGACCTCATTTTTGGACCAAATTTTCTGGAGATGTTATTAACTAACTTTAGTGAACAACTGACCAATTTTTAAATAGTTTTTTTCGCTATTCAATTTTTAATATTACAATTACTCGTAACATGGTAATTTAATAAATTCAAATTTTGCTAGCTTAAATCTCCCTTAAAATTGATCCAAGACCCATGCAATTTCAGTTCCATGGGTTACTCTTATGACCAAATCAGCAAGCCAAGTTTTGTTAAAACCTCGGATGACAAGGTCCAAATGTGTGATGATTTCACATGGAATTACCCCTCAACCTTTAAAGAAAGTGCAACCTCTGCTGTGCTTTCTTGACCTGATGTCTTGTATTAAGAGCTCAAAAGAGATCCTCAGTGATACAGATGACCAAAAACTTTGTGCTGCTGACCCTCTCTACCGGAAAGCCACTGATATGCAGGATGTTCAGCCTTTGTTCTGAAATTCACAATCAACTCTTTTGTCTAACTGACATGAAGGGACAGATTATTGTCCCCACACCAGCTCATCAACTGTTCCACCACTGCTCTCCAAGATGTTTTGTCTTCTACTTCTATTGCATCATCAGCAAACTTAATGAGTTTATGTGTGCTGGATTTGGCAGTACAGTAATGTGTTAAGAGTAAAGAGCAATGGACTGAGCACACAGCCCTGAGGGGCCCCCATGTTCAATCTGATGGTCTGCAAGGTCTTAGTGTAAACATGTATTGTTTGCTGTGTTATTAACAACAAGAAGTCCAAGATGCAGTTACAAGGTGAGGAGTTCAATCCATAAATGTGATGAAATATAATTATAACTTTAAAACTGCACATTATAAAAGAAAGTAACATGCTATGGCAGCACACTTTGTAGTGAGACTTTAAAGCTGCGAGAGTGATGGAGCCCTACTGCAAAAGAGTGTTGTACAAATTCCCCTGTGAACAGCACAGAATAAAACTGGCCCTGCTGGTAAAAATACTGGCAGAGTTATTTCTTAGTGTGTTAAATATTTAACTAGTCACAAAAAAAAACCCCACAAAAGTCAATTCCATACTTTTACAGTTTACATGTTTATACATATTCTCTCTTCCATAATTTACAAATAGGTTATGTCTTTACATTTTTGTACTGAGTCACTTGTATGTATCTTGTGTTTTTCCATGCCAATTTGTACACAGCCTAAGTATTATTTCTAGACACAACCCTGGATACCCTCTTTGTCACTTAAGTGTGCAAGTTAAAGCTCAGACCCTGTTGAGATTGGAGCAATTAGGACAGCTAGCGACATCTCAACTTTCAGAGAAAATACAAGCTAGCATCCTTATTTAAAATACATTTTTCAATTACCCTATATTAATATGCTAAAGCATTTCCGTAAACATTTCAGAAGGTAATCATTAAAGAGCAGAACTACTGTTTCTGATTAAAGGGTTAAGTAAATAGGATCTCCAGTGAATTGTGATTCAAGTTTTTTATAAATACATTTCTCCAATGACTTGTGATTCAAGTTTTTTATTTATGTATTTTTTTCTAATACAGTGATCCCTCGCTATATCTAAATATATATCACGGATTTTTCGCTGGTTCACAGATTTCTGCGGACAATGGGTCTTTGAATTTATGGTACATGTTTCCTCAGTTTGTTTGCCCAGTTGATTTCATACAAGGGACACTATTTGTGGATGGCTTAGAAGCTACCCAATCAGAGCATGTATTACGTATTAAATAAAACTCCTCAATGATATACGATATGCTTCCCGCACTTTGCTTGATTGTTTGCTTTTCTCTGCCTCTCTCTCACTCTCTCTGCTCCTGACGGAGGGGGTGTGAGCAGAGGGGCTGTTTGCGCAGAGGCTGTTTGCCTAGAGGATACGGACACTCCTCTACAAAATGCCACTTTATCGCGGTGCTTCGGCATACTTAAAAGCCCAAAAGCACGTTTTGATTTTTTGCTTTTCTCTCGCTCTGACATTCTCTGCTCCTGACACGCATTCTTTGAAGAGGAAGATATGTTTGCATTCTTTTAATTGTGAGAAAGAACTGTCATCTCTGTCTTGTCATGGAGCACAGTTTAAACTTTTGACTAAAGGGTGTTATTTTATGTCTAGAGGGCTCTAATAATGTTAACAGTGTGGGAGAGTTTATAAGGGCTTAAAATATATAAAAATAACCATACAAACATATGGTTTCTACTTCGCGGATTTTCACCTATCGCGGGGGGTTCTGGAACGCAACCCCCACGATCGAGGAGGGATTACTATAATTTTTTTTTAATATTACTGAGAAGTAAAATAAATATTGTTTTCAATATCTTTCATTCTTGAAAATAGATAGTTAAACTGTGTAAGGTTGGCTATGAATATCTAAAGGGTAAGTGTTGCTTACCTTCATTCATTGCTTTGTCTCTCAGAAATGGAAATATCTGGCCATTGCCAGTTTACAATTTTACTGTCTGCTGTTAGGTGGCATTAAGTCATCATCTTATCTTCTTGGCTGGGGGCAAAGGCAATCTAAACATAGCACATTTAATTCACAATATTCAAAATTATTAGTAAGCAAATAGAGGGTGCAATAGAGTCAAGACTTTTTACCCAACCCTAGACTACTAACTTGCTAGATACAGAAAAACAGTTCAATGTACATTTTTCAATTGTTGCTGGAGCACACTTTCTTTCTAATGAAACACGAGAGCTGTTTTTTTAATATTTTGACACTGGTATAAATCATACACAAATGCCAAAACGTCACACATACAGTGTTTCATATGGCAGAAAATAAAGATTAAACCATTGCTAACCAATGACACCTATTATTAGACCATTCTGACCCTCAAGTTACAATGCTCAAAAATATTAAGGTAAAATTTAAATCACACATCGGATCTTGGACAAAATAATAAAGTGAAAAATTTTTACTGAGTAATGCTGCCAAATTCATTGAGAACAAAATGATGCAACAACAGTCAATGAAAAGCAAAATCACCAACCCTCTGAAGACTGGATTCAAAATCACACCGAAAACCAGTAGTGAGGACTGCTGTCTCTTGGGTGCACAGTCCTGGGTTTCAATCCAACACCTGACAGTTATCTCTGTTGAATTTGCTTTGCAGTGTGCATTTTCATCAGGTCTAAGAATAAATATCTTAACCTTTAGATTTTGTTATCAAGTCCAATACAGATTAAAAAGTGGAAAATAATAAGAGGGGACAAAACGTCCACGTGTCCAATTTTTTACCTAGCAAATAAAAAATAAAAAAGAACAAGCAAACTGTATAAAGACAGTAATTTGGCTGTACATTTCAAAATGAACTATTTTTTTTTTCTTAGAAAACACCTGCAGTGTATTGGTAAAATATTCATCCCCCTCAGTGTTTGTTATAACTTGATATTAAAATGGATTTTCGGGAGGTTAACACCATTCGATTTATAAAATACGTCTACCAGTTTGAAGGTGTAAAATATTTATTGTGACACAAACAATAATTAAGATATTATTTTAGCGTTTTTATAGTCACTGAATAATAAGCCTACTGAATTTCATTTGGTTAATTAAAACAGTTAACACCTGTGATCTATAATTTAATTTTAAAAATATCCAAGTTAACACTTTAATATAGGACATAAAGCTTCTATGTTTCTGGTTATTAAGATGCTTAGTGTAAAAAGATGTTTAAAAGGGATAAAGAAAAAACTGGAATAAGTATTAAAATAGGCTAATTCAGTGAAATCGTCGATCGGCATTGATCTAACAAAAATCTAATTGGAGCATTCCTAGTCCTCATATATGTAGCAGTAAGCACAGTAGGGGAGGGTCTTAATCCAGAAATCACAAGCAGGAAAAGGCATCCACATTGGATGGTTTCTCCAAACTGTGGGTAAACAGGTTGTAAGCATGAATACGTCCTATTATCCCAGAGTGGTACTGCTTATCTTAGTTGAGCCTTGGAGGTGATCCCTAGGGACGCATACTTGACGCCTATTTATATAATGTGCCTCTGCCCTTCATCTACTAACTCAAAAAGTTAGGTTGTACACTTTCTGCTTCTTAATTAACCTTAAACAGTGCATACTTTACAGGATTATGGAGTGGAAGCAATTACTGGGTTGATGGAGTTCAATCAATTGCAAATTGTAATGTAATGTGTTACAAATTTAGTTTCATATATACTAATCCCGGCTGTCAAATTAGTCAAAAATAAGGTTTGAATATGTCTTATAAAAATAATATTCAGACAACATTTAATGATTCTAAATATTATAAGTACATTTGTATATTTTTAATACATTATTAATACTACTATGGCAATAAGGAGGGCACTGACCTCAGCAAGACCCAACCCATAAAGGAAAAAATCCTAGAAGTATTCAGGTGACATTAGTTTAAATACAAGAGCTCTCAAACACAGGTTTGACCCTATTGATTTTCTCAGGTGTTCAAATACTTATTCAGTAAATAAGAATATTGTTTCTCTCTCTAATAAATAACCTCGACTTTTACGAATGTTTGTCCCTGTGATTTGTTAATTGTCATAGCAAAAGCTACTATAACGGGAAACTGTAACCGTTTTAATATGAATGGCATATCAAGATCTCTTTTGGTGTCTAATGTTATCCAAGGAAGATGTACTACATTACCTTTCTTGTCACCTGTTAAAATTTTATATGTCAGAATTGTTCGACCAATTTTGAATACAACTAATCTTGTCCTACTGCATTACCCATCACTCAGACACAAATTATGTAATTACATTATGACACATCCTTCTTTCAATAGTAAATCGGCCGGTGGAAAACCGAACGGTGTTAACAGTTGTAGGTATTCTATGGGATATTGTAAGTTGATGTTTTCATCTTCCGCAACATCAACTGTTTCAGCATAGTCTACTGATACACATTTAACAAAATTGCCGTATAACCAATCAACAATTTTTGTGTTAATTCGTTTGACTTCATCGTATCTCTGTGCTAGGATTTCCTGTGTACTCATTTCTTCTGTTGATAACCCTTCAGGAGGAAATTCTTCAGTAAGATTTGGACATAAGTCTTCTTTTATTGGGAACTTAAAGTGAGGAAAATGTAAAAATTTATAAGAGCTGAGAGCACAGGAACTGGGTCTGATAAAAGCATTCACACAAATGAGAGGCAAGAGGACTGTGGGCGTGGGCAGTTAGTTAACCATAAATAGTTGAGAGAAGGACAGAACTTGGAAAAAATCTCTTGGCAATAGATTCGTCTCGCAGAACTTGAAAAAATCTCTCGTCTAAAGATTTTCTTTTATAATAGAGAGACATCGTCCTGACGATCTTTGAATCTAACAATTAATGAAGTCAAATATACAACCATATTTTATGAACAGAAATTAGTTGTAGGAAAATAAAACATTTGACAATGAAAAAAAAATGTGCAATTTTAAATGCCACATTTTAATAGGAAGGTATTTACAGTTCATTAGGATTTAAAGAGTAAGTTTCTCTGGGTAATTGAAACAGTTCAGTTTCCTCCTAAATATCACTGCCCTCCCAAGAATTTCAAGCACCCTCTTATGCTGGGCATACACTGTGAAATTCTGACATGACCAAGTATTATTTGCAGTCACTGGCTGATTTTCTTAGTCGATGCAAATTTCAGCTTCATCAGCCACCGCTTCACATGCAGTATGAGAAGAATGTGTGTCATATCAGAAATTTCAGACAAATATCTTGTAGTTGAGCTGTCTCACTAATTTATTTTGTAATGTCGCTGCAAATTTTCATACTATATTAATCTGTATTGCAGATTGTGTATTGCTGTTGTCATGCTCAGTTTCATCTTTTTGATTTCAAAATATCTAAATATCAAATACAACATAACATAAAACTAAAGGAGCAATGAGAAAAGCACCTTAGTAAGTCTTTACTGGAGGAACCAGAAACCATGTACCTCTAATTCTCTACGTAAAACAGACCGACTGTATTGTCTACCCCTTAAGTCCATGTACCCAGTTATTCCTTCAGAGCATAGTACAGCATGAGTCAGGAAAGGAGTTCTTTGTTGACATTTTGAAAAGCCCGATGCCATCATGTTTGTGTTTTTTTAAATGGATAAAACCGTCCACCATGGCAATGTACATGTATAGTCTATGCACACAAGTCATGTCAATCAAGTCAATTCAGTCAATCAGACTGAATTTGCTTGTACAATTTGAGCACATATAGGACTGGCAACTATCACGCAGTGTGAGTAATCACTTGCCCATGATTTCTAAAAATTGCAGTTACAGACTCTTTCCTGGAGCTGGCCATGTAAAGTACCCATCTATACTGTAGATTAATAAGGATTTAAGAAGCTGCTAAGAATACTCAATGTGAAAGAAAAAGAAACATTTAAATATTTAGCAACTTTGAGTTTGGAAACCTATTAGGAAAATAAAATAAAGGTTAGTACTCAAGCTCCACCTCCTCCTATCTTTACCCCCAATTACATGCACTTTACAGAGAAAACTACATTTCTGGAGAGCTTCCTTCTCAAACTGAATTTCAATTCTCTTAATCATATCTGCACAAATGAATCAACTCAAATACAATAATAAAGCAAACTCTGCCACACACAGAAAAATCAGTTTTGGAAGTTTTTCTTGCTGGTCCTCCTGGTTTGGCATGCTCTGAACTGACAGTTGCACCTTTTAGAAAACAAGCAAGAAGCAGCAGTGACAGTGTCAGGCACCAAGAAACAAACTAGAGAGAAAGTGTACTCTGGTGAAACGGAGACATTGTCATGTACCAAAAGGGTGTTCAAACTAAGAAAAGAAGTGTAAGAATTTTCTTGGATTCAGGAAACAATATGGTAATATCAATAAGCACTGAGAAACTGTCATTTATAACAGTTGTTGATGTCAGTGACTGCTTTAACCATTATAAGCACTGATGGTGTATTGTGCAGCTGGGCAAATCAGCCGTGTACATCCATTTCAGAGTATGTGCAATTTCTCTGCAAAGCAATATTTGTAAGCGTAGTTCTGTGTTATACGGAAGGTGAATGCCATACATGTAAACTAAAAACTGCTTTATTTTTCATTACATGATATGGCTTATCTAGCTGTATAAAACTGAACCAATTCACCTTTCAAATTCCTTTAAAAGAAAACAGAAACAGGTAGAATCAACTGCATGTGACAAACTATAATCCACTTTGGATCTGCCCTAACTCAGAGAAGGCAAGCAAGAACATAAGCACAGCAAGAAAGAAAGAACAAGAAAAAGCTGAATTCCCAAAGGGTACGACCTAACCAACTAAATAAGTTTAAAACACGGAATAAAATCGCAAATGCTTTTGTCTCATGATAGCAGACATTCTAGAGACATTGTGCAATTCAAGTGGCCATCCAATGCTTAGCAAAATTTGTCAAAAATAAGAATAAATCTACTGATTTTGAGTTGCTATAATATGACAAAGTTAAGATTTCATTGTAAATGTTTACGTTTCTGATTCTATGCATAAAATATATACCAAATGTCTTGGGATTTTAACATCTATACTTAATATGATGGTAATTTTATAAAATAAACACCTGCATAAACACCATTTGACACTTGGTGGTTAATGGTCACGACTTCAGGCAGTTCTTCAGTCATACTTGCTTTCCCTAATTCTATACCTCTCATACCACCTGAACTGCATTCTTCTTTTTTTATATTATTAAAAAAAAAAACACCTTATGCATAACCTTCTGCAATAAATAGATGCCATCCAGTTCAAGAAGTTCTCACTTTGAGATATCCACACACATGAAGGAGTCACAATGTACAGGGTGTGAGCAAGCCAATAGTTCAAATATGCAGGCCCTTTTTACTAATTTTGAAGTAGTTTATGGTAGACGTGCTGTCTGTTAAATGCAAATCTCTACAGCAGAGATTCCAGTCTGAGCAAAAATTATGTACAGGAAATGAAATACGGGTGTAAAAAGCTGCTGGAGATAGTCCGCCACCATGAAAAACACATTTTTTCCTGCACAAATAACTGTTAAACTCGCCGAACTGAATGAAAGAAGCCGCAGAAACAATGTTCTATTCTAGGAATTAAAGAGAATGCTAAAAGAAGAAATGCTATTGAATTTCGAAATCAGCTTTGGCCAACTTTGTTTCTAGCCTTCCACTGTTATTCACCAGTTGTGGCAAAATATCACAGGATTAACATAAATAAGTAAAATGTATCCCATTCGATGCTATTAATTTTAAAGTTTCTCAACTTTAATGACCACTAGTTTATTTTGAAGGAGGGTAGAAGACGCTTAACCTGTCCTATGGCCTGTGAATTTTCTTTTTTCCTGACTTCCTTCAGTTAGGCAGAAGCTCAGACCAGGAAAGCTATGGCTCCAGTCATAAAATATGCATGAGGCTTGTAACCTTTTTTTCACTACATATAGCCATCTCACGATTTCCTTAGAACGTGTAATCTTTGACCACCCAAACTGTGCTTTTGGACTCCATCAATGACTTTGAAGAAACAGGGACTTTTTCCCTTTTAATGAATGATCTATTGGTTTATCGCAATATACTACTTTGATTAAATAGAGTGTAATCAAACAAATCACCATGACCAGTAAATATTTATCCTTGACTTCTTAAAGAGGTTGGTGATTACATATATGAACCCTCAACACATGTTTAGGAACACACTGATCTCTTGGGAAATTGTAAAGGATTGGAAAATGGCAATTATTACCCTTTATATATAAAAATGGTGATCGCAACACTCAACCCTATAAAAAAGGTAAGCTGAACATTCATCACAGGAAAATGAATGAAAGGAATTATTAAGTAAAAAATAATGAACAACACATGGCACAATTATGAGTTTTACTGCACAGTCAGCATGGGTTCAGAAAAAGGAGGTTGTGTTTTACTAACATGCTGGAATTCAATGAGAAAGCAAATGATCCGTGTGGACCAAATAATATTTACCTCGACTTTCAGAAAGCATTTGATAAGATGCCAAACGAGAGGTTGGGAATCAAACTAAAAGAAGTGGGAGTTCAGGGTGTTGTGTGTAGATGGGTGCAAAATTGTCTTCGACATACTAATCAGAGGGTATGGTGTGAGAAACCCTATCAGAATTGGCTGATGTTAAGAGTGGTGGCCCAAATGGATCAATGCTTGGGATACTGTTTTGTTTTGCTTTTTTTTTTACTTATATAAATGATTTGGATAGGAATATAAGTAACAAGCTGGGTAAGTTTGCAGATGATACCAAACTAGTAGGAATGGGAGAACATACATACTTGGGCAAATTTGTTGCAGATGAAATTTAGTGCAAGTAAATGTAAAAGTATTGCAGGTAGGAAGTAAACATGTTAGGTTTTAAAACATAATGGGAAGTCTGAAAATCAAAAGTACACTATGAGAAAGATTTAGGAGTCATAGTGAACTCGACACTATCAAATGCCAGACAGTGTTCAAAAGACAATAAAAAGCTAAAATAATGTTAGGTTATATAGCATGATGTGTAAAGTACAAGTCCAATGAGGTTATGTTGAAATTTATAATGCACTGGTTAGGCCTCACCGGGAGTACTGGTCACATTTTTGGTCTCCACGTTACAAAAAAAACGACAGAGCAGCACTGGAAAAAAATCCAGAGAAGAGTGACTAGGTTGATTCCAGGGTTACAATGGATGAATAATGAGTAATGATTTTAGAGTAGAGCCTTTTCAGTTTAAGCAAAGAAAGATTAAGAGGAGAAATTATGAAAGTGCCTCAAATCATAAATTGAATTAACCCTTAAACCGTCAGAACCAGCTATAGTCGGTTCCCAATGCAATTTGCCAGCACGCCGGAGCAGAGTATAGACAGGTATAGATAAGATAGATAAATCTGGAGATAGATAGATACTTTATTAATCCCAAGAGGAAATTCACATACTCCAGCAGCAGTATACTGTTAAAAAACAATACTAAAGAGTGATATAGTATACTCGGCAATGTACATTCATTGAATGCCATAACTGGCTAAAGTCGGTTCCCAGTGCAATTTTCCAGCACAACGGAGCCAAGTATATTCAGTGACATACATTCATTGAACTCCACAACCAGCTTTAGTCGTTTCCCAGTGCAATTTGCCAGCACACAGGAGTTGATCACTCAGTGCCATACATTTGTTGAGCAGCCAGCTCATGACCTCTACCACCTCGTACAGCACTGCAGCATCATTGCCCCTGGGATTCAGTCGCTGCACTAGACTAGCCTGCAAGCATCAGCATTTACCTCTGTGTACTTGCATGCAGCCAGTTCAAGCACAGTTGGCTCAGTGATTTACTGAATTTTATCAATGGCGTCAGTTGCACCTTGTACATATTGTTCCAGTATTTTTATTTTTTTTTTTTTTAATAGTTCATTGGCAGTGTGTACAATGATCAGTGTTGCTGTGAATGTGATGCTCTTTGCATGAAAAAAAATGTGCTCCATTAAAATTTCACTTTTTCTTGGTGAATTGTGACGTTTATTTAAAAAGTGCAACAAAAATTTTGGGAGAATCAAGTGAATAAGACTGGGGAGCTTTGCTGGGCTGAATGGTCGGTTCTAATCTGGACTGTTCTGTTAAGACTAGAATCCATTAAGCCTATGAAAAAAGTCATAATTCTGGGCCACCTTAAATTCCTGCACACCTCCTCATCAGCATCTTTGTCTTGCAAATGTGTCAATTGGCAGCCTGCTCACTCATCCCCCGACCAAGGCAGCTGAAGCGAAGTCAGACACTGAAGTCTCTTTATCTGGCAGTGAGGCGTCTGAAATTGTATAGGGTAAATAATATATTATTTGGGATACATACATTTCATGTGTGTTTCGTTGTTGGATGACAGGAAATACGAGGGAAGAAATGCCAAACACCTAACTAAAACAGAAAATTTTTCATCTCATGATGCTGGGCATTACATGTACATTTGTACTTGCTTTTTTATACTTTACTACTGTGGTAAACTGCACCCTATAAAAGAGAAACATCAGCACTGCCACATTGTCAGCACATTAAACAGTTAGGGATCTTAGGTTTAAGATTAAATGGGGCAGAATTAAACAGATGTTTTTTTTTTTTTAACAAGAGGTCAGTGCCACTTTAAGCAGCAGACAGACTTACATCAAAACAGAACACCTCTCGATTAGACACTTCTAAACAGTGTTAACCAAAGAACAGCCCTAAGGTGAGGCTTCCAAAATAATAATAAAGCCACCAATAAATTTATTTATTGCAGGCTTCAGAATATTAAAATTGAGTGCTACAAGTTATATTACTAAACACACATCAGAATAGTATGTATAAAGCAAAAGAGGCAATGTGGCAGATGCACACACAGCTAAGCACAGAACAAGGCCAAATCAAAAACAATGCTCTGTATGGAGCTCCCTTGGTACAACTTGGTTAGGAATGTCATGCCAAAGTCCTCTACAGTGATCAAACATGGCCCATGTTATTCAGTCAGACTCTGTTCAGAACCTTCACTCATACTATCTAATAGCTAAATTTTGTTGTCAATATTAGAATCATCCAATAAAATAACAGGTAGACAGTCTTGTAATTATGGAGCGGGAGTAATATCAAGCATTTTGCAGTATGTATAATGTAATTTTTTTTTTTTTTAAAGTTATGCACAATTCTTTGCAATTATTAATGGTTCACATTAGCGACTTCGGATGTTTGCACAACCTCTTGTCATAAGGTAAAGATGAGTTACTGTCCATGCCGATTAACCAGTTTGGGTATGATATGCCTGCGGTGGGCTGGCACCCTGCCTGGGGTTTGTTTCCTGCCTTGCGCCCTGTGTTGGCTGGGATTGGCTCCAGCAGACCCCCCGTGACCCTGTAGTTAGGAAATAGCAGGTTGGATAATGGATGGGTGGATGGAATGATATGCAATCATACTTGCTAGAAGGGGGAAAAAAAAAAAACCCTGTTCAGTTCTTTGTTAATCTACATGTACAGTATTTAAATTTTATACAAAAGAGCATTTTTCTCATTACAAAATTATTAATGGAGGGCCCTAGAAGTCTGATTGGACGGGCATGGCCCCCTAAAGTCCGCTCGCAGCAAGAGTACAGCAGTGGGTTGGGTCAGGTTAAGGCTGGGTAGCACTGCTACAGTGCATTGCCACACCGATCACATGACAAAACAGCTTGGGATCCTGGGTGGCAATCACCCAGGCAGACATGCAGTCCAGTCCCACCCTCCCAAAATGACCACCTATCTGCAAATAGCCAGGTGTTATGTGGGTGTCCCCTTCATCTGGCCCAGCCAGTCGGGTCGTCCGGAACGAGGACCCTGCAAGCTGGATGACCCTCAGGGAATTACACAGTAGTGCCGTAACGGACACTCCCTCATAATGCAGGTAATATGCCAGCAGTACCAGAAGTACCCAAGGATTCTCCAAAGAGACACAGTACCAAAGGAGTCCAGTCTTTATCTCAGGTCACTGGAGAATGTCCAAGTCTCACAACCATATAGCAAATCAGGAAGCAACAGGGCAATGGGGTTGGGGGGAAGTTTTGTCAGGGTCTAGCTGTAAGTTTTACTCATTTTTTGAGATGGATGGTTAGTGGGTGGGTTGTTTGGGGGTAGGGTCTGGGTGGGAGCGGTTTTGGATGCTTGCATTTCTAGTGAGGAGGGGTCAAACAGACACATGGACACTCTGATTTTTATCTTATTGATTTGCTTCTGCTGTTTCTCTTTAGTTTCTTCTTTACTGTGCTATTGGCTAACTGTAATAAGTGAACCCTGCAGAATTCACTTTGCCTCAAGTTTGGGGGCATTGCGAAAATGTTGAGGAACTTCACCAGACTCTGTGAAATGCATTTAAAATCAATGAGGAAGAAGGAATTGAACTAGCTTTGAGTGGATTATAAAGGTGCAATGGTATTTTAAGTGTTCCTGACAATCAGGTAAACAGCTGCCAACTATGCTGGACTGATTATTTTGACAAAAATGTGTCCTGTGCTGTAAGGAGGCAATGCAAACCACTGCACCACTGTGACTCCCTGAGACAAAGTTAATAAGAGTTAATATCAGAACAGTAGAGTACTCCACAGACAAGAAGCATGAATTCACTCCCCCTACACGTCGAAAAAGATTATATTCACAATCTCACAATTACGATTCGCCATATTCAAGCCGTATATTATGTAATTCATGTTAAATTTAGCAAGATACTGTAATTAATTCTTGTGCAACAATGTGCATCAATCCATCAATCCAGATTCATTTTCTTCAGTTTATCTAGGCCAAGGTCACGGAGGTCAGTAGTCTAACCAATGATGCCCAGACTTCGTTTATATCGTTCATCTGCTTCAACTTCTTCAGGAAGAGACTAAGGTGTTCCCAGACCAGTTGACATATATAATCTCCCCAGCATGTCCAGAGTCTGCCATTAGATCTCATCCTTGTTGGACATGCCTGAAAACACCAACACAGAGAGGTGTCTAGAAGACATCCTAATCAGATGTCTGAACCATCTCAACTGGTTTTTCGATGGAGAGGAGCAACAACTTAAAACTCTGAGCTCCTCCTCAACCTCTCTCTAAGGCTGGGCCTTATCATGATTTGGGTGGGGGTGATTGGGGGGGGGGGATTAAATACATATATTAGATTAGACCAGAAGCATTTCATTTCTTTATAAAGATTAATTTGATTTGTTTACATCTGTGATCTATTAATGTTAACAGCTGCACATATGTGTCATTTATAGAAGTGGTTTGATATGGTTCAGTTTGTTTACCCAAGGTTATTGTAAACTACATATACTGTAAATGCTTTTATTCATGGTTTAAGTCCATTTATAACATATGATATTAAAACAACTTCTTTACAAAATCTGACCCGTACACCAATCTCAACCCGAGGGGAATATCCCAAAATAAAACCTTATTATTCAAAAAATAAAAGGTAGAACAGTCAATTTTCACTAAGACTTGACTTCTCAAATGTGATAGAATGTGCAGTTTTATGCAGAAAATATACTTTTACATGTTGCTGATCTTCAGAGTTTAAGGTGCTTCGAGAACATTGAGAAACATGGAGCATCACATTTTCATTAAAATAATCACAGTATAAATTCACCCAGCCCTACCTCCAGTAACTCAATCTCACTAAAGTATGGTTTCTCTCTTTTATTAGTTCACAACATGACTGTAACCTCATTGTTGCTTCCATACCTAAGTGTGGAATTACATATTGTATTGCAAAATGAGGACCACCGATGAAAGCAGCATTACCTTTTATTTCGTCAACAGTTTTCATCTTCAAATTGTCTAAACAATATATATATATATATAAATTTTTTATTACAGTACATCCATCATGGAGAGCCTTTAATAAACAGAACAATCTAAGTGTTTATCCATTCACATCACCGTTTCTTACTAACGCAAATTATGTTTATCTTCTAATTATCATACCAAAATTGTGATTTACATCCTTTACATTGGACGAACCGACTATTAAAGTGTGCCATACTTTCAACATGACGTTATTACAATTTTTCTTAAATTAATAGAATAACGATCTTTCCATAACAAAATAACGCAATACAAATATTGCCAACAGCTGTGGTCTCCAGAATACAGTGCAGCCTGAGATCCAAAAAAAACAAAAGTCAAAGTCTACAAGGAGTGAGACAGGAGGAAGCAATAGATGAGTCCTATATTCTTGAACAGGGAACAATACATGTGACAAAATCAGCTGAAGTTGATGCTAGCAGTTATTTTAACATTCTCTCTTCAATAAAAGTACTAAATCAAAAATGGAAACCAGTTAGGGATAATTTAGGAATAAACATTTGAAACTTGTCTTCACACTGAGAACCATATACAAATGTAAAAAGTTATTAACTAGTCTTACTAATCATACTATTTTGGGGACCTTCAAAACTTGACCTAATGGCTTTAAAATAAAATTGAGAGTGTGAGATAGTCTGATTGACAGAGGTTCTTTACAAATGTGTCACCCCCTGCAAAATAACAGTAGAAAAGTCCTCTTCTTCATTAGAAGTAATGGTGAAAAAAATAAAACTATACAAATTTGTCATACTGAAATTTATACTGTACAATAGATTTTTTTTTAAACGGAGTAACCATAGGCAAAGCTAAATACTCTACAAAAAGGGTTACAATTAATATGACTAGAATAAATGAATACTTTAAATAACTAAAATGTCAGATCTGTAATTTCTGAACCACCACTGCATCTACTGTACACTGTTTACCTGTAGGACATATCTCAGATACTTGAGTGGGAGTGGGCAAACAGCAGTACTCTGACCTCTCTCCATGGACTGCCAAGACTCTAACAGAATTAAATCTTGCGTACCTTTCAACAAGAATTTGTAAATAATCCAAGCTCTCTTTGTCCTATGTATAAATACCACACTCCAATCAAAAATACATTAACTCTAAAACTTGCATGAGATCTTTCCATGGAGCACACTCTTGTTTTGAGAATTGCATTTTGCACCCATTAGCAAACAAACCTCTTATATTAAAGTGAAACTCTTTTTACATTTTTGTAAACAAGTTGCTCACTTTTTTCCCCCACTGCAATTTGTCTAATTTGGTCAAAAAAAGTCATTTAAATACATATTTTCTGTTTGAAATGTGGTAATACAAATTCATGGATTCAAGCTGTAAAAATTACAAAATTTCAAAGTATCATACTTGCTTTATGAAGTTTGCTGATCAATTCAAATGAAGAAACCCATACTGAAAAGAAACTGACTCATGCTTTAAGTGACCACTGTGTGACAATTTCTTCTTTATGCATTAACTTTAACTACTAAAATAAGGCTGCTGTGCAGGGGCGGTCCAAGCCTGTTTAGTGCCCTGGGCGAACACCCCCTCTGGCGCCCCCCCCGCCAAGCATTCTAATAAACAATGAAAAAAATACAGTGCAATAAAACAAACTATTGGAAATGTAATGTCTAACAGAGACAAAATCAAATTTTACATTTACACAGCACCAAAATATTTCGTTATAGTGTAAAGAATTTTCACTTTAGTACCATCGCCAGTCATCAGTTCACCAGTTCACTAACAACTACATAAACCTTTTCTCTCAGAGCTGCAGTCAGTTTATTACTTCGGGTTAACTTTCCCCACCTACCACTCTCCACTACGTGAATCATTTGCATTAGTAAGTTAGCACGCAAACATATATATCCATACAAAAAAACTCTTACTAACTCAAATCATTTTATCAACATATTCAAAACCTCACTGACGATATTTTACTGTTTTAAAGCCTGTAATGTGCACTCCAATTATGGTGAATTTACTAACCTGTGATAAAGAATAGAGAGAGCACACGCATTGACCTGGCGTCAGCTTCACATAGGAGAATTTATTCTTCCTGTTTGCTGTACTCTGCTCTATGCTGCTTGCGCAAGGAGCGCCCATCTAACGATTTCTGCGATTTCGCACAACCCAGGAAAAATTAATTGTGACATAATGGGCTTGGATTGACAATATTATGAATGAAATGTGCTTTATTTGGAAGAACCCCGCCCCCTCCCCTATCGACAGGTTGTGTACGAGACTTCAGCACAGCAGCAGGCAGGAGCACCGAGGGCCCTCAGGCTCACTTCCCACATATATGGGTGTGATATAATTTGCACCGATGTGTTTTCTAAATTCTAACTCTGTATCATAATGTCTGGTGCTTTTGTGTTTGCTTTTATTTTGTTTTATTTTGCAAGCTGGTTATTAGATGCCGCGCCGCCCCATCCCTCTCCTCCCTTTTCTGCAAGCAGCAAGCGCACCCACAAATGGAGGGTGCCTTTCCTCCCCGCAAATAGGCAATAGAAAACTAATTGGTGCCCATGCAATTCCAAAAATGCGCTGGCATGATGTCGGGGTAGCATGGGCACATGAAAAAATAAAATTTTTATTTTTTTGCCGATGCCCAAGATATCGCACAGGGCAATGGCCCATGTCACCGATTATCAAAAACCGCCGCTGCTGTGACAATTAATGAGTCTTTGGCAAGGAAATTAACAGTGTTGAATAAATCATTTCCTTTACAGAGATAGACTAATGTCAAAAATCCCAGGGTTGTAAACCAACAAATGAAAAGTAAAACCATGTATACTCACCTAAAGAATTATTAGGAACACCTGTTCAAGTTCTCATTAATGCAATTATTTAATCAACCAATCACATGGCAGTTGCTTCAATGCATTTAGGGGTGTGGTCCTGGTCAAGACAATCTCCTGAACTCCAAACTAAATGTCAGAATGGGAAAGAAAGGTGATTTAAGCAATATTGAGCGTGGCATGGTTGTTGGAGCCAGACGAGCCGGTCTGAGTATTTCACAATCTGCTCAGTTACTGGGATTTTCACGCACAACCATTTCTAGAGTTTACAAAGAATGGTGTGAAAAGGGAAAAACATCCAGTATGCGGCAGTCCTGTGGGCGAAAATGCCTTGTTGATGCTAGAGGTCAGAGGAGAATGGGCCGACTGATTTAAGCTGATAGAAGAGCAACTTTAACTGAAATAACCACTCATTACAACCGAGGTATGCAGCAAAGCATTTGTGAAGCCACAACACGCACAACCTTGAGGCGGATGGGCTACAACAGCAGAAGACCCCACCGGGTACCACTCATCTCCACTACAAATAGAAAAAGAGGCTACAATTTGCACGAGCTCACCAAAATTGGACAGTTGAAGACTGGAAAAATGTTGCCTGGTCTGATGAGTCTCAATTTCTGTTGATAGAGTCAGAATTTGGCGTAAACAGAATAAGAACATGGATCCATCATGCCTTGTTACCACTGTGCAGGCTGGTGGTGGTGGTGTAATGGTGTGGGGGATGTTATCTTGGCACACTTTAGGCCCCTTGGTGCCAATTGGGCATCGTTTAAATGTGGTGCCAATTGGGCATCGTTTAAATGCCACGGGCTACCTGAGCATTGTTTCTGACCACCCTTCATGACCACCAATGTACCTATCCTCTGATGGCTACTTCCAGCAGGATAATGTACCATTGTCACAAAGCTCGAATCATTTCAAACTGGTTTCTTGAATAGGACGATGAGTTCACTGTACTAAAATGGACCCCACAGTCACCAGATTTCAACCCAATAGAGCATCTTTGGGATGTGGTGGAAAGGGAGCTTCGTGCCCTGGATGTGCATCCCACAAATCACCATCAACTACAAGATGCCATCCTATCAATATGGGCCAACATTTCTAAAGAATGCTTTCAGCACCTTGTTGAATCAATGCCACGAAGAATTAAGGCAGTTCTGAAGGCGAAAGAGGATCAAACACTGTATTAGTATGGTGTTCCTAATAATCCTTTAGGTGAGTGTATATGTAAATATATATTTTAGCAGAATACCCGCGCTTCGCAGCGGAGAAGTAGTGTGTTAAAGAAGTTATGAGAAAAAAAAAAAGGAAAAATTTTAAAAATAAGTAACACGATTGTTAATGTAATTGTTTTGTCATTGATATGAGTGTTGTTCTCATATCTATCTCTATCTATATCTATATATATACTGCTCAAAAGAATTACAGCAGTTCTGAAGGCAAAAGGGGCAGCAGTACTAGCAAGGTGCACCTAATAAACTTGACAGTATATATATATATATATATATATATATATATATATATATACTGCTCAAAAGAATTAAAGGAACACTTTTTAATCAGAGTATAGCATAAAGTCAATGAAACTTCTGGGATATTAATCTGGTCAGTTAAGTAGCAGAGGGGGTTGTTAATCAGTTTCAGCTGCTGTGGTGTTAATGAAATTAACAACAGATGTACTAGAGGGGCAACAATGAGATGATCCCCAAAACAGGAATGGTTTAACAGGTGGAGGCCACATTCAGCATGAGCAGTTTGGCGGTGGGTTAATGATTGTCTGGGGAGGCATATCCATGGAGGGTCACACAGACCGCTACAGGCTTGACAAAAGTACCTTGGCTGCCATTAGTTATCAGGATGAAATCCTTGGACCCATTGTCAGACCCTATGCTGGTACAGTGGCTCCTGGTGCACGACCATTCCTGGCCTCATGTGGTGAGAGTATGCAGGCAGTTCCTGGAGGATGAAGGAATTGATACCATTGACTGGCCACCACACTTTCCTGACCTAAATCCAATAGAACACCTCTGGGACATTATGTTTTGGTCCATCCTATGCCACCAGGTTGCACCTCAGACTGTCCAGGAGCTCAGTGATGCCATGGTCCAGATCTGGGAGGAGATCCCCCACAACACCATCTGTCATCTCATTAGAAGCATGCACCGATGTTGTCAGGCATGTATACAAGAACACAGGGGCCATACAAAGTGCTGCGTACAATTTTGAGATGCTGCAATAAAATTTTGGCAAAATAGACCAGCCTGCCACATAATTTTTTCACTCTGATTTTTGGGGCGTCTTTGAATTCAGGGCTCTGTAGGTTGATCATTTTCATTTCCATCAAACGATGTGGCATCCTTTCGTTCCTAACACATTACCCAGTCTATATCAGTATAGATATCCAGGAGGATTTCTTTTTCCCATTGAGATCTGATGTGTTTTCAAAGTGTTCCTTTAATTTTTTTGAGCAGTTATATTTTTAACTATATATATGTGTATATGTATATATATATATATATATATATATATATATATATATATATATATATATATATATATATATATATATATATATATATATATATATATATATATATATATGTGTATATATATATATATATATATATATATATATATATATATATATATATATATATATATATATATATATATATATATATATATATATATATATATATATATATGTTATACACTGCTCACAAAAATTAAAGGAAAACTTTAAAGAAACACATTAGATACATCAGATCTATACAAATAACGACAGGGCAATGTCTTAGGAACAAAAGGATGCCAAGTCTTTTAATGGAAATAAAAGTTTTCTGCCTACAGAGGGCTCAATTGTGTAGACACCCTAAAATCAGAGTGAAATGAAGATGTGGCAGACTAGTCCATTTTTCAAAAACTTAATTTCTGCTACTCAAAATGCTTTTCAGTATCTTGTGTGGCCCCCACGAGCTTGTATGCATGCTTGACAACGTCGGGGCATGCTCCTAATGAGACGACGGACGGTGTCTTGTGGCATTTCCTCCCAGATCTGTATGAGGGCATTCCTGAGCTGTTATACAGTCTGAGGAGCAACCTGGCGGCGCCTAATGGACCGAAACATAATGTCCCACAGATGTTCTATTGGGTTTAAGTCAGGGGATCATGAAGGCCATTCAATTGTTGCAATTCCTTCATCCTTCAGGTACTGCGTGCATACTCTTGCCACATGAGGCCGGGCATTGTCGTGCATTAGGAGGAAACCAGGACCTACTGCACCAGCGTAGGGTCTGACAATGGGTTCAAGGATTTCATCTCGATACCTTATGGCAGTTAGAGCACCATTTCCTACGCAGTAGATGTCTGTGCGTCCCTCCATGGATATGCCTCCCCAGACCATCACTGACCCACCCCCAAACCTGTCATGTTGAACGACGTTGCAGGCAGCATATCGTTCTCCTTGTCTTCTCCAGACTCTTTCACGTCTATCACAGCTGCTCAGGGTGAACCTGCTCTCGTCTGTAAAAAGTACAGGGCGCCAGTGGCGGACTTGCCAATTCTGGTGTTCTTGAGCAAATGCCAGTCGAGCTCCACGGTGCTGGGCAGTGAGCACAGGGCCCACTAAAGAAGTCTGTTCCGGATTGTTTGGGTAGAGACATTCACACCAGTGGCCCTCTGGAGGTCATTCTGTAGGGCACGAGCAGTGCTCAGCCTGTTCCGCCTTGCACAAAGGAGCAGGTATCGGTCCTGCTGATGGGTTGAGGACCTTCTACGGCCCAGTCCAGCTCTCCGAGAATAACAGCCAGTCTCCTGAAATCTCCATGTTCTGAAGATTGTGCTGGGAGACACATTAAACCTTCTTGCTGCAGCACGTGTGGATGTGCCATCCTGGAGAAGTTGGACAACCTGTGCAACTTCTGTTGGGTTAAGGAATCGCCTCATACTGCCAGTACAGATAATTACTCAAGCCAAAACTAGCACGAGTGGAAAACCAGCCAAAAAGATCAAGAGAAGAAACTTGAAATGACCTCCACATGTAAAACCAGTCCTGTTTTGAGGGTTTTCTAATTGTTGCCACTTTAGTGCACCCGTCGTTAAGTCCATGAACACCAATACAGCTGAAAGGAATTAACAATAACCTCAGCTGCTTAACCAACCAGAAAATTATCAGACAGGTTTAATTGATTTCATGCCAGGCCCAATAAAAAAAGTGTTCCTTTAATTTTTGTGAGCAGTGTGTGTGTATATATATATATATGTATATATATATATATATATATATATATATATATATATATATATATATATATATATATTGTGGTCCCCAGAGGACCAGAGGAGGGCGTGTGCCTCCTCCAGACTGAGTGGGGGCGTCCGTCCTGGTTATGCAGGGGGCCTCGGGTACAGGGCTTGGAAGCCCAGCCCTGTAGGGACTCGTGGCCACCGCCAGGCGGCGCCCCAGTGCCTGTTTATCCCAGGAGCCCGGCACTTCCGCCACACTAGGAAGTGCCAGGGGAAGACGACCGGGGAGACACGGATGGATTCCGGGTGCACGGCCTGTACTTCCGCCACACAGGGGTGTGGCCGCTGTTAAGTGCCGGGAAGCAGCTGGAGCCCATCCGGCTCCCCATAAAGAACGCCTCCCTCCAGTCAGCGGTGGAAGTCGGGAGGCAGTAAGACGGAGCTTGTGGAAGGACTGGAGGCGGCCAGGAAGGCACAAGGACTGTGGGCCCTGGACTTGGGGGAATCAGTGCTGGAGGCACTGGGGTTCGTGAGTGCACTAAAACTTGTAAATAGTGTAAATAAACAGTGTGTGGTGGAAAATATGTCGTCCGTCTGTCTGTGCTGGGGCCAGCGTTCACAATATATATATATATATATATATATATATATATATATATATATATATATATATATATATATATATATAAAGTAAAAACTTGAATATATAAAGTCAGTGTCGGTATACATAAAAGTCAAAACTTGAATGTATAAAGTCAGCGCTGGAATATATAGAGTGAAAACTTGAATATATAAAGTCAGCGTCAGAATATATAAAGCACTGACTTTATATATTCCAGCGATGAGTTTATACATTCAAGTTTTGACTTTATATATTCAGAAAAAAGTTTTGACTTTATGTATACCGACGCTGACTTTATATATTCAAGTTCTGACTTTATTTATTCCGACAGTGACTTTATATATAGAAGTTGTGACTTTATATAGTTAAATTTAGTCATCATTGCATAACTTTTTCTTTACCATAGAAATTTAAAGACTAAATTCAATTACCATTCCCAAAGATATTTCTGGCGACTAAATAGAATCTACTTATATCCAAATTCGAGCTATTGAGCTGTCGGCTGCCTGCCTGAATAAGTCACCCTCGCTTCACTCTTACTTTTTTACTGTTCATTTAATCATGGCTAGTGGCGGAAAAATTATAAAACGGAAGAAGGATTACACCGAGTATGGCTTTACCAAAACAATTATTGATGGCGAATCGATTATTCATAAAGCTTCAATTGGTGATCTGTTTTTCTGTGTTAACCTCATTTTTTCATACTTCTCAAACCAATGGGGTGCGACGGTAAAATGAATAGGGAAGCGTTGATCAATGTAATCGGTGTACCATGAAATCATGCATTGACAGAAGTTCCCCTTTGCTTGTATTGCAAAGTGTGATTAAATGCGTGATTTCTTAACGCGTTATGGAGCATATGCATCGAAGCTTCTCAGCTGTGCTTGTGCTAAGAAAAGGAAACATTTTAAAAATAACGTAACACGATTGTCAATGTCAAAGTCAAAGTGAACTTTATTGTCATCTCAACCATATACAATTATACAGATAGACGAAACTGCAAAGCTCAGGGTCCACAGTGTAACAACATGATGTGCAAATAGTAAATTAAAAATAGAATAAAAATTTTAAAATTTAAAATTAAAACACAAACAAGACAAGACATTGTGCAAAGTAACCTTTTGTAAGTAGTGCCTGGAGGATTCAGTGTGGAGAAACTGTAGAGACTTGTGGATTTTTCTGTGAGTATTTGGTGGCAGCGTCACAAAGTCGCTTCCGTAACACTGTGTTATAGTGATGGGTCGTTCTTGAACGATTTGTTCATTTTGAACGAATGTTTAATGTGACTCAGGAAGAACGAGTTATCTCGTGGGAGTGATTCGTTCAGTCGCGCATGCGCATTTGCACACTTTCTGTATTGGAATTGATTTACCTGTTTCGAGTCTTCGGGTTTTTCGAGTCGTTCGTTCATCACGTGACAGCCCCATAAGCTTAACCTATGCAGTCTGAGGCGGAAGAATTGAGCGAATTGACTCGAAAAAAGATTTGTTCATTTTGCTGAACGAGACTCAAAGGTCTGAGTCGGTAAAATGATCCAAACTTCCCATCACTACTGCGTTAGCTGCGGAGCTCAGCTCAGAGCGAAATTAGGTGAATGGGAGGGGAGATGATGACGTGACTCCCCCATCCACCTTAACTGTCAATCCCCCACAAACACAATCTCTCGGAATTTGCATAAACACAGCCCTTCACCTGCAATTTTAACTTAGTTACAAAGTGATCAAAACTCTCGTTTATATCCTGCGTCCTCTCATTAAACTTGTATCCCGCATTCCCCGGGGGCATGACAAGCGGCAGCGGCAGCCTGTCTAAGAACTTAATTTAAACTTTAGGTTTACAACATGCTTTGTTTCCGAAGTAGCAGCACTCATGAATATGTTTGTATATGTCACTCGCTCGCTTCTTATTGTTTCGCTGCCTTCTCAATTATATAATGCATGTTTTCTTCAGCGCTTTTTGGAGCTGTTCCTGATTTTCTACGTACTGCGTTGACAGTCAGTTCACGTGATTACGTGGGAGGCGTGATGATGTCCCACGAAACTCCGCCCCCCCCATGGCTCTCGAGCTCAACTCCATTACAGTATATGGAGAAAAATAGCTTCCAGTTATGACCATTACGCATAGAATTTCGAAATGAAACCTGCCCAACTTTTGTAAGGAAGCTGTAAGGAATGAGCCTGCCAAATTTCAGCCTTCTACCTACACGGGAAGTTGGAGAATTAGTGATGAGTCCGTGAGTGAGTGAGTCAGTGAGGGCTTTGCCTTTTATTAGTATAGATAGACAGGCATTGACTTGCATTTGCACCAGAAGAAAGGCACATAGCAGAGAAGGAAAAGCTGGAGGAAGGGGTGGGGTAAGAGAACTAACGTAACGCGTGTGTTTTAACGTTTTTCAGTAATCGTACGCGATTTGTTTGGGTTTCAAAGATGCAGTACTGGCTTGTGAAGTCTCCAGGTTCCACTTTTCTCTTTGATCATATCACATTCCATGCATAGAAAACCCATTTTTGTAGAAGAGTATCAATGCATGCGTTATATGTGCTCTATGCAACACACCACAAGCATCAGTTTTGGGAGCCTCTTGAACCCAACACCATTGATAGTCATGACCGGGATGAGCCAGCAGATGAGAACAGACACACACAACAGCATTGCAAGGGGTAGCTGCAAAAGTGAACTGTGCTTTTATTAAAACAAAATCCAAACAGTGTTCCAAAGTTCAGTTGCACCAAAATCTTCAATACATAATCCAAAAATCAAAAAATGTGTTGGTGGAGGTAAAAAAACAGCTCAATAAATAAACTATTAAAAATAAGGAGGTTAAAACCAGACAGTCCATGAAAACAGTGATCTGTTCTCAACATAATTCTTTTTTTTGTAAAAATGTATTGATTGTAATAAAATTAATAAATATAAAAAAACCAGTGATCCCAACGCTCCCCTTTAAAACCTAGTATTCCCCCCCCCCATCCTATCTGGACCTTGCAACATATGTAGTCAACCTTCATATCAGGGCTCCGTTTCCTGTCACCCTTTGCTTGGTGTATGTAGGGCAACTCATTGAGCCCCATACGCATCTCCTATTGCTCACCTTTGGCCCTTGCAGGGAGATGCAGTCAAACAGGCTGCTCTTACTCCAAAAAACGCTCAGCAGGTACATCCCAACTACCTTAAATTCCTTCGCAACTCTCCTGATCAGCGTCTTTTTGGCACAATCAGCCTGCTATTTCATCCCCCAACCCCAAACCTGAACTCACAGAACTAAGTCAATCACAAAATTCTCAGAGCTCAAATCTCTAACTGGCAGTGAGGTGCCTTAAGTTGTATAGGGTAAATAATACAGTATATCGTTATTTGGAATACATACATTTCATGTATGTTCCGTGACTACAACGATTTGTGTAAGTGAGGATGAAAAGAAATGCAAAGCAAGAAATGCTGACCACATACCTAAAGCAGAAACTTTTTCCATGTTATGCTAATAATGACGTGAAGTGTATAATGTGTGAAGACTTTAGTCCAAATATTAAATAAACACATGCGCTTTTGTAACGGCGCAGCAGTCTATTATCCAGCAAAATCGCTGTGAAGAAGCCATCTGTTGTTACGATTCTGCCTTTGTCCAGAAATGGCATCATAAGCTTTATTACCAAAGAATTAGAAAGTCTTTGCAAAACACAAGTTCCCAACAAAAGTTGGCAGATGTCCGAGACTGCAGCAAATGTGTCGTTTTCACACGTTTTGCGCAGGTGTCTGTTGTCAAAGCGCCAGCACCACATGATCGTATCTTTGATTGCCAATACAACAAACAGTTCTGAGCAAGCACCAACCATAGTTAAACTGGCATGTATGATTTCTTAATAAACAAAGATGGATGAATTGGTGATTATTTATGCTAAAAATGAGGTTACTGTTCAATAAAAAAATGTAACAGCAATTTTTAATTGAAACTAAATGTGCATTAAGCAGACATTAATCAAAAAATTACTCATTACTCAACATTCAAGCATATTTATATTATTCTATAAAGCAGAAACAACTGATTACTTTCTAATACAAAGCAGTTTTAACGAGCACTTGACTAGGCATATTGAATTATTTCAGTTTATTGAACAGTTTTGTATAACAGAAACAATTACACAGTGAAACACTAATCAGTCAATAGCACAAAGTTTTGTTTTTCATTTTAATTTAAGCCACGATTACAATGCAAATTAGTTTAACACTTTTGTTCTGTCAATAGTGCAGTCTTTACAATATCCATCCATCCATTTCCCAACCCGCTGAATCCGAATACAGGGTCACGGGGGTCTGCCGGAGCCAATCCCAGCCAACACAGGGCACAAGGCAGGAACCAATCCTGGGCAGGGTGCCAACCCACCGCAGGACACACACAAACACACCCATACACCAAGCACACACTAGGGCCAATGTAGAATCGCCAATCCACCTAACCTGCATGTCTTTGGATTGTGGGAGGAAACCGGAGTGCACGGTTTACAATATGAAGAAAAAAAAAAAAAGACATTCTTACATAAAACAAACAAGGGACCAGGGCAGGAAACATTACTTCTAAAAAGTAACTTAATTATATTACTTACAAAACAGTAACAAATATGGAATATGGTTACTTTTAAAAGTAATTACAATGTATTACTTTTGCGTCACTTTTTCTTCTAAAAGAAACCTATTAAGGATGTTCTGATCAGGTGTGTTTTTTGATTTTTACTTTAATACTGTTCACTTTTTATTTTTTATTTTTTTAAATTGACTGGCCAATATTGATTTTTTTCATAACCTTTTAACAAGCACTTTATAATAAGCTCCTGCATACCAGACATATAGAATCCTTATGTCCTGTGTTAACTTTGGTATTAATTCTTAATTTTTTGATAACAAAATGAAATTCTGTAGGCTTATTTTTCAGTACCCATAAAATATTAAAAAATAAAAATTCCTTAAAATGCATAATTCAACTAATATGTACAAAAATATGTATCCATAATAATACAAGATTTTTTCAAGAAGACACAAGGCTAACATGCTTAACAAGTTTACACATAAAAGACAAACTCTGCTGTTAAGCTAACAAACCTGTTTGCCAAGTAACAACAACATTTATTTATATAGCGCATTTTCATACAAAAAATGTAGCTCAAAGTGCTTTACATAATGAAGAATAGAAAAATAAAAGACACAGTAAGAAAAGAAAATAAGTCAACATTAATTAACATAGAATAAGAGTAAGGTCCGATGGCCAGGGAGCCATTTCAAATTCTCCTTTATATTTTTCTAATTAAAAATGTAAATTGCTGTACTTAAAACAAGCTTGCAATCCAAACTAAGACAGTGCCCCATATTAATGAAACAGACAAAACAAAAGTTCTGAATTAATTAAATCAGCTTTTCTTGCTGTTTGTCTAATAACATGGGATGACTTGTCCGATCCCTTTTTCTCAGTGTATAACTCCACTTTCTGTAATGTAAAGGCTAATATTCCAGTAATAACAGCATAATACTGTGTTACTGTGATAATACAAGTCTTGACTAGTTGCTCTTTGTTTAAACCATGCATAAATGAGCAATGCAACCAAATTACAGGGAAAGGGGCTTAAAAAGATCATTATTGTTAAATTGGCCCATCAAAAGTAATGTCTTTTATAGGGAAAATAAGCCAATTTAGATTGGCAGTCAATAATCAATCAGAGCACCCCCAAAACCAATATCTGAAATCAAAATGTATCTATTTCTTTAAGCAAATTAATTACTACTCTATTCCAAATCAGGATGATAACAAAAATCAAGAATCAGTGATATTTATTTTATTACGCAGCTTTTGGTTTTCCTTATTTTAAACCTTTTTTATTTCATAAGATGTCAGTTCTAGCATTGGGTACAATAGAACAAAAGCACATTTTAAATGTAAATGTCGTGGTCAACTACTTATGATAATATGTTTAGTCCTGCATGTGCTGTGAAGTAAAGAACATTCACCCCCTTTCTCTACCCGCAATGTAAGACCTCAAAGATCTGTAATATGAACATTAGCCGCTGTTCAACCAGATCAAAGTTTCAAAATATCTATAGCAAATAACTGAACAGAAGCTTAAACATATACTTTATCAATAGGTTTTTGTTACTGGATTGCATAGAGCACACTATTCTCAGATTGACTGTGTGAGTGAGCCCTTCAAAAGACTAATTTGCTTCCTGCCTTACACCCATTGCTACTGCAATGATCACTAGCTCCTTGTGTTCCTAAACTAGGTTGATTAAAGTTACCTCTCGGCACAAGCAAGATTAAATGCATACCTATAACTTTTGTTCAGTTCTTTCCAGATATACACATATGCTCAACCTCTTCCTTACTAGTTTTGCAGGGCCATACACGATTCTGAAACGAAAATACACATCTAGGGACAACCATGAAAAAAAGGCTACACCAATTGGGTTTCTTCCCAAAACACCCGCCCAAAATTCCACCAGTCCATGTGTTTTAATTTACTGGCAGGGAGTCAGAGAAAGGGGAAAAGAAAAGATGCTGCACAAAAGACTTGACGTTGAGAGCAAATAAAACCTAAAATTTGTGTTATCAATTCAGGAGCTCAGTAGCACAGGGGAGCTTGGGCTAAAACAACAAATCATCATAATTGATAATCAATTATTAAAAATGACAGGAACAACCACTTTCATGAATTAGTTGATAACATCATTATGCCGGGTACGTTGTAACATGTAATTGAATCACTACTTCATTCAGTTGTGAACGCATTTGAAAAAGGTAAACAAGTGCCAGTAAAGACAGTGCGACCTAAGAACTTAGGAGCACTTTACTTTGAACGCAAAAAAAAAAAAAAAAAAAAGTTGTTTGTTTGCAAAATATTTAAGTCTGACCTTGTATGGCACAAGAGCAAAATGGACATGCACAAACATTTGAACAGGAAACATATCAATTCAGGCTCTGTAGGAGGAGGAAGATTCGGTGTCATCCCTGTAAGTTGAAGGTTACCTCATTCTACTAAATTATGGTGCTGCATTACACGCTTGCAAACACGTGTAACATTAGTGTTTCGTGTGTGTTTACAAAAAATGGTTGCAAAGAAACACAAGTCAGAACAGAAAACATTTTTCCAGTCTCATATTCAAAGGAGATCAAAAACTCCAGGGGCCTCATGTATAATGCCGTGCGTAGAACTCACACTATAATATGGCGCACAAAAGCGGGAATGTACATACGCACAGAAAAATCTAGATGCAGGAATCTGTGCATACGCAAACTTCCACATTCTTCCGCTACATAAATCCCGATCAGCGAGAAAAGTAACATACATGCACGCTCCTGCTGTCCCGCTCCAACTACTCCAAGAATTATACCTCTTTGAATATGTAAATCAATATAAATAACCCTTAAGCTCAGTGAACAATTTCAGCGAATACCAAGTGGAGGCGAGGAAAAACGTACTATTTGTTGGTTTAAACAGGGGTATAAACAAGAAAAGGAAGCTGATCGAGTGATATAGCGTGTTGGAGAAAGTCGAAAGCTCAAGTTCACAAAGTCGTACAGTGCCCGAAACAAAAAAGAAGTCACATATCAAAGTCGCCGTGAAAAGGCGAGTCGTAGCCCACCGTCTGAGTGTCATATAAAAGCTTATTGGGGTACAGAGAAAAAAAAGGCACACAGGTGGGGGGAAAAAAAAGCACAAAATTACCACTATAATCACGTAGTTTATGTGGTCATTAAAGTAGAACATCTTAAACTTAATTTTAAAATCGTTTAATTAACTAGTTTCTCAAATCCCATCGTAACTAAAGTAGTACGTTAAATGCTTTGTTTTGTATTTGATCTTCTATGTGCTCTGTGTGTGTGAATCACTACATGCTTTTTAAACCAGGTTTCTCTTCCTCTGACAGGACACAAAATCCATTACATTTGTGTTATTACAGCTCTCTGAATAACTAAAATACTGAGATGTATACGTGATATTTTCATGATGATCGGAGTTAAAGCAGGTTATTAAACAGTGGTGCAGTGATTGTGCGCAACCTTCGATGAAATAATTTATTGCAGCAGTCCGGTCTCCTTCAAACTTACTAACCTCCACTTACTGTCCTTTTCTTTCTCCAAATACCCAATCACCACACAATCAGCTCTGTAATAGATGTCACGCCATCTGTAAGCTTATAACGCAGATTCTTCAAAACTTAAGGAACATTGAAATATCTTCATAGTATGTGTTTAATTATTCTACCCTTCACCCCAGTCCCAGTGAAGCATACAGTGCGAGGCAGGAACAATCCGTGAATGGAGCACCAGATCCTTGCTAGCGTAGTGACACTGTGTCCTTTAATTATTAACAATATTGATTATTTAAATCAAGTTAAAGTTTTATCTGAATAATATAATAAACATATCTTGCTTCATTTCATCTTAAAAATGATATCATCATATGCAAATACGTGCTTTATAAAGTGGCTCAGGTTGTGCAATATTATAACTGTATCGCAAGTTTACAGTGAGGCAATTGTACTTATGAGTACAAACAGTTCTAAAAGGAGCAGTTGATGGACTGATAAAGTGTGCGTTTAGAGCTCTTGGGATGAAACAGTTTCTTAACCGCAAGGTCCATACAGGAAAGGTTTTGAAGCGTTTGCCGTGTGAGAAGCAATTCAAATAGGAAGCATGGCTGGGGCAGCATGTGCTTGATGCTGTATACCAATAATTCTCTTTCCGATCAGCTGTTCCAAGTGGTGCAGTGAGAGTAATATGGAAAAAGATGATCCGCTGTGACAACCCCTAATGGGAGCAGCTAAAAGAAGGTGTAGTGACAGTAACAACACTAAAGCAGTTATTGTATTTAGAATAGTTTGACCATTCTGTGGACCATTATATTGTTACAGGTTAATTACAATCAGATGCATTAAACTAATAAACAATATGCGGTTAATTTCAGTGTATTTATAAAGCCGCGTCAGGGATGTGAAACTGAACAAGAAAGATAAACCACACAGGAACAGTAGCATTGCTTTGACACTAGGGGCCGCCAGTCTGCAAAACCAAACGGAGAACTTACGTACGACAGGGTATGAGCTACCGTGAAAATGTGCTTAGCTTTACGGCAAGTTTAGATTTTATATATTGCGATTTGAACATGGAAACGTTTGTACACAACATTACTGTGCGTATGCATACTTTATACATGAGGCCTCAGGAGAGTGCAGCGGTGAATCTCACAACACATCTACCACAACTGAATGGCATAACGCTCATTCCGAGTCAAAAGACAGGAACAAGGTGGAAAAGAGAAAGTTCCACAACTAGCTGGCTATTGGACTGAAGTTGGCTTTTATACAATCTGGATGAAGATGTGATAATGTGCCACTACTGCTGCAGCAATCCTGGTATAGCTGGCAGAACACATTTTGTGTCATTATCACTCAGTTTCAAATGTGACAATCTAACCACACACTCCCAAAAGCAAATGACATGCAGAAGGCTATGATTGTGTGTTGGCTCTAAGCAAAGGTGCCAAAGTATCTGGCAGTGCTAAAAGGTGTCAAGACACAAAAAAAGACAAGTGATGATGCAAAAAGATATGAACTTTCAGTTAAAATAAACACTGCATGTTGCTCAGCAAAAAAAGACCCGCGTTTCACACAAATGAAACCACTTTGCTGGAAAAGGAAAATAACCTGGAAATTTCCCCAACATATGACAACGATATTCGTTGTGCTGAACTAATAATTTCAAACAATACTGCAGACTTACAAAAACAAAGAAACTAATGAAGTCATGATGGTGCAACAGATTTTTCTGTGGTGGAATATTGTGGTGGTCGGATATTTACATGATTCTTTGCGAGTAAACTCTCTCTCTCTCACAGAAACTACAAAAAAAAAAAAAACTTAAATTACATGTTTTACTTTGAAGCATTGGTTTAGTGTGATTATATACACATAAGCCAAATTGCGAGTTTAGTTAATTTATTAAAAACTTGTACTTTTAATGAAATTTTGTGTCTGCACATTGTACAACCAGAACCAGAAATACTAGTATTTTAGTTCTATTTAGTACTATTTATTTTGAATGTATTATTAGGTAAATGTTATATGAAAACCTATATTTTATTTAAAATATATATAAGTTGTTCATTTAAAAAAAAAAAAAAAGTTTCTGAAAATCTTACACAGACTAATTTATTTGGTCAAAGGTTCCATTTAATGCACTTCATGTGTTTAAGTGCAAGCGAAAAAATGTATCCTCTTTAATAAAACCCTTGTGTGCGTCCAGTGTCCGTGTGTGTGTGTCTTCTGGTGAAGTGCGTGCGGGCCACACGGCACATGTTCAGTCTCTTCCTGTGCATTCCCTGTGTGTGCAGAGAGAGAGAGAGAGAGAGATACACACAGGTGCGTGCGTGCGTGCGTGCGCGCGACAGACAGATTAACTAATTATTAGTTGCAGACCTAAAGGTGAATAAAACTTAATTAGAGACACACACACAGAGCCCGGCAGCAACTCGGCTCCAAACAACTGAGAAATACTTGTGTCTACTACGATATTTTTTAGTCACTTTAACTATTGCATCACTATATAACATAACAGCAAAAATAGCTTAGATAAGCACTGAGGTCTATGGATATTTAATGTGTTAAAACTAAGAGGATATTTTGTCATGACGTGTGTATTTTCAATTACCCAGTACTGCTACATTGCTTTATTTATTGGTTTAGACATGCTGTCAGGAAGTGGAATCTGTTAAGATTTTTTCCCAGTATTACTGGTGTTGTTAGGCAGCTTGGTTGATTTAGGTGTTTTGAGTATGAACTCTATCTTCAGGGGTTCGTCATTATCAACTCTTTTAACAGCAATCCTTTTGATGGGGTGTGACACACCCCTTATTTAAAAAGGCGCATTTTGTACTTCATTTTTTCACAAGCATAACTGCAAATTCTTTCAAACACATATCAACTCCTACACTATAATCGTAAAGCTGAACAAGGGAGCTCATAACAGTACCTGCAACAACATATTGTTCACCATGTACCAAAATGCCAATGTATAATCTGAAACTACAGAACAGGGTTGCCCAGGTTATTATTTTTAGAACAGGTTAGGTTTATTTTTTTTTAAAACATCTAATGTGTTTTCTGCATACATGATACACATACAGTGGTGTGAAAAACTATTTGCCCCTTCCTGATTTCTTATTCTTTTGCATGTTTGTCACACAGAATGTTTCTGATCATCAAACACATTTAACCACAGAGCCATGTAGGTTTGGATTTTTTTTCTCCCTAAATAATAAAAACCATCATTTAAAAACTGCATTTTGTGTTTACTTGTGTTATATTTGACTAATGGTTAAATGTGTTTGATGATCAGAAACATTTTGTGTGACAAACATGCAAAAGAATAAGAAATCAGGAAGGGGGCAAATAGTTTTTCACACCACTGTATGTCCAGTAGGGTGTTTTTAGGAGACTTTTCAACTATAGACTTAGCTTGCTGTCTGTCACACCAGGTTAATGAGAGCAAATCTCATTTTTGCAGTTCAAAATCACCACCAAATTAACTCACGGTAGCGTATCCAGATATATATATTTTACGCATGACTTCGGCGACACTAATTCATTACCGCTAGAGCCAGGAATTGTTCACTGTTGTGCACTGCCACCATTTCATGAAAAAGTGAGTACATGCAGGTGAGAGGTTAGCTTGCCTATATAAAGGAATGCATGCACAGGTGACAGGTGAATTGGTGACTAGGTCCCTTATCAGCTGAAAGCTGGACAAGATTACAAAAGCATTACAAGTCAAGCTAGGAGGCAGTTCAGGTAGTCACTAAAAGTACTACGGACATGAAAATGTTTTTCTGGGTAAGATGGGCAGAAAGTAATTTGTAACCATGACCTGTTACTACTATTAACAAACTTGGACTCATTTCGTACTGCTTCATTAACAACATGTAAAGAACAGACATATTATCCAGATTAATTTAACGCATTCAGTGGTTGCTTTAAAAACTTTCATTGAAGAAATTTAACATGTTAATCATGTGTATTAACTGTAATTAATCAGCAGCTATAGTTAAATGATGTACCTTTGTACCTTGTACTCTGTATGGCTATTAAAAAAGGGAATATGCTGTGGCCAAACTGAAATTAGAGAAACTGTAGAATGGCAATATTGGTATAAAATGGTGAGGCACCACCACCAACAATAAAATCATCAATAGGCAATGTTTAAGGAGAGTTTTTGTACATTGCTCAACTTTAACATGTGATTGTACACGAAGGTTATTACAGTTGACGAAAACTAAAATTAAAACAAACTATTATTAAAAAAACATTTTCGTAAACTGAAATAAAATAATTAACAAAACTGAAATGAAAAACTAAAATTAAACAAAACTATTAAAGTAGCTGGAAGAACTAAGAGAAATAAAATAATTTACTAAAAATTATTTTAGTTTTTCAATGACCCCATGTCTGCGTGGGTTTCCTCCGGGTACTCCAGTTTCCTTTCACAGTCCAAAGACATGCAGGTTAGGTGCGCATTGGCAATCCTAAATTGTTCCTAGTGTGTGCTTGGTCTGTGTGTGTGTGCACACCTTGCGGTGGATGGATGTTTTTGAATGAATAATCTTGCCGTTAGTTTTTAACCCTTATAACTTTTAACTCTAAAACTGAAAATCATCCACCACCAGCCGCCCGCACCGACTCATCCAGTGAATGGCGGCTGGTGAAGAAGGCCGGGTGTTCACACACCATTTGTGGTGCTACAGCAAACGGAATGCGGATACGTGAAGCGTGCAGAATAGAAAGGGATTTATGTGCTGCCTTTCTTTGCACTTGTTGTATTTCAAAATATAATTCAAACGCCTGAACTCAGAATGTGCTGGTCAACAAAAACTTCTACCGTATGGAAAGAAAAAATCACGTTTCAGTAACGTTTCAGTTTATTTTTGAGGTACCTGCTTTTTACTGAGAGTAATTCACCTGCCATTTCACATATGAAGTATACAAGGTGTAGAGAAAGTTTTTTGGAATTGTGTGTGTGTTTATATAAAAACAATTACACAAAAACGCAACTAGATAGATGGATGAAATTTGGCATGTGGTTGTTACACCAGAATTGCAGATCTGTATTAACTTTTGGGCCAAATCCATCAACTGGAAGTGGTACTTTACCTGAACACATACTCAATTTTTTTATTCATGCAGCTGCAGAGTCTGATTGATTCAACTTTACTTCTGTAATAATTTGTTCAATATATTATAAAATTTGATTTGATTTGTTGCTTATGGTTCTTTAATGTACAGAATATAATCATTTTCTACTTCTCAAATATCCATCCCCATATCAGAGTACATGAGAAAGTCTAGAAGAGAGCACTCCCAATTTTTTAAAAATAAAACGGCACTGATCAAGAGACTGACGGTCATCATACATTATTAATTTATCTTTTTTAGTTACTATTCACAGTTCAAAATCCCTGAAATTGTGAAAATAATCCAATAGCAGAATTATGTTTTAAAATATCTGTCCCAATTTTTTCGGTTTCTCCCTCTCTCTCTCTCAAAATAGATAGTTAAAATATCATATTCTTTTTGTTCTTAACATCAGCCTTATAATACATATTGCATACCAAGGATTTTTTCCTGCCTTGCATCCAAACCTGCTGGGGTAGGCTTCAGGTTTCCTGCAATCCTCCACTGGATAAATAGATTTAGATAATGTATATATTGTTCTTAATCTCAAATGTTGTCTCTATCATTTTGTGCCTGTCCATACTCTTATTATCTGCTCTTATTCTGCTCATTATGGGTTTACTGTTCTTATGATGGGCTATTCGAATCTCACTGCCCCTAACCTCGACACTACATGCTTCTTTTTCTTTGTTTCCCTCAATACAGCTAGGGGGGGTCTGCACACTGATTCAAGTCTAAGAGCCTTGTTCTTCCTAAGCCCCTGTGATTTTCTTGATCACACCAGTCAGAACACAGTAGATTCTGTTTTATAATTTTTTATATCTTTTCAGGTGGCAAAATTCTGTCTATAAATTGTGCATGAGATAGAATCAGAGATCAATATGGCTGGTAAAAAATAAAGCCAAGTATTTGAGATTTTGGCTCAATGTTGAAGGCATTCATTATAAGCACACTGTCAGAGCAGGATATGTTGTATACTGTATACGTTTAGAGTAAAAAACCCTCACATCCTAAAATTCACCTAAATTTCATTACAAACTGGCCCATTCTGCGCAGTAAAAGGAAAAGAAAAAAGTGCCAACAGTCAGCTTTGTTCAGCACAAATGACATGGAAAATATTTTACAAATTATAAAATTGTGTAAAATTGATCATATTCAGTACCTGGTTTTGATTATGCTGGTTTTTATCAGAAAAAAACAAAACCAGATAGTAAACCATGTAGTGTAGTGAGCTTCCGCTAACATTAAACTCATATCCAAACCCGTTAAGTGTATAGTTCTGTATCATTGTGACACAAAACTAAACTCCATAGTAGCTCTTTAACTGTACCGTAATTACTAAAACACACACACACAAATATATATATATATATATTTATATATATTTACACACACACATATACATACATACATATATATACATATACATATATATATATACATATATATATATATATATATATATATATATATATATATATACACATACATATACATATATACATATATATACTAGCAGAATACCACATACACACATATATATACTAGAGCGAATACCTTACTTAGAAGTAGTGTGTTAAAGAAGTTATGAAAAGAAAAGCAAACATTTTAAAAATAACGTAAGATGATTGTTAATGTAATTGTTTTGTCATTGATATGAGTGTTGCTTTGGCATATATATATATATATATATATATATATATATATATATATATATACACAAACACACACACACATCTATACACATATATATATACAGTTATATATATATATACACATATACACACATACATATATATACATATATATACACATACTGTATATATATACACACACATATATATACATCTATACTAATAAAAGGCAAAGCCCTCACTCACTCACTCACTGACTCATCACTAATTCTCCAACTTCCCGTGTAGGTAGAAGGCTGAAATTTGGCAGGCTTATTCCTTACAGCTTACTTACAAAAGTTGGGCAGGTTTCATTTCGAAATTCTACGCATAAGGGTCATAACTGGAAGCTATTTTTCCCCATATAATGTAATGGAGTCTTGAGTTGCAGATGGCGGGAGGAGTTTAGTGTGACATCATCACGCCTCCTACGTAAGTCACGTAGAGCACAAGGAAGAACTCCAAACTGCGATCAGCACAAAACGCCATTTCACAATTGAGAAGGCAGAAAAACATTATGAAGCAAATGATGCATACAAGCATATTCATAAGTACAGCTACTGCGGAAACAAAGCACGGCGTGAACCGTAAGTTTATATTAAATTAAGTTCATAGGCTGCCACTAGCGTTTGTAATTTAGTGCCTGCCCATATAAGGCCGTCCATCAGCGGCAATCCAATACAAACACTGCGGTAAATATTCACGTGTGAAGGACTGTGCTTATGCAGAGGAAGATGAGATGGTCAGGGTGGTGTTTGGCACAAACTCATTGAAACTGCGAGAGAAACTTTTAAGTGCGGGTCTTAGCTGACATTACGAGATGGCACCAGTACAGCTGGGAACCTTCGATGCAAGAACACCAAGCGGCTCCGTGAACTGGCGCGTGCACAGACAAAAGCAACAGTTCCAAAGAGTGCTGAACAAAACCGAATTACACAATTGAGAAGGCAGCAAAAAATATGGCGTCTTATACATAGAATCATATTCATAAGTGCAGCTACTGCGGAAACAAAGCACACGGTGGAAAAAGTGAATGTCCTGCTAAAGGAAGACAGTGTAAAAAAACCCGTGCATGCAGTTTGTCACATCACAGATAAAAGGAAGGAGCTGTTTATTGATGCAGTAAGGAACTAATCGATGAATGAAACCTCTTATCTTTACAGCGATTGACAAACACGGAATGTAACTTGAACACATCCTACAAATACGAGCCTGATTGAAAGAAATAATGATAATCAAATCCTTGATGACAGCAACATTCAATAACACTCACAAAACAATTACTGTATATTGACAATCATGTTACGTTATTTTTAAAATGTTCCCTTTTCTTTTCATAACTTCTACTTCTCCACTGCGATACGGGTATATATATAAATGTATATATATACCCGATCTACAATACATACTTTAGCATAGACAAGCCACACGCTGTGGCTAATTGTAGAGTCTTAAGCCTCTAACGCCGACATTGAGGTTGATTCGAGAGGGATGTACTGACTATGTGCGCGCTACCGATTCATTTACCTTGCATCTCCTTGGTTTGGGACGTATGAAAAATATTAGGTTAGCAGAATCATATTACGTTATTTTAAAATTTTCCCTTTCTTAGCACAAGCACAGCTGAGAAGCTTGATGCATGTACTCCATAGCGTTAAAAATAACGCATTTAATCACACTTTCAATTCCAAGCAAGCGGGAACTTTTGTCAATGCATGATTTCCTGGTACATCCATTACACTGATGCACACATCACAGCTACAAAAATGTTAGAGTCGGAATAAAGCGCGTTCCTACGACTGATCATTTCGACTACCGGCGAAGCCTTGATAAAAGCATGGTTTTGTGCACACTGAAAAGCAAGCAAAATTAGATGCATTACAGAAAGCGGACTTTGTGGCTCTTACTGGGGATCATTGGACTTCCGTGACCGTTAGTAATTCTAAATACATCTAATTACAAAATGTTCAATGATCACACTGTTTTAGCCTAATGTACAAAATAATTTTGGCTAATGTTACTCAGAGTTTAAAGAGTAAGCTGGTCAAATTACCTTTTATGTTTCTGACTTATTTTTTAAGAAGAAAAACTGCACTTTATGTTGAAATTTTGGTTATTATTATTTAAAGACAATACTATTCTGAAAATGTACTTAAAGTACTTAAACTACCACTTTATTTTTAAGTCTGCCCAATTTTAACCAGGGATGATATTTTTGTTTCTGTTTTGAATTCAAATGCAGTTTAAAGCTTTTTTCAGAAATTAAAACAGCTTCAGTTTACAATATTCATGTCCATGTCTATTATTTGATTCTGTAAGCCCACTAAAACCGTTTTAAATTAAAAAAAAACATTTGCGATTTGGGGCAAATTTAGTGTCGATTACATACGATTAATCAAGATTAATTCTTACACAGCCTCTAATTAATTGGATTAATTTTTTAATCGAGTCCCACCTAATATATATATATATGTAGATATATATATATGTAGATATATATATATACATGTATATATATGTGTATATACAGTATATATGTAGATATGTATATATTGTATATACAGTACTACAGAACCATGGCAGAGGAGAATAGTGTGTTAAAGAAGTTATGAAAAAGAAAAGCAAACATTTTAAAAATAGCATTAAGATGATTGTTAATGTAATTGTTTTGTCATTGATATGAGTGTTGTTGTCATATCTATCTATCTATATTATATATATATATATATATATAGCAACCTACCTGCGATTGGCAGAGAAGTAAAAAGAAAAGGAAACATTTTAATAATAGCGTAACATGATTGACAATGTAATTGTTTTGTCATTGTCATGAGTGTTGCTGGCATATATATATATATATATATATATATATATATATATATATATATATATATATATATACACATCTATACACATATATATACAGTTTATATATATACATATACACACATACATATATATACATATACATATATACACATACTGTATATATACACACACATATATACATACTGTATATACAACATATACATATCTACATATATACTGTATATACACATATATATACAAATCTACATATATATATCTACATATATATATATTAGGGGTGGGACTCGATTAAAAAAATTAATCCAATTAATTAGAGGCTGTGTAAGAATTAATCTTGATTAATCGTATGTAATCGCTGCGTAAATTTGCCCCAAATCGCACATGTTTTTTTTTTTTAATTTAAAAGCGGTTTTAGTGGGCGACAGAATCAAATAATAGACATGGACATGAATATTGTAAACTGAAGCTGTTTTAATTTCTGAAAAAAAGCTTTTAAACTGCATTTGAATTCAAAACAGAAACAAAATATCATCCCTGGTTAAAATTGGGCAGACTTAAAAATAAAGTGGTAGTTTAAGTACTTTAAGTACATTTTCAGAATAGTATTGTCTTTAAATAATAATAACCAAAATTTCAACATAAAGTGCAGTTTTCTTCTTAAAAAAATAAGTCAGAAACATAAAAGGTAATTTGACCAGCTTACTCTTTAAACTCTGAGTAACATTAGCCAAAATTATTTTGTACATTAGGCTAAAACAGTGTGATCATTGAACATTTTGTAATTAGATGTATTTAGAATTACTACCGGTCACGGAAGTCCAATGATCCCCAGTAAGAACCACAAAGTCCGCTTTCTGTAATGCATCTAATTTTGCTTGCTTTTCAGTGTGCACAAAACCATGCTTTTATCAAGGCTTACATTTCCGGGTAGTCGAAATGATCAGTCGTAGGAGCAGCTTTATTCCGACTCTAACATTTTTGTAGCTGTGATGTGTGCATCAGTGTAATGGATGTACCAGGAAATCATGCATTGACAAAAGTTCCCGTTTGCTTGGAATTGAAAGTGTGATTAAATCGTTATTTTTAGCGTTATGAGTACATGCATCAAGCTTCTCAGCTGTGCTTGTGCTAAGAAAGGAAAATTTTAAAAATAGCGTAACATGATTCTCGTTAACCTAATATTTTTCATCACGTCCCAAACCAAGGAGATCTGAAGGTAAAATGAATCGGTAGCGCTACATAGTCAGTACATCCCCTCTCGGGAATCGAACCTCGAATGTCGGCGTTAGAAGAAGACTCTACAATTGCCACAGCGTGTGGCTTGTCTATGCTAAAGTATGTATTGTAGATCGGGGTATATATATACATTTATATATATACCGTGTATACAGTGGAGAAGTAGAAGTTATGAAAAGAAAAGGGAACATTTTAAAAATAGCGTAACATGATTGTCAATATACAGTAATTGTTTTGTGAGTGTTATTGAATGTTGCTGTCATCAAGGATTTGATTATCATTATTTCTTTCAATCAGGCTCGTATTTGTAGGATGTGTTCAAGTTACATTCCGTGTTTGTCAATCGTTGTAAAGATAAGAGGTTTCATTCATCGATTAGTTCCTTACTGCATCAATAAACAGCTCGTCTTCCTTTTTATCTGTGATGTGACAAACTGCATGCACGGGTTTTTTTTACACTGTCTTCCTTTAGCAGGACATTCACTTTTTCCACCGTGTGCTTTGTTTCGCAGTAGCTGCACTTATGAATATGATTGTATGTATAAGGCGCTTCATATTTTTTGCTGCCTTCTCAATTGTGTAATTGGTTTTGTTCAGCACTCTTTGGAACTGTTGCTTTTGTCTGTGCACTGCGTCAGTTCCGTGAGCAGCTTGGTGTTCTTGCATCGAAGGTTCCCAGCTGTACTGGTGCCATCTGTGTAATGTCAGCTAAGACCCGGCACTTAAAAGTTTCTCTGCGTTTCAATGAGTTTGTGCCAAACACCACCCTGACCATCTCATCTTCCTCTGCATAAGCACAGTCCTTCACCGTGAATATTTACGGCAGTGTTTGTATTGGATTGCCGCTGATGGGCGGCCTTATATGGGCAGGCACTAAATTACAAGCGCTAGTGGTAGCCCTATGAACTTAATTTAATATAAACTTACGGTTCACGCCGTGCTTTGTTTCCGCAGTAGCTGTACTTATGAATATGCTTGTATGCATCATTTGCTTCATAATGTTTTCTGCCTTCTCAATTGTGAAATGGCGTTTTGTGCTGATCGCTGTTTGGAGTTCTTCCTTGTTCTCTCGTACTTACGTGGAGGCGTGATGATGTCACCGAAACTCCGCCCCGGCCATCTCAACTCAAGAATATATATACATATATATATATATATATATATATACATATATATATATATATATATATATATATATATATATACATATACATATATATATATATATATATATATATATATATATATATACATATATATATATATATATATATATATATATATATATATATATATATATATGTATATATATATATATATATATATATATATATATATATATATATATACACATACATATATATATACATATACATACACATACATATATATATATACATATACACATACATACATACATATACATACATATATATATACACATACATATATATATACATACATATACATATATATACACATACATATATATATACATATACATACACATATATATATACACATATATACATATACATATATACATATATACATATATACATATATATACATATATACATACATATATACATATATACATATATACATATATATACACACATACATACATATAAATATATATATACATATACATATATATACACATATACATATACATATACACATATACATATATATACATATACATATATATACATATATATATATATACATATATACACATATATATATATATATATATATACACACACATATATATATATATACACACACATATATATATACATATAAAAGGAAATGTCTTTGTAAAATAAAAACTAAATTAAAACTAAAAATACATGATGAAGGACAACTAAAACTAAACTGAATTCCCAAGTAAGGTCAAAAAACATGTAGAAATAAAACCTAATATAAAAAGGCAAACTATAATAACCTTGCTGTACACGTGATTTACCAATCCAGCCACAATAACCTCTTATATTACATAAGGCAAAACACTTTCCAGAAAAGTGTAGTTGGTACAGACTTTCATTCAAACCGATTTCTTAAACTTCTGTTCATTATTATTAGCTGAATCTCTTGTTTAATTAGATGATACTTCACCAGCTCTGCAATTTACATAATCACCAATACATTTTGCTTCTATCAACAAAAACTCTGAAACATCCATATTTCACACTGCAGCTAAAGGTGACCGAATTCAGATTTTATTTTTCATTCATGTGACACAGATGTGATATTTTTATGAAAGCAGGAAAACAGCAAACTATATACAGTTGAGTGCCAACTTCCATACTGGATTTTGATCACATACAATACAAAACTTGATATGGAAATTAAGAGTTTTTACACTGTAAAAAATGTAACTAAGTGATAGTCGACCCAGTGTAAAAAAGTTTGTTGTTCCAGCATTTCTGTGTTAAATGTTTAGCTTGACAATCGTTTCTTCATTGTGTGGCGCAGATGTGAGTTCTATTTTCTTTTGGTTCAAATGTAAAAATCAGCATTGTGAGAATTAATAATCTGTTGTTTGTGTGAGTTTTTCTTTTGCGCAATGCGCATTTCCTGCGAGAATGTTCTCGATTTATGAGGTTTGGACACGTGCATGAGTCCACGACTCCAAAATCTGTAATTACTAACGTTTTATAGTCCCGACTTAAGGTAAGTAAATGCATTTACATGAGTAGGACTTTTCTTTGTTGAAACCTATATAGTTAAAAAATCGGGGTACGATTTATTAACAGTTGCCATGAGTAACCTTACTAACTTCGACGACCATCGATGATAACCTACTGCGAGCGTAAAGATTTTTATCGCGTTTAATGTTAGCTTGTGTTATTTGCAACGTGTAATGATGGCGGGTCCGTTAACTACGGAAGATTTTAATGACTGTAACAGAATCTGAAAATGAATTATTATAAAATGAAAGCTCAGTTGTGCTTATTGTCGTGGCTTTTTATCAAAAGCCACACTATTGCGTTATTTCCTTCTTTCCTTTTTTCACTATAACAGCTTATGTTTTATACCTCAAAACCCGACATCAGGACTTTGTTCACTTAAGGTTAGCGGTCTGAATTCCCGTAGTAGCTGCGGTGACCGACTCAAGCTTTTTAGGCACCATACCAAAGTTGCGAACAGAGACTGGAAGCAGATGATTACATAGTGGATTGGGCAATAAAAGCGTACAAGGCAGCAGCTTGTGGATGAAGTGAAGAAGAAAAATATGAACCTGGACCTAGTCAACACCAAAATGGACCTCACTTTTTCCCTGAGAAGAAAGGAGATTGTCATGGATGAACCACTGGTCTCTGTAGTCCAACAGAGATGGCCAGGCCTTTTCATAGAGCAACAGGTGAGTTTTTTCTAATCTTATAATTCAATTGTTGAGTAGCGATGCTAGTATCTTGAAAATAAGTACATTATTAATTTCTGAATTTTGTTACAGGTATATGCAGAATTTTATCGCATTACCCAGGTGCAATTGAAAGAAACATTTCTGACATCCTTGGACAAGTATTGACAGCTCTGATCAAAATGTACAGAGCAAATGGAGGCAAGACAGCACATGAATTGAAATCACTTTTAGAATTACTAGATGAACAGGTGCGTAATAAGGATCAGGAAAGAATTGTTTTATAGTCATAAGCATTAACTTAACATAGCATGTGGCAGTGTTGTAATTAAGGCTGTTAAACTGTTTGCTTATGAAGGTGCATGTGGCAAACCCATAGACTGTTATCAAATGCATGCAAAATTATTTTATAGAACAAGCTAAATTATACTGTATATGTTTATATCTGAGTCATTGGCACTACACATATTCCCTCAATGTCATGGACTACTAATTCATAATGTATTAATTTACAGTTTTCTTTAATGGTGAGATTTACACAAACAATATTTTACCAGAAATAAAAGTACATTCCTGAGCTATTCTGTTTATTATAAATTGAAATTGCCCAGGTTAATAGCATTTTTTTTTTGTTGTTTCTGGATGTGTGCATACATTTTGAATAATTTGCAGATGTACAAAATCCTTTCATTATTTGGATTCATTTAACAAAGATGGACTTTTGTATATAGTAAGGAGGAAGGAAATATATCAAATATATTTAGTTGTTTTGTTTAAGTTTTCTTACATTGTCGTTTTGTTCAAACATTATTTCTTTGTATATTCTAACTCTATGACTATCATTCTTGTTAACTTTTCAGACAATGGATGTTACCACACACAAGAGGGCAACGGTTCTACAAGGACTACCTCTGTACTTAAGAGAATACAAGAAGTTATCAACAACATGTCATGTGAGTTCGGTTGGAAATGTAGAACTAAATGATTAACAAACAAGAAAGTTAAGTTGGTAGACAACCTTTCACTTGGCTTTGGAAAAGAGTCAACTATGGTTTATTTTTCACACCTTATCTATATCATTGTTCTATATTTTTAGGATACAGACTCCCTTCAAATATATACAAATGAAATGAAGATAGGAATATTGGAGGTTGTGAGGCACCATGAGACCCATCCGGGAGCTGCACCAATGAATGTGGCTGTGGTGATAGAAGGTCAAGTAGTAATTGAAGCGCTTGTTGACTTCACAACTGCATTTGTCATACTTGTTGGTCTTCTGTATGCTCTAAACATTCAATACCCAAAAGAACTGAAATACACTTTTGAAACAGTGCAGAAGGTGTTTCTAAATATTGGAGACTCATACTCACATAGAGTATTGTCACTCAAAAATATGCTGCATAAATGTTAGACAAATGTGTCTCAAATCTGCAGAATAGGATGTGCTTGTATTTTGATTTTAGATTAAGTTAGCTATATCTACTTTTCTTTGTGTGAAATTCTTTCTCCGTTGCAAATTAGTGTTAATGTTATGACAGAATCCCTTTACCCTGTTCAGGTTCTGTTCAAAAAGACATTTTGGAATTATTGATGTAACACTTTTCAATTTAAGATTCCACAACATCAGAGATGGCATGGCTTGTGGTTATTAGTAATATGTTATTAAGAAAAAATTTGAATGCACTGAATATAAATACATTTATAGAAGTGATTTTCATATTTCACATTGTAATAATAATGTAATGCCATGTCTAAGAAAATAAAGCTACATTATTTTCAAAAAAGCTGTTTTTTCTTTTTTGTTAAAATGGAATATGTTGCTCAATATAGTCAGAGTTCTTAAGTAACTGATTACAATGTGCTTTTTGAGTTTGCAAAAAATAAATATATTAATTTCTTGAATTACTACCTTGAAGTTTGCCTAAATTTACTTACGTTTATTCAGCATAGGTTTTTTAGTTACGCCAATTAGAGATGACATTGACAAAGCCTTAAAATTTATGTTAGATGGGCTTAATGCTGTTTTTACATATTAGTTATTTCTACTTGAGCTAATTTAGTTTTCTTAGTTTGGCATAGAGTAGCTTATATCCAGTGAACTCAAATTTTGTAATTGGCTGGATTTGTCAATATAATGTTGGGCAAACTCAAAAAGCACATTGTAATCAGTTACTTAATATTTTTTAATTGGGAGTAGGATTGATTTTTTACAGTGTATATGAAAGCTCAGGTCAGATTTGCCTGGTAATTTAACTTATTAGGGCCACTTAGCTTAACTAAAAGTAAAGAAGGAAAATAAAAGTGAAATTTTATCCAAAACGTCTTTACCTGAAGTGTCAAAAGAAACTTGCAGACCAGCAATGCTTGCCATTCCAATTAAAACAAAGGGTATTAGAGGTGGAGGCAATGATGAGTATATGATTCATATTGATGGTACATGTACACTGTGAAAATCCTAACATTTTGAAAGGTCCCTAGGACATGCCAAAGGAAGGAGGCAACCTGATGTAGCCTCAGTGTTAGGTCTTGCAGCGAGTTGGAGTTGTATGTAGCAGAGCATAACTATAATATTATTGCAATAATGGAATCCCGTCTAAATAACATAGATAGGAATGACTGTAACATACAGGAATACATTTTTTAGGAAAGATACACAGTACAGAAAAAGATATGGGGTTGCTGATTATGTCAAACAGAATTTAAACGCAAGTTTATATCTTAGTGAATACATGTGGCTTAGCCTGGAAAGCATTAGGGAAAGAGGTCTTATTTTATGAGTGTGTTATTGACCACTGAATGCTGACAGCAATTTCAACACATATCTTTTTAGTAATATTAAAAAGGCATGTTTACAGGGGGATATTATAGTCATGGGGGATTTTAATTATCTGAATATTAACTGGTATGACTTCACAAATGGCGGAGCACAAGAGCAGGAGTTTTTAGAAGTAATCAGTGACTGTTTTTTACCATAGTATGTTAAAGCACCAATGCGGGGTGAAGCCTGTCTGGATTTAGTATTTTGTAATAATTAAGATAGAATTGAGGGTGTTGAGTTGATTGAACCAGTCAAGTGACCATAACATAATACAAATCTCAGTATTTTTTAAGAGTGCAGATGCAAAAACTAAAATTGTTAAGTTGAACTTTGGAATGGCAAATTTTGAGAAGATGTGTCAAAGTCTAAGAAAGATAGACTGTAATAAGCTTTTTAAATGTGGAGACAGTTGAGGAGCAGTGGAACAGGTTTAAAAATATTTTACATGTAATGCAAGACATGTACATGCCTAAATTTTGAATTAAAAGGAAATTTTAAAAACTCTACAGTAGGTTAATAAAGAGTTAAAAAAGAAGCTGCAAAGTAAAAAAAACAGTTATATAAAGCATATAAGACTAATAAACTCTAAACAGTAAGGAGTATGAGAACATGAGGGCAACCATTAAGTAGTCTTTTAGCCACCCAAATATACATCTGGAGAAGAATATAGCAGAAAATGAGAAAGACAACCCTTAAAGATTCTTTCAGTATTTTAGTAGTAAAAGAACAGGCAAGGAGGAGGAGGAGATGAAGTGCATCAGAAATAGTAAAAGGGAATTAAAAGATAAACAGCAAAATAGAGGACACTCTAAACTTGCATTTTTTTGAGGTCTTCAAGAGTGAGGAAGTGATAACCTCCCAGCTATAAATGAGATTACTAAGAAAATTCTGAGTGATTTAGAAATTGTACAGAGTGAAGTACTGCTTGGATTAAACAGGCTGAAATTAAACAAATCACCAGGCCCAGATATTTACCGTTGAGTTTCTTAAGGAGGCTTGCGAGTACAGACATAAAACCTAGATACATATTTTTAAGAAGTCAATTCACACTCGGGAGATTCCGAAGGACAGGAAAATTTCAATTATCATCCTGTTATATAAAAAGGCTGACCTGGCAGATCCAAGCAACTATAGGCCAGTAAGCTTAATGTGCAACACAGGAAAATTAATAGAAGGAATTATTAGGGATGAGATTGAGCAAAAGATGGCAAGTACAGGAACAGTGAACATGGGTGCAGAAGAGGGAGGTCATGTTTTACAAACATGCTGGAATTCTATGAGGAAGCAACAAAAGGATATGATCAAAGTAGAGCATATGATTTTATATGGACTGTCAAAAAGCATTTGATAAGGTGCCACATGAGAGGTTGGACATCAAACTAAAAGAAGTGGGAGTTCAGGGTGTTCAATTGTAGATGGATGCAGAATTTGTCCTGATACAGAAGGCAGAGGGTTATGGTGCAAGGAACCTTACCAGAATTGGCTGATGTTAAGAGTAGTGTTCTACAGGAGTCAGTGCTATGGCTGCTGGTAATTTTAACACACATAAACGATTTAGATGGGAGCATAAGTAACAAGCTGGTTAGGTTTCCAGATGATACCAAAATAGGTGGATTGGCAGATAATTTGGAATCTGTTAAATCATTACTGAAAGACTTGGGCAGATTTGTGGCTGATGGAGTTTAACGTCAGAAAATGTTAAGTATTACACATAGGCAGCAAAAACGATAGGCTAGAATACACAATGGGAGGTCTGAAAATTGAGAGTACACCTTATGAGAAGGATTTAGGAGTCATAGTGGACTCTACACTACCAACTTCAAGACAGTATTCAGTAGCCATTAAGAAGGCAAACAGAATGTTTGGTTATATAGCAAAATGTGAAGAGAACATGTCCAAGAAGGTTATGCTCAACCTTTATTACACACTGGTGAGGCCTCATCTGGAATACTGTGTGCAATTTTGGTCTCCAGGCTACAAAAAGAACATAGAAGCCCTAGAACAGGTCCAGAAAAGCACAACGAGGCCGATTCCAGGGATACAGGGGATGAGTTATGAAGAAGGATTAAAAGAGCCAAGCCTTTTCAGACTAAGCAAAAGAAGATTAAGAGGTGGCATGACTGAAGTATTTAAAATTATGAAGGGAATTAGTAGAGTAGATCGAGACTTACTTTAAAATAAGTTAATTACGAACACAGGGACACCGTTGGTACCATGTTAAGGGTAAATTTCGCACAAACCTTAGGAAGTTTTTCTTTACACGAAGAATGATAGACACTTGGAATAAGCTACCAAGTATTGTGGTAGACAGTAAGACTTTAGGGACATTCAAAAGTAGACTTTTTTTTTTTAAGAAGAATCAGAAAAATTTAGAAGAATTTAGAAAAATAGGACTGGCCTGTTCTCGTCTAGATCCTAATGTATAATGAGTACAATCAATCACATTCTCAACACTAATGAGGATGGACTATACTATGTCAATCAATTACACTGCCTATTCTTAAGCCCACATTTCTAACAGAAATGCATGCTGGTACAGTATGTCACCACATACTTTCTAAGAACTGTCAAACCAACTGTTTTTGAACCCCAGCCCAGCCCTTTACATCTCACTCCTATTAATCTGGATGATTCCTCTCGTGTCCACATGTCCCTAAGAACAGAGATGGAAGAGAAAATTATTCTCAAATCAAAAGTTATGATCTTTTGTTTTTGATTTGTTTCCCTTACCATCAAAGGCTAAAGAATTTGCATGTGGCCTCCACTGAAAACATTTCAATGATCAGGACATCACCCGTTTTTTTAGCGTTTGTGGTGAGTCTATTAGTCAGACATATTCATTTTTATTAATTATGTGGATTCATGACACATTCAAGAATGATATCAGTTCAGATAATTGAGTTAGTTTCAGCTGCAATTTGAACACAGGCCATTGTTTTCAGAGTTTTAAGAATTAATCTACATTAGTTTATATAACACTCTTTATATTGTTTAAACTATTGTTTCTTTGTCTATAATTATGTAGCATACAGTTAATCTGGTACCCTATGAATCTATGTGCTTTGTTTTCACAAGTAGCTGCCTCTCTGAAATATTTAGTATTAAAAGGTAGGGAGAAAATAAAATTTCCAGTTTAGTCCACAAACCTTTCTGTGCCACCATCATCTATGAATCAAGAATGATGCCAAAAGAAGGTGAGTGCCTTGTCTGGCCATTACACCCACTGGGACGAACGATCAAAGAGATCGAAAATTACCATAACGGTGTTACCTTAATGTAACTATCTAAAAATACATTACAAGCGACTGGTATGCCATCCAAGGTTGGTTTCTGCCTTGTACCTAATATTACACCCGATCCGCCTGGGTCCCCTGCATCCCCACGACTTAATGTTAAGTTGTCAAATGAATTAATGAATCAAACTCTGGAAAAAGTACAAAACCAGTGACCACAGGCTGACACTAAAAAAAAGTAACAAAAACATACTTTGTACTCCACTTGAAGCATACCGTTAAGTCCAACTGTACTGCCCCTGCCCTCAAGGTCTACAGAAAAGGATATACTCCTAATGACCAAGCGTATTTAACAGTAAGAGACAAGTGGCATTTAGTGTGCCCTTTCTTAAATACTAGGTGGAAACTGTCAAAGTTATTACGACGAAGATTTGACTCTCTACTGATCGCCAGGTGCTCGACGTTACATAGAAGTTTAACGACAATCGGCTACAAGGTGGAATAAAGTAAATATAATTATGTTCTAGCAAACAAAAATAAAATAGAAATACGGCACATGCGTTACATCGACACTCATGACGTCAAGCGGGCGAGTGCAAAGGGAAGCACAGATCACCTAACTGTCAAGGGGGGTGGTTCTGCTATGCCGATGTCACTCTACCGGCATGACAAATATAGCCCTCCTCTACCTGGCAACATGGATTTTGGCGACACAACAATACATTGATGCTGCAACTTAAAAACGCAAAGCAAAGTTATAAACAAACGCAAGCTCTTCGTACAAAAATGCATTCAAGGTCTTGACACGGCCTAGTCAAATCTGCGATCTACAGCTAAAAGGGTAGCTCGCAAAGGAGAGGTGTTCTAAACGAGCGTTACAACAAAGTAAATAAAAAATAATATATACTCAAAAGGCGCGTCAGACAACAAATACATTAAATAAGTTTTTTTCTTTTATCTCACTAATAAACTACACATATCAACGCCTCATAACTTTCAATGCATTATTAGGTGCAGGAAAAACTTCATTTTTGTTTTTAAATTAAGACTGATGAAGTCCCTTCCCCGGTTGTTGAAGATGCAATACATATCCAATTTTGACCTGTTAACTTTTTTTTTTCTTAATCTGAATCGCTATGCACATCCCCTTTTCATATATGCTGCCGCTTCAAGACGCTGTCACTCTTGCATTTTCTATCCTTTCGCTGTACACCTACACTTAAGGATTTCTAGCAGTACCCAAATATAAATTTATGCCGTGATGAAATGTACCCACCTTTTTATGGTTCCCTTTTAAACCATGTCTTAATACCTTTCTTCTGCAGGTTCTTCTCCTCCGTCTTGCGGAGTGATTTGTCCGTAAAGGCCACGCACGACCACCGTTTAATCAAAAATAAAAAAGAAGGGAAAAAGATCCAGTTTCTCCATGTACCATCCAAATTAAAACGCCTCTGGGATTAAAAAAGCAAATTCTCTCTTCTCCGGACGCTGTCAATTTCCCCCAAAATCAACAGCGCCTCTTCAGTAACTACCAAACACAAACTTATGCGATCAAACGCTGGCTCCAGAAAGGAAAAAAAAAACGTACATTGTTATATTACCATTGAAATGAGTGACGTCGGTAATAGGTTTCCATTTGTATTTGTACATTCCCCACAGAAGCTCTTCTGTTAAAAAACTCGCCGACCCATTCGTGATAAATCGCGTTTTCTTGGGCAAGGTTTTTCCGTAAATTTCACAAAATGGCGCGCGTTCCAAACCTGCGCAGCGAACCGGCCCGGCGGACCATACAGAGAGAGAGAGAGAGAGAGAGAGAGAGAGAGGACGAGCAAGGGAGGGGGTGAGTGAGTGAGAGAGAGAGCTAAAGCTAGAGCTAGATAGACAGAGGGGGGCACAGGACGAGAGAGAGAGGTAGACCAAGGCTGACGGAATACCAACCGATCCGCTCGGTGCTACTCAAGTACAAAAAATGAAATACAGTTATCTTCTCAAGCATACCTTTCCACGCTTGCCAAAATGTATCCCAACTATGCATTACTGAAGCATCATACGGGCACACATTACTGTTTGTATAACGCAAATTAATTATTCCGGCGGGAAGGCAAACGATTTAAAAATTAAGCCGAATAACAAAATGGCGGCTGGCGAAGAACGTTGCTATGACGACTGTCAATCAAAAACTAATTAGTTCCCGGATGAAAAGCCGCGTCGTTTGAAGATAGGCGGGGGAGTTTCCGTTGACATGGAGACTGTCGATCAAGATAGTCGTAGTTGCTTTAGGAGGAGCTGAAATCGCGTCATTCAAAAGCAACGCCATCTTGTCTCTGAAGCGGAGTTGTTGCGTAATACTGCTTGGGATAGATTTTTAAATGCTGGGCATGTTAACGTAAATTTTCTTAGCAGTGAGGTATTCTTTTAACTTATCACCCGATTTTAAAATTGGTACGGCATCAGCGCATATATAAGTTAAGAGGTCTTTTATTTTTCTGGATACTATTCAATACTTCTAAGAGCAGTTAGAATATGTGGTCATGCGCCTAAATTCCATTTAACTTCAATCAAGAAGCGTGGCCTAGTTACCAGATTGTTTTATTAAAAAACGAGGCAGAATTAAATTTGGAAATACTGTATGTCATAGTATTCTTTTATTCCAGTAATATTTTTAGGGTAATACAATAGAAGTATGCCAGTCGTTTATGCTGGTTCTTTTAACTATTTACACATGCAATGGCCCTGATGGTGATTAGCCGTTACTATAAATTCATAATAATAGTTTATCCGCACAATTTAGCTGCTGCCCACGATACATGCGGCACAGTGTTTACATTTTAAAGCCACAAAAAAGATTGTTAATTGTCAGTCTTATCTGACATTATTACGCCGTCATGATTTAAATTTTCTACAATTATAATTTTCCTGACGTTTAATTTGGTTTCTTCTAACATAATTTGCATTGGCCCTAAGGGCATTTTAAATAACGTGTGAAATGTAGTTGACGTCAGTAAGATAAAGATAGGTATCGTTATCAATAAATGAGATCAGTCAGCGTAGTATGTAATTCACTTTGGAAATCCTTTTACATTATTAACTAGGATTTTATCTGTTCTCTGCATGGGAAAAGCCTCTTGGTAATCCAGTGGGACAATCATATTAGAATCTGGAACAGTTCCAGTTGGATTGTCCAAGGTAAAATTGTAAATGTTTCAAATGGAAATGTTAATATATTCCAAATTATTCCATAGATAATAAAAGGTGTTAATATAGCACTGTTCAATGGTGACAACTTTCCTACTGCACTACAAATACAAAGCTGTAGGACAATGGCTTAAATGCATATATTGTAGTGTATATTAGAATAAAAGATGTGTTATTTTCACACTGGAATATTGCAGTTGAAAAAGAAAAAATGTGCAATTTAAATCATTCAGAAGTTAATTTTTTTATGGACCTAGTATACTTGAAATCACTGCTCGTTTTATAGTTAATGTAATTGTTAATTCATTTTAATGTATCAAAATATCAGCTTAGCATAAACAAAAGTATTTTCTGTTTCCTTTTTGACTTGGGACATATAGAAAGTAGGAATTGTGCATGTTTTTTTGCATTTGTACCACAAATACAGCAGAACTGAGGAAGAAAAATGTACAATCCATTTTTCAACAACATATGATTCTCTTAAAGAAAAACTGTCCTGTATTAGTTTATTGCTAAAATCACAAGTTTATGTAGTGAAAGCCATATATGGTCACATTTTTTCTTGTAAATTGTGATATATAAACTGCTCAAAAAAATTTAAGGAACACTTTGAAAACACATCAGATCTCAATGGGAAAAAAAGAAATCCTCCTGGATATCTATACTGATATAGACTGGGTAATGTGTTAGGAACGAAAGGATGCCACATCGTTTGATGGAAATGAAAATGATCAACCTACAGAGCCCTGAATTCAAAGACACCCCAAAAATTAGAGTGAAAAAATTATGTGGCAGGCTAGTCCATTTTGCCAAAATTTTATTGCAGCAACTCAAAATTTACGCAGCACTTTGTATGGCCCCTGTGTTCTTGTATACATGCCTGACAACATCGGTGCATGCTTCTAATGAGATGACAGATGGTGTTGTGGGGGATCTCCTCCTAGATCTGGACCAGGGCATCACTGAGCTCCTGGACAGTCTGAGGTGCAACCTGGTGGCATTGGATGGACCAAAACATAATGTCCCAGATTGGATTTAGGTCAGGAAAGTGTGGTGGCCAGTCAATCGTATCAATTCCTTCATCCTCCAGAAACTGCCTGCATACTCTCACCACATGAGGCCAGGAATTGTCGTGCACCAGGAGCCACTGTACCAGCATAGTGTCTGACAATGGGTCCAAGGATTTCATCCTGATACCTAATGGCAGCCAAGGTGCCTTTGTCAAGCCTGTAGCGGTCTGTGTGACCCTCCATGGATATGCCTCCCCAGACAATCATTACCCCACCACCAAACTGCTCATGCTGAATGATGTTACAAGCAGCATAATGTTCTCCATGGCTTCTCCAGACCCTTTCACTTCTGTCACGTGCTCAGGGTAAACCAGCTCTCATCTGTAAAAAGCACAGGGCACCAGTGGTGCATCTGCCAATTCTGGTATTCTATGGCGAATGCCAATCGAGCTGCATGCTGCTGGGCAGTGAGCTCAGGGCCCATTAGAGGACATGGGGCCCTTGGGTCACCCTCATGAAGTCTTTCTGGTTGTTTGGTCAGAGACATTCACACCAGTGGCCTGCTGGAGGTCATTTTGTAGGGCTCTGGCAGTGCTCATCCTGTTCCTCCTTGCCCAAAGGAGCAGATACTGGTCCTGCTGATGGGTTATGGACCTTCTATGGCCCTCTCCAGCTCTCCTAGAGTAACTGCTTGTCTCCTAGAATCTCCTCCATGCCCTTGAGACTGTGCAGGGAGACAAAGCAAACCTTCTGGCAATGACACGTATTGATGTGCCATCCTGGAGAAGTTGGACTACCTGTGCAACCTCTGTAGGGTCCAGGTATCGCCTCATGCTACCAGTAGTGACACTGACTGTAGCCAAATGCAAAATTAGTGAAGAAAAAGTCAGAAAAGATGAGGAGGGAAAAATGTCAGTGGCCTCCACCTGTTAAACCATTCCTGTTTTGGGGGTCATCTCATTGTTGCCCCTCTAGTGCATCTGTTGTTAATTTCATTAACACCACAGCAGCTGAAACTGATTAACAACCCCCTCTGCTACTTAACTGACCAGATTAATATCCCATAAGTTTCATTGACTTTATGCTATACTCTGATTAAAAAGTGTTCCTTTAATTCTTTTGAGCAGTATATATATATATACACACTGTCAAGTTTATTAGGTGCACCTTGCTAGTACTAGGTTGCTCCCCCTTTTGCCTTCAGAACTGCTGTAATTCTTCCTGGCATAGATTCAAAAATGTGCTGGAAAAAATCATAAGGGATTTTGGTCCATATGGACATGATAGCTTCATGCAGTTGCTGCACATCCATGATACAAATCTCACACTCCACCTCATCCCAAAGGTACTCTATTTGAGTATTTTTCCCCAACTCTCTCTTCTGTTTCTTTTTCCAGTTTCTTTGTGGTGGCAGCCTGCGCCACCACCACCTACTCAAAGCATCATGATGCACCAACATTGATGGACTGAAAGCCAGAACTCTACGAGACCATCATCATCAGGTCCTTCCATGAAAACCCTAAATACAAAGAGGACTGTTTGACTTATGTTAGGTAGATTGCCCAGAGGGGACTGGGCGGTCTCGTGGTCTGGAACCCCTACAGATTTAATTTTTTTTTCTCCAGCTTTTGGAGTTTTTTTTTGTTTTTTCTGTCCACCCTGGCCATCGGACCTTACTTATTCTATGTTAATTAAAGTTGACTTATGTTTATTTTTTATTTTGTCTTCTATTTTTCTATTCATTTTGTAAAGCACTTTGAGCTTTTTGTATGAATATGTGCTATATAAATAAATGTTGATTGATTGATTGATTTATTTGATTGAGAACAGGGGCCTCATGTATAAATTGTGTCTACACACTAACATGTTACGTATGCCCATTTCCACACTCACGTCAAGATGTATAAAAACTAAACTTGGCGTAACGCTATGCACATTTTCATGGCAGTCTCAGATCATGGGTATGCACTTTTCTGTTTGGTTTGGCAAAATGGCAGCACACAGTGTCAAAGTCATGGTACTATTTCTGTATGGTTTCTTTTTATTTTTTTATATTTGCATCCATGACTAGGGCTTTATCAAAATACAGGTAAAATTCAGTTACAACAAACTGTAATGAAAATTTAATTGTAATGAGATTCTGTATTTGTTGTTATAGTGCTTTTTTAACTTGTGTCCAGGCATTTGCAATCATTTCAATATCTTGTTTCGCGTTAATTTTAATCTTCTCCTGTCTACAAGTTATGCTAACGAGAATTTTTCTCAGCATTTCCTTGAGATAATACACTTTTAGGGTGTGAATGATAACCAAATCCAAAGGCTGAAGCACTGCTGTGCAATTGGGTGGGAGGAATTCAATGCGAAGATTATCTAAATGTGGAAGCATGTTGTGGGCAGCACTGCTATCAATCAGAAGCTGAATCATCCTTTTCTTCTTCTTCATTTTGTGAGGTTTCTGAACTATTTTGGGATCCCTCCCATTCAATTGTAACGTTACGCTGAAGTGCGTCCCGAAGCATGATTGCCACGTCTGTGTAAGATTGTTTGTCCATTGCTGGGGCAGGGCAACAGCAGGCTCATAGTGCTGCACCGAAGCCCCACAGAAGTGAATCCTAAAAGATCATGGCCGAACTATAAGTCCCTGTCTTGCACCCCAAAACATGAGGCTGAGTCTCAGTACTTTAGCAAAACCATCTTTATTCAGCTTGAAACAGGAACAGCATTGTTATTTATTGTAGCAAGATCTGCCACTCTCCTATAAACAGAAACAGCAGTCAGGCAGGGTTGTGGCCAGGTTAGTGGCCAAGTAATCATGTTTCCTACATTTACAATGTTCCTTGCATCACCCATCGAGATCTTTTTTGTTTCCTTTGGTGAACAGCTCTGCTGTTGCCCCGGCAATGGATAAACAGTCTTCCACAGATGCACGTAATCGCACTTCAGGACACTCTTCGGCGTGTTGTCCAGTTGGGGGAGATGAGAAGAAGTTTAGAAACCTCATATTTTCTTGAATGAGTGCCGCATTAATAGAAATGTTTCTTGAATGAGCATCTCTGAACCACATAAAAACTGCTTTTTTGGAATCTTCAAATGCAGCAGTTTGCTTACATTTGCAACCTGAGATTTTTCTTATTTTTTGCTTGCTCTTTCAAGAAAGTTGACAGTGCCGATGGCGAAATTCCAAATTCACTGGCAACGTCTTTTTTCTTTTTCCCACAATCGAGAGCTGCAAATATTTAAAGCATTTTTTTTTCTAATATGAACTATTATCGTTTTTTTGTGTCTACCTTTTCTATAGGAAGGTGACAATGAGTTCATTTCCAATGGATGTTTTTCAAATATTGACGAGCAATAAGCAAAAGGTATCACTGAAAACTACAGAAAACAAACAGCAAAAAAAAACAGTACAGGGAAAGTTTAAAGAAAGAATTTTTTTTTTTTTTTTTTACAATATTTCTGTTTGGGGATCGTTGTGCACAACTGAGCTGCAACCACAGAAAAAAATGCTCTGTGGATGATTCATTCAAGCATTTCAAGGTTACTTCGCTGTAATGAAAGTATTTGCTGAATGTACTTCATAGTAATGAGATTTCTATAGACTCATGTCATATGGGGAAACTGTTGGGACCATAGAAATACTTTGTGTAATGAAAATTTCATTGTAAAGATATTTGTTGTAACAGAATTTTACCTGTACACTGATATTAATTTCACATTATTTACAAATTTAAGGCACTTCATTCTAATCAGTCTGTAACAATATAACGGTGAATGAAAGGGCCAAACTATTCCAACTACAATGGCTGCTTTAACATGGTTAGAAGACATTGCATATTGAAGAATTGGAAGAGAGCGCATATTTAGAGATTATACTGATTTGTTGTCTCATGATGATGACTGGCTTCTAAGTTGATTTTGATTTCCAAGACCTATCCTCTTGTAGCTCTGTGTTGAACTGGGGTCGGCTTTACAAAGGCAGACTTTGAGGAATATTGTGCTCTACCTGTTCCTTTGTAAGTTCTGTCCACCCTCGTGTTTTTAGCCACAGAAGCTTTTTAACATGAACTGGTTGACCAATCGGGTATATCTCAGTCATCACTGAGTCGCGCCATGCCAGCTGTTTGGGATTGTATTATCCACTTCTCTTCCAGATGTATAAGATTTCCTTAGATTTTGGTTGAGCAGGCAAACAAAAAAGTGCAATTCACAGCAATTTTCAGTTCTCCAAATGTAATCAGAGCAGTTGACTACACATTCATTGCTATGAAGGCGCCTTCAGAGAATGAGTTTCCTTATGTAAATAGAAAGCATTTCCATTCTATTAATGTGCAAGTTATTTGTGATGCAAAAATGCGTCTCATTAATGTTCAGGAAAGATAGCCTGGTTCAACTCATGATGCATTCATTCTGAGAAACAGTAGTCTTGGGAACAAACTTGAAATTAGTGTTGTGTGTGATGGCTGGCTTCTCAACAAGATAAGACATTTAATATTATCTCTTTGGTCAAAATAGTAAGTCATCTGTATGAGGTAACCATATAACATGATTACTTAGGTGACAGCATGTACCCGCTGAAGATGTGGCTTCTCGCTTCACTCGCCAACCCACTGACTGAGCAAGAGCAACATAATAATGAATTCCTCTGTCAAGCTCAGGCAGTGAAAGAACATACTATAGGGAAGCTTAAGGGCTGTTGGCACTGCCTGGATAAGACTGGTGGAATGCTTCTCTAAAGTCCACAGAAAGTGTACCGCATTGTGCAAACATGTAGCGTGCTACATAATGTAGCACATAGTCATGGCTTGCCTGTACCTGAAGAGATAAGGTATGATGACCCTGACCAATCAAATGATCAGCCAAATCAGACCGCCTTACAACTTTGTAATTAGTAGAATGTAAATATGGGTAATCCGATGAAGCATTTATTTTTTAAACAATTCATTTAATTAGTGGTTAATATCACATCTTACAGTCCTTATATTCCTTAGTTCATTGGCCACCTCTCTTATAGCATCCACTATTTCATTTTGTGACTCCAGAAAAGAGTCCATCAGCACACAGCCAGGTGGTTGTCCTCCAGTTTCCGAGGCAGAGAACCTTTTTCTTCTTCTTTCAGCTGCTCCCATTAGTGGTTGCCACAGAGGATCATCTTTTTAATATTACTCTCACTGCACCACTTTGAGTATTTATATCACTGTATCTGATTGGGGAATCACAACTCTACAGCAGCTGACTGGAAAGAGAATTATCAGTATACAGCATCTAGCACATGCTGCCTCAGCCATGCTGTCTATTGAGCTGTTCTTATATGGCAAACGCTTCAGAGCCTTTCCTTGTGGTTCAGAAACAGTTTCATCCCAAGAACTATAAATGCACTCAATCAGTCCATCAAGTACTCCTTATAGAACACTTTGTACAATTACCTCACTGTAAACTTGCGATACAGTATTGCACAACCTGAGCCACTTTATAAATTAGATATTTACATATGATGACAGTATCATTTTTAAGATGAAATACAGCAAAATATGTTTATTATACAGATAAAACTTTATCTTCATTTAAATAATCTCTATTGTTAATAATTAAACATGTGAGGACACAATGCTGCAGCGCTAGCGAGGAGCTGGTGTTCCGTTAACAGATTGTTCCTGCCTCGCGCTGTATTCCTGCTGGACCTGGCGCGACAAGGGAAGGATAGATGGACGGAATAATTAAACAGGAAGGATAGATGGATGGAATAATTAAACATGTACTACGAAGATATTTCAATGTTCCTTAAAAGTTTTGAAGAATCGGCGTTCTAAGCTTACAGATGGCTTAAGGTCTATTACAGAGCTGATTGTGTGGCTATTGGTTACTTGGAGAAAGAAAAGGAAGGACAGGAATTGGAGGTTAGTACATTTGAAAGAGACAGTACTGCTGCAATAAAGTATTTCATCGAAGGTTGCGCACGGTGCAGCAAGCATCTTGCGTGAGGCATGAACAATCACTGCGCCACTGTGTTCCTATGTTTAATAACATGCTTCAACTCCTAACATAATGAAAATTATATCAAATATACATCTCAGTATTTTAATTATTCAATGAGTTGTAATATCACAAATGTAATGAATTCTGTGTTTTGTCGGAGGAAGAGAAAGCCCATTTAAGAAGCACATAGTGATTCACACACATAGAGCACATAGAAGAACATACAAAACAAAGCATTTAACGTGCTACTTTAGTTACGATAGGATTTGAGAAACTAGTAAAATAAACAATTTAAAGATGAAGCTGAAGATGTTCTATTTTAATGACAAACTATGTGATTAAAGTGGAAATTTCAAGATTAAAGTTGACATTTCAAGCTTTTTTCCCCCACTGTGTGCCTATTTTTTTATCTTTTCTCTGTACCCTAATAAACTTTCATATGACACTCAGACAGTGGGCTACGACTCGCCTTTTCACGGCGACTTTGATATCTGACAACTTTTTTATTTCGGTACTGTGCGACTTTGTGAACTTGAGCTTTTGAGTTTCTCTGACACTCTATGTCACTCGATCAACTTCCTTTTGTTGTTTATACCACCGTTTAAACCAACAAATACCACGTTTTTCTTTGCCTCCACTTGGTATTCGCTGAAATTCTTCTATTTCCTCCTGTGCTTTTTCCATTGCCTTTTCACAGAACGTTGAGCTTAAGGGCTATTTATGTTGATTTGCATATTCAAAGAGGCGTAATTCTGGGAGGAGTTGGGGTGGGACTGCAGGCACGTGCTTTACTTTTCACGCTGACCGGGATTTATGTAGCAGAAGAACGTGGAAGTTGGCGTTCACACAGATTTATGCATCAGGATTTTTTTGTGCGTAAGCACATTTCCGCTTTTGTCCGTATGTCATGTTATAGTGTGAATTCTACGTACAGCATTATGCATGAGGCCCCTGGAGTTGCATCTCCAGCACGGAGGTCAACTTTTGTGATATTGTCTGAGTAAACAATAATTTATACCAAATCTGCTACTTGCTTGTTTGTCCTATTAAATATGCAATTTATTTAAACAAGTAAGGATAATGGTAAGTGAAAAAAGTTTAAACTCACCATAGGATCATGCATGTGCATTAAAATTCATGTTGATTGGGATTTACGAAGGGAAAGTGCATAGAACTTTGCTTACACATAGTTTTATGCATCTTTTATGCATCTGATTTTTTTCAGTGTTGGCACATTTCATATTTTCTCCATATACCATGTTTTAGTGTAAATTGTTCACAAGGTGTTATACATGAGGCCCCTGGTGACTGTGGAGGCCATTTGAGTACAGTAAACTCATTATCATGTTCAAGAAACAGTTTGAGATGATTTGAGGTTTGTGACATAGCACATTATCCTGCTGGAAGTAGCCGTCAGAAGATGGGTGCACTGCGTTCATAAAGGGATGGACATGGTCAACAATAACATTCAGGTAGGGGGTGGCATTTAAACAATGCTCATTTGGTACTAAAGGGGCCAAAGTGTGCCAAGAAAATATCCCCCACACCATAACACCACCACTACCTGCCTGAACCATTGATACCAGGCTGGACAGATCCATGCTTTTATGTAATTGATACCAAATTCTGACTCTGCCATCCAAATATCACAGCAGAAATTGAGACACATCAGATCAGGCAACATTTTTACAGTCTGCTGTTGTCCGATTTTGGTGAGCAAATTGTACGCTGAGGTGCCTGCTCTTAACTGACAGGAGTGGCATCTGATGTGATCTCTTGCTGCTGCTCCTCCCATCTACTTCACAATTTGATGTGTTGTATGTTCAGAGATGCTCTTTTACATGGTTGTAATTACTGGTTATTTGAGTTACTGTTGCCTTTCTATCAGCTTGAACCAGTCAGGCCAATCTCCTCTGACCTCTGGCATAAGCATGGCATTTTCGGGTACAGAACTGCTGCTCACTGGATAATTTTCCCTTTTTCGGACCATTCTCTGTAAACCCAGAGATGTCTGTTTGTGAAAATCCCAGTAGATTAGCTTTTTCTGAAATACTGACTAGCCTGTCTGGAACCAACAACCATGCCACATTCAAAGTCACTTGAATCACATTTCTTCCCCATTCTGAAGCTCGGTTTGAACTTCACCGGGTCCACATGCCTAAATGCATGCCCTCACTGACTCACTCACTCACTCACTCACTCACTCACTCACTCACTCACTCACTCACTCATCACTAATTCTCCACCTTCCCGTGTAGGTAGAAGGCTGAAATTTCGCAGGCTCATTCCTTACAGCCTACTTACAAAAGTTGGGCAGGTTTCATTTTGAAATTCTACGTGTAATGGTCATAACTGGAATGCATTTTCGTCCATATACTGTAATAGACTGCAGCTCGATGGCCGTGGGAGGTGGAGTTTCGTATAAAATTATTTAACCAATCACATTTCAGGCGTCATTTGTTGCCAGGCAGAGAGAATAGACTGCAGCTCGATAGCCGTGGGAGGCGTTTCATATTAAAGCATTTAACCAATCACATTTCAGCCATCATTTGTTGCCAGGCAGAGAGGCTTTCAGAATCCGTTGTGCAGTCAGTCTAACACAGAATAAATGTCGATTAACCTGCTGCTTCAACCAATCAAATTTTGAGTTGGTGTCAGTAGGGCCCTCTAGCAGGCGTACGGCAACGTCACCGTATTCAGACCCATTGATTGGATAGAAGCCAATATGAGGAACTCTACGAGGCCACTGAACGCATCATAAGCGCTCGAAGCGAAAGATCGTCGCACGCACTACGGTCAACTCCATGGCAGGATTCTGGACAATATTATTTGCCAGACACAGACCAGATTTCAAGACCAAGAAAACCTGATGTTTGTCACACTCCTCGAGCCCCAGAAGTTTTGGGAATACAAGAAAAATGTCACTCATGCAGCCTTCTCCAGTTTAACACAAGAGCCACGGAGCGCTTTTTGATCCGTCTTGGCTAAAAACAGAACTGACTGTAATGTATGCCATGGATGATTTTGCAGGAAAATCTCCCACTGATCTCCTTGAATTCCTTCATCAGAAAAATCTGAATGAGAGCATGGGGCAGCTGTTCACATTGGTATATTTGGCGGTGAGCATTCCCATGTACACTGCTTCTGTTGAGCAGACATTTTCAGCCCTAAAGCGAATTCAAACTTATGCCAGAAATACCATAGAGGGGTTAAGCCTTTCAGCATTAGCTTCAATGGCAATAGAAAGTGAGGTTTTGATGGAACTGAAGCACACGGATAATCCGTACGACAGAGTAATTGAACTGTTTTTGAGGAAAGAGAGGAGGATGGATTTTGTTTACAAGTAATCGAATTTTTGGTGAGCAAAATGTTGCAATTTTCCTAAATAATATTGCAAGTTTATGAGTTATTATTGATGTTTTTTATATGTGTCGCGGCTGTGGCTGCAGTAGAAATGAACTTGTTCATCCCTGGTTTGTATATTCAATAAAGGCATTTATTGTGGCTACATGAGTTTTATATATATATATATATATATATATATATATATATATATATATATATATATATATATATATATATATATATATATATATATATATATATATTGGCCCGGCCGGGCTGGAGCCGGCGGGGCATGGAAGGGCGTGAGGAGGCTTGTGCCTCCTCCAGACCATGAGGCGTCCGTCCTGGTTCTGTTGGGGGCCACGGGTTGAGGGCATGGAAGCCCTTCCCTGTAGGGGCCCGTGGTCACCGCCAGGCGGCGCCCAATGCCGGTTTATCCCGTGCGGTTGCGGTTGGGGCTGGAGCCCGGCGGGGCGCTTGGAGGACGGAGGAGGCGAGTGCCTCCTCCAGGCGGAGTGGGGGCGTCCGTCCTGGTTAGGCAAGGGCCTCGGGTACAGGGCTTTGAAGCCCAGCCCTGTAGGGACCCGTGGCCACCGCCAGGCGGCGCCCCGGTGCCTAATTATCCCCGGAGCCCGGCACTTCCGCCACACCAGGAAGTGCGGGGAAGACTTTGTGTGGCACCGGAGAGCTGCCAGGAAGACAGCCGACACTTCCGCCACGCTTGGGCGTGGCTAGAGGCGGAAGCACCTGGGGCTCATCCGGGGCATTATTTAAGGGGCCGCCTCCCTCCAGTGATTGGTGGAAGTCGGGAGGAAGAAGGACTGAGCAAGAGGAAGGACTGGAGGCGGCCAGGAAGGCACAAGAGACTGTGGGCCTGGACTTGGGGAAATCGGTGCGAGGAGGCACTGGGGTGCCGCGTGAGCACGTATTGTAAATAATATTGGTGTAAATAAAAGTGTGTGGAGCAAAGTATGCTGTCCGTCTGTCTGTGCCGGGGCCAGCCGTCACAATGGCGCCCAACGTGGGGCCAACCCCCTGCTAAAAGGGGGGGACCCCGTCTTTATAAATATTTTGTGAACGGCCCGGCGCAGCAGCGGACCCACACACTGGCGCTGGAGCGGCCGTGCAACCCAGCGGAGCGTTTACCGAAACCGCCGCGGACTGAAGAGAGGCCATCCCGGGTGCGGAGGAGGGCGGGCCTCGCTGGGCGCAGCGGGCTCAAAAGTCAGCGCTGTCGACACGGACAGCCAGGCGGCGTGGCGGCGCAAAGGCCACACCGAGGTGGGGGCCTCGGCAAAACGGGATCCGGGAGGTGAGTGCCCTGCCCTGCAATGTCGGGCCTTCGGGTCGGTCATACCTTGTTTTCCACAGGGAGGACAGACCGGATCAGCGTCTGTGGCAGGAGCGCGCCGGGCCACGGGCTGTCGGCAGTGCGGCTACGGAGGCAGCAAAGGAGGCTGCGGAATCGGAGCCGCTGCGGCTCGAGGAATCACTGCAGCTACAGCGGTGAGGAGGCACGTCTCCATTACCCAGCGCAGGGGAGACAAGATGGCAGCGGGCGGTGGTCCCGCCCGCTGACAGGCACAGGATTGGCGGTGTGTCTTGCGTGCCGCCGATGATTGGATAGAGGCGGGCCCAAGGAATGCCAGTCTCGTGCCAAACCGAGACCGATTGGGCCAGAGGGAGTGGCCCAGAGGAGGCAGGCGTCGCGTGGAGCTGATGGACAGGTAAGCCCACGGACGTCTGTCTCTCTCTCTCCACCAGCGGCTCGGCGTGCGTCGGAGGAGTCCCTTCGGCCGCCAAGCCACCTTTAGAGGAACTGCTCGTGTTCTCGCCGCTCAGTGTGAGCAGCTGATGGAGATGGCGGTCGCGTCGAGAATGCCACCGACTGAGACGGAGGATCGGCGGCGCTGGAACGGAGGCAGGCAGAACACTGGCGGGAGTGGTGAGTGTTGCCGTTCCGTAGAGCAGGGGGTTAGCGAACATGGCGTGACCGATTACGGGGCGACCCGGCTCAGTAGGCAACCTCCCAACAGCGGATCTTGGGGTGCAGACAGCTAGCGGCGAGGCTCGAACACGCAAGGCGGGTAGGATGGGGCTGCTGAGTGCCCTGGGTCCTAGCGCCCTGCGCTTCAAGCCTGCAGCTGTCTCCTGTCGCTCTGCCTGGGCGCAGGCGGGCTGGATTTGAGCTTTGCTGTGCTCAGACCCAGACCGTCAGCGCGTCCAAGAAAAGAAGGAGGAACCGAAGGGTGAATGCGGTTCCTCCGATAGGAAGGACGCTTGGCGCTGGAGTGCTGCGTCGGAGAAGGGCCGTCCTCTGGATGGGCAGAGGAGATCCCTGGGCGGCTGGGCGAGCTGCCTGCGAGGCGGTGCGAGGCCGGCGAGCGGACGGGCATGGAACCTGCGGCGGAGGACTTCAGCAGGCAAGTTGGGGGCTGTCGGGAGGGCAGGAGCACGGTCGATCACGGAGACCGGCAGGGCTCGGGATGAGTGTCCTGGCTGTGCTTCTGGCCCTCTTTCCTTTATTTTACAGGCCCGAAGCCCGGCGGCGCTGAGGCCGGCGTCGACAGGGACCTGCCCTCCTGGAGCGGGCGCTCCGCGAGTGCTCCACGCCCGGGAGGACTACGGTGACCCGCTGGGGAACAGCGAGGCGGGCGGCGCAGACCACAGGGGCGTTTGCCGGCGAGGGTGCGAAGACAGATGTCCCAGGGTGCCGTGTTGGACCCTGGGGACATAGTAGGACCCTCGCTGGGGACGTGCTGCCCTTTCGGGTTGTGCCGTTCGGACCCCGTGTCCTCGCTAGCGGTGGGGCACTGTGGCCCCGGCGGGGCTGGAGCCGGCGGGGCGCCAGGAAGGGCGTGAGGAGGGCTTGTGCCTCCTCCAGACGCTTGAGGCGTCCGTCCTGGTTCTGTTGGGGCCACGGGTTGAGGCATGGAAGCCCTTCCTGTAGGGGCCCGTGGTCACCGCCAGGCGGCGCCCCAATGCCGGTTTATCCCGTGCGGTTGCCGGTTGGGGCTGGAGCCCGGCCGGGGCTATGGAGGACGGAGGAGGGCGAGTGCCTCCTCAGGCGAGTGGGGCGTCCGTCCTGGTTAGGCAAGGGCCTGGGTACAGGGCTTTGAAGCCCAGCCCTGTAGGGACCCGTGGCCACCGCCAGGCGGCGCCCGGTGCCTATTATCCGGGAGCCCGGCACTTCCGCCACACCAGGAAGTGCGGAAGCTTTGTGTGGCACCGGAGAGCTGCCAGGAAGACAGCCGACACTTCCGCCAGCTTAGGCGTGGCTAGAGGCGAAGCACCTGGGGCTCATCCGGGGCATTATTTAAGGGGCGCCTCCCTCCAGTGATTGGTGGAAGTCGGGAGGAAGAAGGACTGAGCAAGAGGAAGGACTGGAGGCGGCCAGGAAGGCACAAGAGACTGTGGGCCTGGACTTGGGGAAATCGGTGCGAGGAGGCACTGGGGGTGCACGTGAGCACGTATTGTAAATAATATTGGTGTAAATAAAAGTGTGTGGAGCAAAGTATGCTGTCCGTCTGTCTGTGCCGGGGCCAGCCGTCACAATATATATATATATATATATATATATATTATACCCCAATCTACATACTCTCAAATAAACGAACCACACACCGTGGCGCAACACGAGAGGCTTCACCTCTAGCGCTGACGTCCGAGGATCAATTCCTGAGAGGGGGTGCAGTGAGCAGTGTACGCCTGATGAGCCCAGAATTAGGGAGAAACACATGCCGCATACTGTTTGCATTATTTGACAGTAAAACTATTTCAATATATGTACAGTATATATCAGCGCTTCCCGATTCATTTTACCCTCGCACCCCCTTGGTTTGAGAACAAGTATGGAAAAATATGAGGTTAACGCAGAAAAACAGATCACCAATTGAAGCTTTATGAAAAATGGATACTTTATTCGCCATCAATAATTGTTTTGGTAAAGCCATACTCAGTGTAATCCTCCTTCCATTTTCTAATTTTTTCGTTACTAGCCATGATTAAATGAACGGTAAAAAAGTAAGAGCAAAGCGAGGGTGACTTACTCAGGCAGGCAGGCGACAGCTCAATAGCTCGCAGGCTCGATGTGGTGCACGTCAAGTCGATCTAAATTGCGCGATCAGATTTGAAAAAATATATCTTTTCAACTTCTATTTGGATATAAGTAGGTTCTATTTAGTCGACAGAAATATCTTTGGTAGGAATGTAAGTTGAATTTGTCTTTAAATTTCTATGGGGAAGAAAAATTTATTCAATGATGATTAAATTTAACTTATATTCCTACCAAACATATTTCTGTCGACTAAATAAAAATTACTTATATTTAAAATTTAAATAGAACTTGAAAAGATACGATAGTTCATAATACCCACGCAGCACTAAGTGTACATAAGAGCAGGAATCAGCCATTTTAACAAGCAGCGTATTGAACTGATACGAAATAGCCTGTCCATTTAATTATTTAGGAATGGATAGATAAATTAAGATTTTGTACAAATAATGTTTTTCATTTTTCTTCCTCGATGGATTCTGGCACCCCCAGCAACAGCTGCTCGCACCCCAAAGGAGATATAGGTGTATATATATATATATATATATATATATATATATATATATATATATATATATATATATATATATATATATATATATACACACACAGTCCTGCCTCGGGTAAAGGGCTTGGAAGCCCAGTCCTGTAAGGACCTGTGGCCACCGCCAGACGGGTCCCCGGTGCCTGAATATCCCTGGAGCCCAGCACTTCCGCCACACCAGGAAGTGCTGGGGGGAAGAAGACAGGGGACACCCGGATGGCTTCCGGGTGCGCAGCTGGCATTTCCACCACACTGGGGCGTGTCTGCGGAGGAGTGCCGGGAAGCAGCTATTTAAGGGGCCGCCTCCCTTCAGTCGATAGTGGAAGTCGGGTGGAAGAGAGATGGAGCTGGAGAGAGGACTGGAGGCGGCCAGGAGAAAAGCATTGTGACTGTGTGACCTGGACGTTTGGAGAAACAGTGCAAGAGGCACTGGGGAGTGCACTAAACTGTAAATATAATTGTAAATAAACAGTGTGTGGTGGATCCAACGATGTCCGTCTGTCTGTGTCCGGGTTCAAGTCCACTATATATATATATGTATATCTACTGTATACTAATAAAAGGCAAAGCCCTCACTGACTGACTCACTCACTCACTGACTAACTCACTTACTGACTCATCACTAATTCTCCAGCTTCCCGTGTAGGTAGAAGGCTGAAATTTGGCAGGCTCATTCCTTACAGCTTACTTACAAAAGTTAAGCAGGTTTCATTTCGAAATTCTACGTAGCGGTCATAGCGTCGATAACGATCGACAACGTCCGCCATGTTGAACTTTCTAATTTATGGCCCCATCTTCACGAAATTTGGTAGGCGGCTTCCTGTGCTAACGAAACCGATATGCGTACTTATTTCGATGGTATGATGCCACTGTCGGCCGCCATATTGAACTTTCCAACGTCACTAATTTTCCAACTTCCCATGTAGGTAGAAGGCTGACCCCATCTTCACGAAATTTGGTAGGTGGCTTCCCTGCGCTAACCAAAACCAATGTAAATACTTATTTCAGTGGTATGATGTCACTGTCGGCCACCATATTGAAGTTTCCAATATCACTAATTCTCCAACTTCCCGTGTAGGTAGAAGGCTGAAATTTGGCAGGCTCATTCCTTACAGCTTACTTACAAAAGTTAAGCAGGTTTCATTTCGAAATTCTACGCGTAATGGTCATAACGGTCAATAACGTCCGCCATGTTGAACTTTGTTATTCATGGCCCCGTCTTCACGAAATTTGGTAGGCAGCTTCCCTGCGCTAACCAAAACCAATATACAGTGGTGTGAAAAACTATTTACCCCCTTCCTGATTTCTTATTCTTTTGCATGTTTGTCATACAAAATGTTTCTGATTATCAAACACATTTAACCATTAGTCAAATATAACACAAGTAAACACAAAATGCAGTTTTTAAATGATGGTTTTATTATTTAGGGAGAAAAAATCCAAACCTACATGGCCCTGTGTGAAAAAGTAATTGCCCCTTGTTAAAAATAACCTATCTGTGGTGTATCACACCTGAGTTCAATTTCCGTAGCCACCCCAGGCCTGATTACTGCCACACCTGTTTCAATCAAGAAATCACTTAAATAGGAGCTGCCTGACACAGAGAAGTAGACCAAAAGCACCTCAAAAGCTAGACATCATGCCAAGATCCAAAGAAATTCAGGAACAAATGAGAACAGAAGTAATTGAGATCTATCAGTCTGGTAAAGGTTATAAAGCCATTTCTAAAGCTTTGGGACTCCAGCGAACCACAGTGAGAGCCATTATCCACAAATGGCAAAAATATGGAACAGTGGTGAACCTTCCCAGGAGTGGCGGCCGACCAAAATTACCCCAAGGCGCAGAGATGACTCATCCGAGAGGTCACAAAGACCCCAGGACAACGTCTAAAGAACTGCAGGCCTCACTTGCCTCAATTAAGGTCAGTTTTCACGACTCCACCATAAGAAAGAGACTGGGCAAAAACGGCCTGCATTGCAGATTTCCAAGACGCAAACCACTGTTAAGCAAAAAGAACATTAAGGCTCGTCTCAATTTTGCTAAGAAACATCTCAATGATTACCAAGACTTTTGGGAAAATACCTTGTGGACTGATGAGACAAAAGTTGAACTTTTTGGAAGGCAAATGTCCGTTACATCTGGTGTAAAAGGAACACAGCATTTCAGAAAAGAACATCATACCAACAGTAAAATATGGTGGTGGTAGTGTGATGGTCTGGGATTGTTTTGCTGCTTCAGGACCTGGAAGGCTTGCTATGATAGATGGAACCATGAATTCTACTGTCTACCAAAAAATCCTGAAGGAGAATGTCCAGCCATCTGTTCGTCAACTCAAGCTGAAGCGATCTTGGGTGCTGCAACAGAACAATGGTAAATGGCCTGTATTTGATATAGCGCCTAACTAGAGTTCAAGAACCCCCCTAGGCGCTTTACAACACAACAGTCATTCACCCATTCACACACACATTCATACGCTGGTGATGATAAGCTACTATGTAGCCACAGCTGCCCTGGGGCACAATGACAGAAGAGAGGCTGCGAACACTGGCGCCACCAATCCTTCCGACCACCACCAGCAGGCAAGGTAGGTTAAGTGTCTTGCCCAAGGACACAACAGCTGCATTCTCATGCCGGGAGCCAGGATCGAACCTGCGACCCTCCGATTGCTTGACCACCCGCTCTACCGACTGAGCTACTGCTGCCCAATGACCCAAAACACACCAGCAAATCCACCTCTGAATGGCTGAAGAAAAACAAAATGAAGACTTTGGAGTGGCCTAGTCAAAGTCCTGACCTGAATCCAATTGAGATGCTATGGCATGACCTTAAAAAGGCGGTTCATGCTAGAAAACCCTCAAATAAAGCTGAATTACAACAATTCTGCAAAGATGAGTGGGACAAAATTCCTCCAGAGCGCTGTAAAAGACTCATTGCAAGTTATTGCAAACGCTTGATTGCAGTTATTGCTGCTAAGGGTGGCCCAACCAGTTATTAGGTTCAGGGGGCAATTACTTTTTCACACAGGGCCATGTAGGTTTGGATTTTTTTTTCTCCCTAAATAATAAAAACCATCATTTAAAAACTGCATTTTGTGTTTACTTGTGTTATATTTGACTAATGGTGTTTGATGATCAGAAACATTTTGTGTGACAAACATGCAAAAAGAATAAGAAATCTGGAAGGGGGCAAATAGTTTTTCACACCACTGTATGTACTTATTTCGGTGGTATGACGCCACTGTCAGCCGCCATATTGAACTTTCCAACGTCACTAATTCTCCAACTTCCCGTTGTAATAACTGGAGACCAGAGGCGTGGAAAGGTTTGGGGCAGCCACCCGTTTAATGCGGTTTCCCGGCTGCAATAGAAATTGAGGCATTTTCAAAACAGTTGTTTACACAACAGAGTCCAAGACAGAACTGCCTGCCTAAGCAAAGGCAGTGAGCTTTATAGCTCAGAGGCGGAAATGATGTAGTCCTCTGGGCGGAACTGGAAGTGACATCACCCTTGGGGCGGAACGGAAGTGACCTCATTCTTGGGGCGGAACGGAGGTGGTGTGTCCTTCCTGGAAATGGCGGCTCCTGGTGGGATTTCCGGGTAAGACCTGCAGAGAACTCAGAAAGAGCGTCAGCGTACCCCGCCCCCCCCGGGCAGATGTATAAACAGTATTGTCTAAGCCCTTCAGCTGCTTCCCATGCACACGTGTGTGACAAGACTCCCCTCAGCCCAGACCCGTGGGTCGGGCGACCTACACCGAGAGGTCGTGGGCCGGGAGAGGGCATCGGCGTTGGCATGAAGGGACCCCTGTCGATGAGCAGCGTATATTTGTACTGCTGCAGGTCAAGAAACCACCTCGTGACCCGCGGATTGACTCCCTGTGAAGGGCCATCCACTTTAAAGGCGCATGATCCGTCACCAGAGTGAACACGCGACCCAAGAGGTAGTACCGCAGCTGCGTCACCGCCCATTTGATCGCCAGAGCCTCCTTCTCCACCGCCGCGTACCTGGTCTCCCGGTCCAACAGTTTCCGGCTCAGGTACATAGCGGGTGTTCAACACCGTCGGCGCTTTGGCTCAACACGGCTCCCAAGCCTGTGTCCGGCGTCCGTCTGGAGGACAAAAGGGAGAGAAGTTAGGGGAGATTAAGATAGGTGCTGAAGTCAGAGCCCTTTTTAAGTCACTGAATGCAGCCCCCGCTTTATCAGACCATACCACCGTATTAGGAGCTCTTTTCTTTGTCAAGTCGGTCAAGGGCGCCGCTCTCGGAGAAACGAGGCACAAACCGGCGGTAGTACCCGGCCAAACCGAGAAAGGATTGGACTTGCCGCTTGGTTTTCGGACGGGGCCAGGCCATTATGGCTTGCAACTTGGAACACTGTGGCCTCACAGTACCCCGGCCCACTAGGTAGCCCAAATATTTGGCTTCTCTCAACCCGAAGTAACATTTCTTGGGGTTGATCGAGCCCGCCTCTCCCAATGTCCGTAATACTGCTGTGACCTGCTGTATGTGCTCCTTCCAGGTGCTGGAATAGATGACAACGTCATCCAGATAGGCAACACAGAGCGAGTTATGGGGCGGAGCACTTTGTCCACCAGGCGCTGAAAAGTCGCAGGCCCGTGTAACCGAATGGAAGGACACGATACTGCCAGTGTCCGCTAGGAGTGCTAAGCGCGGTTTTCCTTAGCGGACTCCGTTAAAGGAACCTGCCAGTACCCCTTTGTCATGTCAAGTGTAGTCAAGAATTTGGCTGGTCCCAGTCTCGAGGAGGTCGTCCACGCGAGGCATGGGATAAGCATCAAATCGGAAACTTGGTTGAGCCGGCGGAAGTCATTGCAAAACCTCCAACTGCCGTCAGGCTTAGCAATCAAGGCGATGGGGCTGGACCAGGGACTACTACTTTCCTCGATCACTCCTAGTGCCAGCATTCGCGATTTCCAGTTCCACTTCTACTTTCTTTGCCTCCGGGAGTCTGTAGGGTCGCTCACGGACGATCACCCCCGGGTCAGTCAATATGTCGTGCGCAATCAGAGAGGTCCGACCTGGCTGTTCACATACCACCTCTGGGACGGCGGATAGCTGCTTGAGCTCCTGTCTCTGTCTGGGAGATAGCTGTTCGCGAAATTAAGGGCACTTACTTCCGAGAGAGAGCAGGGCTGTCGGAGGAGGATCGGGATCCCTCTCCTTCCACGGTTTCAGCAGGTTTACATGATATATTCGCTCAGCTGGTGGCGATTGGGCTGTTTCACCAAATAGTCGACCAATCCCTTCCTCTCCTTAATTTCGTAGGGGCCTAGCCAATGCGAGCAGTTTAGAGTGTGAAGTAGGAACCAATACCATGGCGCGATCCCGGTTGGAACTCCGGAGAGTCGTGCCCGCGGTCATACAGGCGGGCCTGTGCTGATTGTGCCTCCTCGATATGACTTTTTAGTATAGGTCTTATTACATCAAATCTATCGCGCAATTGGGCGATATACTCCAAAATGTTAGTGGAGGGCTGTGCCTCCCCTTCCCAGCCCTCTTTTAAAATATCTAATAAGCCCCGGGGCTGTCTTCCGTATAGTAATTCAAAGGGAGAGAACCCCTAGAGGCTGAGGACTTCCGTAGGCAAAGAGGACAAGGGGAGGAGTTGGTCCCAATTCCTCCCATCCTTGCTGACTACCTTACGTAGCATTTGCTTGAGAGTTTGATTGAATCTCTCCACTAGCCCATCGGTTTGAGGATGATACACGAGGTTTTAAATGCTTTATTTTCAGTAACTTGGCAGTCTCCTTGAGCGTTTCCGAGGTGAAAGCGTTCCTTGGTCCGTCAGGACTTCTCTAGGAATGCCCACCGTGAAAAGACTCCTACTAGTTCCGTGCAATATTTTTAGTGGTAGCGGCGCAATGGAGCGGCTTCAGGGAATCGGGTTGCATAATCCACGAGGGCGAGTATATATTTATATCCTCGGGCTGAGGGCTCCAGGGTCCTACTATATCCACCCCAATCCTGTCAAAGGAGCGTCAATAAGGGGAAGGGGAATCAGAGGAGCACGGTCCTTCCTAGGAATTTGCCGCAGTTGACACTCCGGGCAGGAAATGCAAAGCGGCGAACCTCCTCATTAATCCCGGCCAAAAAGCGGAGCTTAATGCGCTCTAATGTTTTATCGGGCGAGATGGCCTCCAAGAAGGTGAGAGTGGGCTAACTTCGCAAACCTGCCGCGGTAGGTCAGCGGGACTAGCAACAACTTCGGACCTTCCCCTCATGTTCAGCAACCCGATACAATAATTCATTATCCATGACAAAGTGAGGTCCCTGTGGCATGGGCAAATGCGTCGTTGGCGTTAGCGAGAACCACTGCATTCTTTATGTGCTTCAGAGAGTCGTCATTCCACTGTTCTCTCTTGAAAGAAGCGGTCGCTCTAAACTGAAAGTGCAACTCAGAGGCGGGTCGGTCTGACCTCAAGGCGGAGAATCCTCCCTCGCTGCGGGCGCTAGTGGATGGCGTAGTAGCCAGCGACGGTCGGGAGTATCTTCGTCACTCTCTTGGCCTACCGCCCCACTCCCTGTTGGCTGATTACACGGTGTGGAAATCTCCGTGTATACATTTTAGACTGGTCTTTTTCTTAATCCATTGTTGCGGTAGAACAAAACGGCGACAACGACAGACCGTTACTGCGGAATCAAACAGCGCTGTTACCATATGTCCATTAATAATAAGCTCTCCATTATGTTTATCCGCCAGGATTGCTAAGGGCACACAAACAACCCGCCATTGTCCCCTACGGTCCGCCTTGTTCCCCGACAGGTCGCAAGCCAGGCGGCCGGCGACGGAACAGGCTCTGGATTGCGTGGAAGGGACTGCTTTTGTAGGACATAACTCCGGGTAGTCCACAGGCGGCTGGTCTGCCCTCCGGGTTTCACAGCCGGCCTCTGGGGTTGCAAGAGCTGTAGCAGCTCGTCCAGGGAATGGAATTCTCCCCAGGCCGGCTGGGCAAATTCCTGGGGTATTCGCTGTAGCAGCAAAAACAGGCCACTTGCTGCACTATTTGCAAGGGGTCAAATCAAATGGCGTAGCCACTCACCCACCTGTTGCCAGAGAGCCATAGCCTGCTCTGACAGCCCTTTCGTTGGTTAAACTCCCAGTCTATTATATTCTTTACCTGCCGGCCTGGGGACAGCCCGCCGTTAACAGGGACCTTGGTCGATGGGGCTCGGCTTTCCTACCAGAAGAGCATACTGAGCCACTCGTGTGTTTTCCCCAGAAGCCAGCCCGCCTGTGGTCCCTCTACCTTCTCCACGAGATGGGTTGGTAGCCCCGGGTTATGCTCGTGGAGCAGAGCCTGCACCGCGTCCTTCCTGACCCTCCGGTGCACTCCCTGCCCGAAACTTCGGCCCGGTACTCACCCACCTGGTTCCTTGAAGGTCCGTGTCCGGGTTCGCCGGGGACACCATCCTGCCGACTACGCCACTGTAATAACTGGAGACCAGAGGCGTGGAAAGGTTTGGGGCAGCCACCCGTTTAATGCGGTTTCCCGGCTGCAATAGAAATTGAGGCATTTTCAAAACAGTTGTTTACACAACAGAGTCCAAGACAGAACTGCCTGCCTAAGCAAAGGCAGTGAGCTTTATAGCTCAGAGGCGGAAATGATGTAGTCCTCTGGGCGGAACTGGAAGTGACATCACCCTTGGGGCGGAACCGGAAGTGACTTCATTCTTGGGGCGGAACGGAGGTGGTGTGTCCTTCCTGGAAATGGCGGCTCCTGGTGGGATTTCCCAGGTAAGACCTGCAGAGAACTCAGAAAGGCGTCCAGCGTACCCGCCCTGGGCAGATGTATAAACAGTATTGTCTAAGCCCTTCAGCTGCTTCCCATGCACACGTGTGTGACACCGTGTAGGTAGAAGGCTGAAATTTGGTACTGATTTCGGTGGTGTGATGCCACTGTCGGCCGCCATATTGAACTTTTCAACGGTCTTTGTTACTTATGGGCCCATCTTCAAGAAATTTGAGTACGTGGGTTCCCAACGGTAACTGAATTCTACTTACGTACATATATACATCCATAGTTTGCAGCTCGGTCACCGTGTGAGGTGGCGTTGGGTCCCCCATTCCAACGCCTCCCACGTTGTTGGCTGCCTGCCTATATAAGGCCGTCAGTCGCTCCAGTCTCTACATTCCCTTCCTTGCTTCGCCACGGGATTTACGTCTCCCTGCTGATAACTACAGCCTTTTTATTTAATCCATGGCTACTCCACTGTTTTATTGTTCATTTATTACGAATATAGTTATTGTTTAGGTATTTTAGACTTACTTCACATTGTTCAGGTACCCATTTCCTTTATCATTCCAACCGTAACCCCATTAACATGTCTATCGAGGTGATCACCAGCAATCAAAGAACTGTCACTTACTGAGTGGTTTCCATGCCCAGAGATGGCACCTGCCTTTTCCATTCTCTTTGTTACATATTGCACGGCCATATCAGGCTCACTCTTGATATCCGGAGGAACATTGTGTCGTATGTATTGAATGACTGGGACAGGTTCAAGGTGTGGACTGATGACGGTATAGAAGATAATTATACTACACAGGAGCACTATAAGAGTGAAATGCTTAAGCCCTTCACCTATGCATCAGCATGTGAGTTGATGGCTGCCGCTGAATTGTTGGTTATTAAGCTTTCAAGTGTACGAAATGGCCAAATATTTTACACCTTCGACAATCGCCAATGCCTCTTAAACATCTTAGATTGACAGGTGACGATTTCAGTAGTGGACACTTTGATGTTTATGAATGTTTAAACTCTCAAAAGCTGGATGTGAAGTTATCGATGAAACGGTTGTATACTGGCAGCTTGACAGATGCCGAATGTCTCTTCAACACAAGTCCTATAAATACTGTCGTAATTGAAACAAACCATGAAACTCAAACCGATTATGACAGCAGCAATCCAAGCTGTGAGATTTGAAACAAGATTACTGTTCACATGGCCAACTGTACATTGCATGCTCAAGAGTAAGCTCAGTGCACAGCTTGGTCATATTACAACGGAGGGCGAACTCACAATGTGGTATACAAAGAGATCCTTAACAAATAATTATTGGTATATTTTCCCTCAGTTTAAAAGGTTTAATTTTCTTCTTAATAAAAATTTTAAGGCAGTACTTTGCCGCTGCGAATCGCGGGTATTTTGCTAGTGTATATATATGTATATATATATATATATATATATATATGTGTGTGTATATAAATGTATATATATATATATAATATGTATATATATGTATATATATGTGTGTGTATGTATATGTATATATATATATATATATATATATATATATATATATATATATACTAATAAAAGGCAAAGCCCTCACTCACTCACTCACTCACTGACTCATCACTAATTCTCCAACTTCCCGTGTAGGTAGAAGGCTGAAATTTGGCAGGCATATTCCTTACAGCTTACTTACAAAAGTTAAGCAGGTTTCATTTTGAAATTCTACGCGTAACAGTCATAACTGAATCCTACTTACGTACATATATATGGCCATAGCCTGCAGCTCGATCGCCGTGTGAGGCGGAGTTGCGTCACCCATTACCATGCCTCCCACTTAGTTGACTGCCTGCCTATATTGTGTCCCCCTCACCCACGCCTCCCACGTAATTGAGTGCCTGCCCATATAAGACTGTCCATCACCAGCAATCCAAAAGACACACTGCCGCTACAAGGCGTTTGTCATGCCTAAGACGAATCGATTTTAAGTGAGATACAAGTTTAGTGAGAAGACGCAAAGTCTAAACGAGACTTTTGATCATTTTGTAACGGAGTTAAAATTGCTGGTGAAGGACTGTGCTTATGCAAATGAAGATGAGATGATCAGGGATAGAATAGTGTTTGGCACTAGTGTGTATAGATAGAATAATGTTTGGGTGAAGATAAAAGGGGCCACCTCTTATCATTCGAGGCTGGAGTTGGGTGAGAAGAGGACAAAGCAGGAGAAGAGAGTGTGGAGGCGGCCCGAAGAAAGTCATTGTGTATGGCCAGGACTTTGGGGGTTTGTGTGTGCACTTTAATAACTTGTAAATAGTGTTGTAAATAAACGTGTGGTGGTGAAAAACAACATGTCTGCCTGTCTGTGCCTGGGTTCCGTTCACAATACATATACTAGGGGACTCTGTTGTCTGCTTGCTTCGCTCATATCAAACTCCACCCTGACCCCCCCTCCCCCTTCAGCACTACGCGTCATTGTGTGCTCCATGACAAGACAGTGATGACAGTTTTTTCTCACAATTAGAAGAATGCAAACATATCTTCCTCTTCAAAGAATGCGTGTCAGGAGCAGAGAATGTCAGAGAGAGAGAGAGAGAAAAGCAAACAATCAAACAATCAATACGTGCTTTTGGGCTTTTATGTATGCCGAAGCACCGCAATAAAGCGGCATTTTTTAGAGGAGCGTCCGTATCCTCTAGGCAAACAGCCCCTCTGCTCACACCCCCTCCGTCAGGCAGAGAAAGTGAGCGAGACAGAGAAAAGCAAACAAACAAGCACCGCACGGGAAGCATATCGTATATCATTGAGGAGTTTTATTTAATATGTAATACATGCTCTGATTGGGTAGCTTCTAAGCCATCCACCAATAACGTTCCTTGTATGAAATCTTCTGGGCAAACAAACTGAGGAAGCATGTACCATAAATTAAAAGACACATTGTCCACAGAAATCTGCGAACCAGCAAAAAATCCGTGATATATATTTAGATATGCTTACATTTAAAATCTGCAATGGAGTGAAGCCGCGAAAGTCAAAGCGCGATATAGCGAGGGATCACTGTATATATATATATATATATATATATATAAATAAAATATATACTGTATATATATATACACAAGAGTCATTATAAGATTTGGGGCAGCCACCCATATAATATTCCTTGGCTGCGAAAGGGTCATTTTTTTAACACTGATGCGCTCAGAATGGAGGCCAAAACAGAACTGATGATATTTTTAGAATATGGCAACTTTAAAGGACAGAAAGGGAAATGAAGTCATGAAGGACAGAAGCAGAAGGGTACTCTTCCATAGGCTCGGACCCGGATGTGATGTCATCAAAGGGGCCAGAACCGAAAGGTTCTTCGTCCATGGGTCCTATAGTGGAAGTGATGTCATCAGGCATAGGCATAATTTCCTGTGAACGGTCTGCAGGAAAGCCAGAAAAAATGTCAGCACACCCCGCCACCCCCTGGTCTGGTGTAAAATTATTCTCATTTAGACCCTTTAGCTGCCTCAAATGCGCACGTTTGTGACAATATATATATCTTATATATAAATATCTACGCGTGGAAGAGTGTGTGTCTGTCTGGCCCGGAAGTGAGAGGTGGAGTCGGGGTAAGGGCTCCGTCTCTAAGGAAACAAAAAACTCGCTTAGCCGCTAATAACACAAGCGAGGCCAGCACGTCAGCAAAACAAAACCTCATAAGAAAGACAAAGTCACTTAGCCACTAACATCGGCAGCATGGTATCCCTTTTACTTTTCCTCCCGCCACTAATAAGTGATGTGAGAATGTCAAAAGGAATCTTCCTAGGAGAGAGATGCCCAGAGTAGTTTCTTTCAATTACCTGACATCTCTATATTTCAAATTTTTTTCTGACGATTTCAATGGTTTCTAGGACTCCAGGCTTTTTATAGCATGGGCTTACACAACTAGTGTATATATATATCCACTGTTGCATGTGTTTTACTTATATAAGCTTCAATACCTTTCAGATTTTCAGTCTACCAAACAGTCACTTCTCACCATATTATATACTAGTCAAGCCCCTAGCATGCATAAACCATGGTGATTCCAGAGTCATATATTGCATAAGCATCCACTAATTCCAGAGCATAACCATGGACAGTGGTCTTGGATCCAAGGCAGGGGAAATGCTATTTTGGAAAAACATACTAACTGACTGTTGAGATCTACAGTATGCTGATTGTCAAAAGCAGCCAAGTTGACTTAATGTACAGTATATGATTTTTTGCCAAACTGATGTGTGAAGTGTGAAGTGACCAGGGAGTAGTACTGTAAATGATAGCAAATGATCTTATACCCAAAAACAATATAAGGCTTTGTAGCCTTGCCTTTCCTATTTGCAATACTTACTACACGTTTAGGTACTGAAGACACCAATTTGTTGAGCATTTCAGGTTCAATTTTGTCCCATTCTTGCAAACAACATTTTTAAGGTATGCAACGGTATGAGGCATTTATTGTTGTATTTTGCATTTCAATACATGCCGCACATTCTCAGCTTGGATCAGATCAGAACTGGAAGCAGACCAGTTGAACACCTGTACCTTCTTCCTATGCAGCTGTGCCTTTGTAATGCATACAACATGTGCTTTTGCATTGACTCACTGAAATATGCATGGATGTGCATGGAAGAAATGTAGCGTCTTCAGGCAGCAAATTTTTCTCCAAAATCTGTATGTATTTTTTGTCATTAATACTGCCTTTACATAAGTGTGGATTGTCCTTGTCCTTGGCACTGACACAACCTTATACCATCACAGATGATGGCTTCTGGACTTGTAGCTGACAACAGTCTGGATGATCATTTTCTTTGGTCCATAGGACATGGCATTTTTTTCAAATAAGGACAGAAATATTGATTTCTCCAACCACAATTCACATTTCCACTGTATGATGGTCCATTACAGATGCTTCCTAGCCTAGAGAAGTCAACGGCACTTCTCAACACTATTAACATTTGGGTTTCTTTTTGCACAGTATAGTTGTAACCAGCATTACAATCATCAATTGAACATCATCTGTTTCTACTCACAACATTTTCTTTTTTTCACTCTATATTGGCCCTAAATTGCCCTATACCAACTTTTTTTGGAATTTGTTCAGGCCCTCAATGGTAAGAACTGATGAAGATTTACAAAAAAAATGCAGCTGACCAGACTTAACATTAAACATCTTGTTTCTATGCTGTTTGTAATGGATTGCAAGTCAAAGTGAATTTTGAAATCACTGCTTTCTATTTTTATTTGTATTTTTCGTTCCAAATTTTTTTACTTTCTCATATATGAAGTATAAGGAAAGTATTGTAATCGTCCAAAAATTTGATGTCAAGATTTTAGTATAGCAAAATGAACTTATACATTGGGGCAGCAAGTTTGTGTAGTAATTAGTGCATCTGTCTCACATACTATATAGAGTCTGCATGTTCTTCCAATGTCTCAAAGAGTTTTTTCCTTTGAGTACTATTGTTTTCCTCCAACGTTCCAAAGATGACAATATTAAAATCAGAAAATAATAATTGTCCCTGTTTGAATGAACGTGGATGTGCCATGTAGTGCACATGTGCCCTTTGTTGTTAGGGCAGGCCTCTGTACCCCAGAACAGTAGTCAATGAGTATGATGCTTCCATTAATCACATTGCCTTTATATTAGTTTTGACATTTTTATTGTTGTTTAAATGGAATGTCATTTCCACAATGAAAATCAAATGAAATTCGTAATAACAAAGTCTTTATTAAATAAATTGGACAAAAATGAATCAAAATGGATAACTATAAAGTAATTTTTAAATAAGATAAGCGCAGAGGAAGTAACTGGATTTACATATTTTTTTACTTCCTTTAATCTTGAAAAAAATAATCAGCACAAAAATATTACTTGGTGATTTGTAATGAATCTTAGTAAAGGTTATTGGGCAAAGTTCAATTACAGAGATAATTGAAACTGAAAACTAAATCGCTATTAGGAAATGTAGCTTGCTCATCTTGCAATACAGTATTTTTTCTTATTGAAGTAAAGTACCCATACAAGATTGTTTCATTTACACATTGATAGAGAACATGGATTAGTAATTAGTAAATAATATACATCTCACAGTGCCTCGTTTAACATGAAGTCTTATCCTAGGAAATGAGATGTGATAAAATGTTGCTCCCCACAATCCAGAGAGCTGGATTAGTAACATTCTAAATGTGTATGTATGTTATAAAAATAACAAGTCAAAATATTACAAACAGGTAGTATCTGCACCCCATAATTAATCTAAAATCCTATTAGACATATATAAACCAAAGACCTATGTGTATGAAGCAGTCCGCTCTGCTCCCGCAGCCACTAGATGGCGCATGTGTGTGCTTTTAATTTTTTTCAGCGCTTGCATGCACCTCACTTCTCACTACGATAGCAATCTGTGCAGCAAACGCCGCTGCACAAAAATGTCGTCGAGCTAATGACACAGCTGAAGAGACACAATATTGAGACAAAGCAATCGCCGTCCAAGTGAAACACCTCAGCAACAGAGTGCAAGTCTTGAAGCTTTCACTGAAAACATTGTTTATCTGGAGGTATGTTCTCAAGACAAAGATTAATAGAACTCATATGCCAGCTAAGATATGGTATCGCCAATGTCTTCCTACAAAAGCCAGTGGGACAGCAAGCACAGGTGGGTCGACATCCTCTGGACTGGGTAATTTTTAAGAGTTAGCTGACACCTCTCCAAGTTCACAAATATAGTAAAACTGCTAGGGAGTCTCCGGGTTGTTTTTTGTTCCAAAGAACGCATGCAGCTAGTTTACATTATGAACTAATCCTATTCTACTTTTTTATATTTATTTTAACAAGATTTAATCTATTAATGTTTCAGAGATCCAAAAATCCAAGTTTACTATTTCATAAAAAGATAACACAATTTATTTAGTTCTAATGATCACAGACATGTTAGTCTGTGATCCCAAAAACAGATCTGAGTGCCATTTTCAGAAAAAAAAGGCATACATTTTTATATGGTTCTATGCCATTTATGAACAAACTAGCAGAATACCCGCGCTTCGCAGCGGAGAAGTAAAAAGAAAAGGAAACATTTTAAAAATAACTTAACATGATTGAGAATGTAATTGTTTTGTCACTGTTGTGAGTGATGAGTGTTGCTGTCATATATATATATATATATATATATATATACATATATATATATATATTTTACACACACACATATAAACATATACATATATATACATATACATACATATATACATATACACATATATATATATATATATATATACTAGCAAAATACCAGGCCAGCTTGGAGAAATAGTGTGTTAAAGAAGCAATGAAAAGAAAAGGAAACATTTTGAAAATAACGTAACATGATTGTCAATGTAATTGTTTTGTCACTGTTGTGAGTGATGAGTGTTGCTGTCATATATATATATATATATATATATATATATATAAATACAAAATATATATATATATATACACACACACACACATATATAAACATATATATACATATACATACATATCTACATATATACACACACAGCTATTTAGTATCAGTGCAATACGCTGCTTGTTAAAACGGATAACTCCGCTCTTACGTGCAAGTCTGCGTGGATATTATGAACTATCGTATTTGTTCAAGTTCTATTTAAATTTTAAATAGAAGGAATTTTTATTTAGTCGACAGAAATATCTTTGGTAGGAATGGTAAAACAGACAGGAATATTATTCCTGAATAAATCAACTCAAACCTTAAACAACTTATAATATTTTGCTCTCCATAAAAATATATCCTGTCTAAATTATACAAGTTAGAAATAAAGTAAACATTAAAAGAACAAACATTCAAATTTCTTTACTCTTATGTAATTTTATATAAAAAAATAAACTTAGATTTTAAATATCCCAAAAGATTTTGCTCTCCATAAAAATATATCCTGTCAAAATTATACAAATTCAAATATGAACATGCTGCATAACAAAACCTGGAAATATAAATAAAATGTGTTCCTTTCAGCAATAACAAATCAAATCATTCAGTTGTCTTTGCTCATATGTCATTTTAGAGCTGGACGCCTGGCATCTTTTTGGCACAAGTTCGTTTCTGTTTGGTGTGAGGTTCTGTGTTGTGGAGATTCTCAGGATGGATTGCAGGTGCTCATCAGTGAGGCGACTCCTGTGTGCTGTTTTGTTAGTCTTTATCACTGAGAAGAGCTTCTCACACAGATATGTGCTACCAAACATGCACAAGGTTCGAGCCGCATGTAGACGGACTTTTTTTGTTCTTCAAAGTCACCAAAGCGCCGTGCAAACTCAGTGCGCTCAGTTTATCAGCAAAGTGCGATTTGGGAACACCGTAGTGACGACTTGGTTTAACATTACTTGGCAACAGGGAAAGTGGGGCAAGTGGTTGTGTCTCCCATAAAAGCAGCTTCACTTGAAATCACTTTGTGATTGTGCACGGGTAAAAACGTCCGCTGAAGTGTCAGATTCTTATTTAATTCTTCTGCTTTCTGTATCTTCCGCATTGCATTCAGGTCTTTTAGGTTACCCTGATGTTTTGTTTCATAGTGCCGTCTTAGATTAAATTCTGTAATTACAGCCACATTAGCTCCACAAATGAGACACACGGGTTCAGTAAACATATACTCAGCCTCCCATCGGTTTTAAAGGCTCTATTTTCAGAATCAACTTTTCTCTTCAGCATCGTGTGAGCTAGCCGCAATAACTTGCAGCATCATAAGGTAGACTTGATTACGCGGTAAGTGTTGGCAAGGCAGCTGAAGCGCTGCATTATGGGATCTGTAGTTTATTGTGTTACCAGCGCTTCATATACCGGGCTTTAATAACAATAATACAGTATATAAAATGATCTCGGGCGGATATAATTACGCCGGGCGGATGTGGCCCGCGCCCTTGAGTTTGACACATATGGACTAAATAGAACTTGAAAAGATATATTTTTCAAATGTGATCGCGCAATTCAGATAGAGTTGGCGACTACAGCCTGCATGCCTCAATAAGTCATCCTCCCTCGCTCTTACTTTTTACCGTTCATCTAATGAATACACTGAGTATGGCTTTACCAAAACAATCATTGATGGCGAATAAAGTATCCATTATTCGAGTATGTAGATCGGGATATATATATACATATATATATACCAGCGTATCGCAGCGAGAAGTAGTGTGTTAAAAAGCTAGAAAAGAAAAGGGAACATTTTAAAAATAACGTAACATGACTGTCAATATACAGTATTTGTTTTGTGAGTGTTACTGAGTGTTGCTGTCATCAAGGATTTGATTATCATTATTTCTTTCAATCAGGTTCGTATTTGTAGGATGTGTTGTGTTCAAGTTACATTCCGTGTTTGTCAATCGTTGTAAAGATGACAGGTTTCATTCATCGATTCGTTTCTTACTGCATCAATAAACAGCTCGTCTTCTTCTTTATCTGAGACCTGACACACTGCATGCACGGGTTTTTACACTGTCTTCCTTTAGCGGGACATTGACTTTTTCCACGTGTGCTTTGTTTCCGCAGTAGCTGGATTTATGAATATGCTTGTATGTATCAGGCGCTTCATATTTTTGCTGCCTTTTCAATTGTGTAATTCGGTTTTGTTCAGCTCTTTGGAACTGTTGCTTTTATCTGTGCACTGCGTCAGTTCACGTGAGCCACTCGGTGTACATGCATCGAAGGTTCCCAGCTGTGCTGGTGCCATCTCGTGCTATGTCCATGGCTGTATTTAATGTTACCTTAGTCCTGGCACTTAAAACTTTCTCTCGCAGTTTCGCTGAGTTTGTGTCAAACACCACCCTGACCATCTCATCTTCCTCTCCATAAGCACAGTCCTTCACCCGTGAATATTTACCCGTGGCAGTTTGCTATTGGATTGCCGCTGACGGACGGCCTTATATGGGCAGGCACTAAATTACAAACGCCAGCGCAGCCTGTCTATGAACTTAATTTAAAGTGTAGGTTTACATCGTGCTTTGTTTCCGAAGTAGCAGAACTCATGAATATGGTTGTATATGTCACTTTCGCCGCTTCTTATTGTTTAGCTGCCTTCTCAATTATATAATGCATGTTTTCTTCAGCGCTTTTTTGAGGTCTTCCTGGTTTTCTATGTACTGCGTGATTACGTGGGAGGCGTGATGATGTCACACGAAACTCCGCCCCCACGGCGTTGAAGCTCATCTCCATTACAGTAAATGGAGAAAAACTGCTTCCAGTTATGACCATTACGCGTAGAATTTCGATATAAAACCTGCCCAACTTTTGTAAGGAAGCTGTAAGGAATGAACCTGCCAAATTTCAGCCTTCCACCCACACGGGAAGTTGGAGAATTAGTGATGAGTGAGTGAGTGAGTGAGTCAGTGAGTGAGTGAGTGAGTGAGTGAGTGAGTGAGTGAGGGCTTTGCCTTTTATTAGTATAGATCATAACTATTCTTGAAGGATGGCACCTGGCATAATGTAATCTAATGAGTTTCAGAAGGGAGACTGTGGTGTTATGGGTCCACAGCTCGTGGAGAAAAGGCCATTGATTTTAAATAAATAATCATCGCACCCAAGCCGTGAGGGGCGTTGTTATGCGAGCAGCGGGGCAGTCGTCGATGTGGGCGTTTCTCACCGTGTGCACAGGTGAGGAACTGCCCACATTCGTGATTGCTCCCGTGGCTAATGCTACAGCTGTGATGGCCCCTCACGTTTTTAAAAGAAGCGCAAGTCGGTTGGAGAAAAAGAGAGAGAATCGATTGGAGAGAGAAAGAAACGATCGGAGAAAGGAAAGGAAAGGAGAGGACGGAGGTTACCGGGAGCAGGAGAGGAAGCAGGTCGGTGAGAGGGAGAGAGCCGCGAAGAGCGAGCGGACGTGCGGCGAATGAGCGTTCGTGGACAGCTGCATGGAAGCTGGGTGTTAGGCCGACACCCACGTGTTTGTGTTGATGTCGCTCCCGCTGAGCGAGCAGGTAGCGGGAGTGACCAAGGTGAAAGCGACGAGCCGCAGAAGGCCGCAGAAAGGCAGCGGAAGTCGGGAGGCTTGGAGTGGCAGTCCTTGGTGTGAGCGTCCTGGAGACCAAGGAGTCCAAGTCTCGAGGCTGGGATGAGAGCCAAACCGAAGCCAGGGATCGGGAGGTCTCCAGTCTTGCGTGTGTTTGAGGAGGGCAGCTGTAGAGAGCGTCTTGCCTGCTGCTTGGCCCATACGGGATAAGCAGGTGAGACGCATACAGAAAAGCACCGGATTTGTTTTTTTGTTTTAAAGACTGCTTCCAGGAGAAGATTTTAACCTCTCGTTTTTAAAGGATTGTTGTGTTTATTTATTGGTTTTACCCCACGTTCTTTTTATGGATTATTTATTTAATGAATTTGAAACTGCACTATTTATGGAACACTGTTTTTGTTGACTGTTTTAATAAAAGCACTTTTGTACTTTCAACCATCCCCTTGCTCAGATGCTCAATTTGCCTCCATTGACTGGCTCACTCGGTTTCATTATCGACGGTGTTGGGTTCAAGGGTTCCCAAACAGCCATGGGAGCGTGGAGCCAGAACCCACATCGTCACAGAGACTTTCATGGTGATATTCACAATTCAATCTGTTTCCATTGTCAGGCAGCGGCCATGCTAAATCGACATTATAAACACAGTCTTCATATGGGCGTCATGTGCATGATCTAGTTAGCGCTTACCAGTGTATTGTAAAAATACTCAGTTTGTTATTAACTTTTAATTCCTTTAAAGATTTACCAAGGCATCAATGACTAAAATAATATTTCATTCTTGTTCCTAAAATGATCAAACTTTGTTCCTTCAGTCTAAAATATGAATCACATTAAATCATATATTTATTATAAAATATAAAAAATATTCATCTTAAACATTATATTTAGTAAATATTTAACATTCATGTAAACTCACATAAAACAATCAACAAAATTGTAACACACTCGGAAGTTCATAATACAATTAAATGGATGTCACACTTAGGTAAGCAAAGAAGCTGAATCACTGCTAACGCTCCATAACTTTCCTTATAATAACTCTGCTCCATTTTTGCTCTCTTCTGCAATTTAGAGGTAATTTAACAAAACTTTTTATTATGGGAACAGTGTAGCAATCTGCATTGGATTTAGTGTGTCTGACAATGTAATGTATTAAAATATTGATCTGTGACATATGCATTGTAAAGATAGGTGACAAATCTAAAAGGGTAAAAAAGAACATCAAAAATAGAGCAAATTAGTAATAAAGAAATAAAAAGTATTGAGAGTAATTAACAAACTGCCTATGGAGTCTATAAAACATCTATGAACTTCGCTAGCAATCATCATGTTAGTGAATCAGTTGATGAGATAAAAACAAGCACAGGCTTAAATGAATCCAGAAACCGTAGCAGGAAATCATGTATGCATTTACTCACTTGAAAAGTGATTCAGATTTTGAGTCTGCCATCAGGGTTTACTTCAAATCAGGTCCAATTCAAATTCAAAGTCACTCATGCAGACGCTGGTTGTCAAACGGCAAGACTCAAAAATACTCAATATACTGTACAATAGACAATATAAATCAATGCTTCTTGACAACAGTCATAAGCAGAAACTAATGACTGAAAGCTGTGTCACAATAAGACACCAGACATAATAAAGGTTTGGGGCAGCCACCCATATAATATGTCCTGGCTGCAAAAAGGTTGAATTCTCAAAGTGAGTCCAAAACAGAACTGATTAAACAAAGGCAAGATGGTGGCTTTAAAGGCCCATATAGGAAGTGACCTCATCCTGGGGGCGGGGCCGGAAGTGACATTGTCATAGGGCCCCGGGACCAGAAGTGATGTCATCGGAACTGGAAGTAACATCATCCAATGTGCAGGAAAACGGAAGTGACTGGAAGTCACATCATTGAAGGTGCCGGAACTTGGCAGGATTTCCCGGGAAGCATCTGCAAGAGGCTGAGAAAAACAATCAGTGCACCCTGCCGCCTCCTGGTCTGATGTGGTATTACAGTTACTTGAGCCCTTTAGCTTCCTCCTACTTGCACGTGTGTGACAAAGCGTAAATTAGAAATAGAGGGTGTAAATCAGAGACTTCCATCCAAGGACACTCTTTAAGTCCATAACTGTCACAATGAACTGTACAATGGATCAACTTCAGTTGAATTAATGCTTGCATGACCTGCTACAAAGAGCACAGCTGATTGGAACAAATAAATGGTGAAGAGGAGTATGAAATGAAGGCAGTTCAGTACACAGAACACAAAGAGCACAACTGTCTTCCCACAAGAGGATAATTTAATGTTAAATCTGACCTGAAGAAGTTATGGTTTCCTGTGTTTCAGGAAGCTAATGGTCAATGAAACTTCATAGAAGACTATCTGTGGTTTAACTTTCACTCATCTGTCATTTTCATTGAATGCGTTTTACATTTCTAATTATTGTGTTAACGTTTTGTGTGGCTATTTTGTAAACTCAATTGAATTTCCTCCTTTTTTCGTAATATGTCAAACCTAAGGGGGTGGGGCCTCCTAACAGTGCAGCTGGGATGTCCACCTATTTCCGCTAAGATTTGTTACTCTTCTGTTTGGATGCTGAGACACTAGTTTATTCTCTTTCTGTTTTTTTCTGGTTTATCAACTCTCTGTATTAGTTGTTAAGTAGTCGTCTTAGATTTCAGTTTGGACTTATTTGCCTTTCGATTACATTTTGCAAGCTATATTTGTCATAGTTTTTAAATACTTTTTTGTTTGTTTTGCATTGAATTATATTTTTGAGTATTTGTTTTGTTTGCTAAGGATTTTTTTTTTTCTTCAAAGTTTTCCTATTGGATTTCTGTGAATTCTACGCTTTGGCCTTTTTGTTTGGCATGGAGGCCACAAAACCTGGTGTTAAATTTCAGGACTAAGCCTATTTTATGTGTTTAGGCCTCACTAGAATTCTGAGGCTTTGTTTTCACTTCAAAGCCGTTTCAAGACCCAGATAAACTACAGTAATTTGAAAATGTTCTTCATTGTTTTTGCTGCATCTACATAACGATTTTATAGACAAGAAAAAAAACATACTATACATGGATTTCATATTTATCCAAGTGCTTCAGCATATGGTTTTTTCTTAAAAGAAAATTAAACTCACAAAGATGATGTAATCAGTAATTATTTAAAATGTAATTAATGTATACTGTTAAGATTAGTATTTTTGGGGTTTTTTTATGCATTGTGCTGACTGGATTGTGTTTCGTTGTCTTTTTCTGAAGTTTTGAAAACTTAAGAACTCCGATTTGATGTATAGTACATTTTTAAATAACTTATAATTTATTAATATTTTGCTGCAACATCATTTTGTTTTGTTAATGGCTGCTGCCATTTTGTGGATACTTTTTATTATGATGTAGGTCCCAGTTGCCCCTGGTGTGGCCTTTAGGGTATCAACATCTGAGGGCCCATTAGGTTATGGTTTACATTAAACTGGAAATATTTGTAAAGAAAACTTGGCATAAGACAGTTAACTGTCCTTTTGGCTCAAAAAGGTATAAAATAAAAAAAAAATGGAGTCCTTGTTTTTCACTGTGAGCTTGAAAATCAATACAACATCTTCAACTAAAAAGAACAGACCAATGCGAGACCTAGACCTGTAGTAAAAACTTACTTCAGATTTTCAGAATACTTCATTTTTTTGCTATATTTCTATGTTGCTAATGCACATGGTATAATTATGCCATTGGCACACCCATAAATAAGTGAACAGCACAATCTTAATGAATGATAGACAAGGTGAAATTGCATACAACCGCTAAACACAATAAAATTATTAAAAAGCAAATCATCAAGAACAACAAAGGAATGGTGAAAAATTGACATATCTTTCTGCAATCACTTATACTGAAGAATTTTGAAATTCTCCTTAAGCAAGAATTTCTTTATTTCCATTTCCAGTGAATTATCAAAAATATAATATTCAGTATTATTCTGACATTTACTTTTTTCTTGTTTTTTATGTTTCCTCAGCAGAACTAGGCTTGTGTAATTTTCCCAACTAGAAATAATTCATTTTTTAACAAATGGTATCCAAAAAAGGGAATTTTTGTCAAATAGATTTGTTTGCCCTGTTTTTAATGCCCCCAATTTGAAAATTAAAAGCACAACAAACCATTCAGTAATACATGTACCAAACACACTTACCATTTACTATATGAATCTTAATGAAGCAACATAATTAATAACTTTTTTAGTTAACAAAATAAAAGATTGATTTACAACAGAGAGTAAGTTAATAAAGTGTATATTTTAAAGAGTTTGGCATTAACAAAAGAAATGGAAACTGGTACAATACAATGATTTTTTTTCTATTTTGGGAAAACAGAACTGCTCATTACTGAACTACTCAACTTTTCATAAAAAATGTTTCCCAGAAGAAAAAACAAACTTACTTTGAGATGTCCCTTCATCCTACAGTGTTCATGTAACGGTTTGACTAGAGTTTGAGGTTCATTTGCAGGTAAACAGGTCTCCCCATTTTGCATAGGCTCAGTTTTACTGTACTTATTCTGTGTCTCACTAATTTTGAAATTCCCTCTTTCTTTAATATTCAAATGGACCTCTCTTTAAAAAGGCTTACTAGTTGAATGATTGTAAAAGTTAATGCTTTAAGATTATTACCGGGAACATGACAAGCCATGTCATTCTTCAATATTCATCAGTTTTCACTTTCACCTAAAACTATTTTCAAATTTCAGCAATAATCAATTTTATTCTAATTTCTTAAGATTTAGTAACAGAATGATTTCTGGGACATTACATAAAGCATCAATGTCTCCAAAAATAGTACAAAGCTGTGTGGAATATGCAGCATTTGTGTAAACCACAGCACAGCGAGTTAGTAGTGCCATTATATACCGTAATCAATCTTTGCCTCGTCAGTGGTAACTGAAACATGCTGCAGAACACTAGGTAAGGGAAACTCGGTTCCCAGCAATTTCAAGTCTTTCAGGCTGAGCTCCTTTAACCTAACTGGAAACAATAGCCTGATTATCAACAGGTGTCATGTCAGCAACAGCCACAGTAATGGCAAGCAGCTGAATAAAAGAGGCTTGTAACTTTTTACACAAACACTTAACCATTGAATAGTAATGTTCAGCGATAACCATACGTCTCCTTTTACGCTGCAAGAGCCCCGTTTTTGAAAGAGGCGTAGACATATATCAAGCTGCCAAAGTGGACTATAGAACACTTGAACGATTCACTAGGAATCCCCTTGAAAGTCAGCATAGAAAATACGGTCTCTGTCTCTTAATGTAGTTAATCAGTGAAAGAGCCAAAAGATAAACAGAAGTAAAAATACATCTGGAAAATGTAGCCAAAAAGGAAAGGCACATTTACTTACTTGGAACACATGTTATGAGTTGTGATGTTCTTTAATTTTTCATGGATTTCTACTACTAAATAAAATTCAAATTCAGATTATTTTGGGAGTTTCACAACCCAAGGAATACAATTTTGGTTTTTGTTTTTGCTAAAATGCTTCCTTTAAAAGATGTTAAATATTAAATCATTTTCAATGTAATTGTAATGCGTCTTGTTGCTATGGTAATCCATCGCATATTCCTGTAGAAGTGCGTAATGGCATAAAGGTTGCCGCATACATTTCCAGCCTATCCGAGATTTGGATACTAAAATAGTGACAAAGTGTGGCTTTGTTTTTGACTCCGTGATTGAATCCTGCTTGTCATTATTGATTTTAATTTTTAGTAAGCAGCAGTGGCTTCATCAATCTCAGTTTCTTTCATCTCCCAGTTTTTGAGCTTTGTAAATAAGTCAGTAATTCGAAGCATAAAGCCATTAAGTAAATTTGTCATAACAATAACAGATTCTGACATCTCCTTATTGAGGAAAGGGCAGACAGAACAGAAAAGGAGAGGGATTGCTGTTTATGTAAAAAAGAATTTAAGTGCCCATCTTCTTCAGTTGGATGATGAGCCACATCTTAGTGAGGATGTCTAGTTTCATCTAGAAAACATTGTTTTAGGAGTGTGTTATAGAACCCTCAGAGAAAACAGTCATTTCAATGTGCATCTTGTTAATAGTATAAAAAAACCAAGTTTACAGGGGGATATTATAGTCTTGGGGGATTTTAACCACCTGAATATTAACTGAGCTAACCATGCAAATAGTGGAGTACAAGAACAGGAGTTTTTAGAAGTAATTTGCAGAGGGTGCAGACCTATAAGTATCTGGGAGTGCAGCTGGATGACAAATTGGACTGGACTGCCAATACTGATGCTCTATGTAAGAAAGGTCAGAGCAGACTATACTTTCTGAGAAGGTTGGCATCCTTCAACATCTGCAGTAAGATGCTGCAGATGTTCTACCAGACAGTTGTGGCGAGTGCCCTCTTCTACGCGGTGGTGTGCTGGGGTGGCAGCATAAAGATGAAAGACGCCTCACGCCTGGACAAACTTGTTAAGAAGGCAGGCTCTATTGTAGGAGTAAAGCTGGACAGTTTAACATCTGTGGCAGAGCAACGGGCATTAAGCAAACTCCTGTCAATCATGAAGAATCCACTGCATCCACTGAACAGTGTCATCTCCAGGCAGAGGAGTAGCTTCAGTGACAGACTTTTGTCACTGTCTTCCTCCACTGACAGACTGAGGAGATCGTTCCTCCCCCACACTATGCGACTCTTCAATTCCACCCAGGGGAGTAAATGCGAACATTAATTTTATTTTAATTTTTTTCATTTTTATTACTATTTAATTTAATATTGTTTCTTTGTATCAGTATACTGCTGCTGGATTATGTGAATTTCCCCTTGGGATTAATAAAGTATCTATCTATCTATCTATCTATCTATCTATCTATCTATCTATCTATCTATCTATCTATCTATCTATCTATCTATCTATCTATCTATCTGTCTATCTATCTAATTAGTGACTGTTTTTAACACAGTATGTTAAAGCACCAATGTGAAGGGAGGGCTGTCTAGATTTAGTATTTTGTAATAAGCAGGATAGAATTGAGGGTTTACAGGTGATTGAACCACCAGTGTCAAGTCACTCTAATATACTGTAACACAGTTCTCAGTGTTCTGGAAGAGTGCGGATGCAAAGACTAAAGCTGTTAAGTTTAACTTTGGTAGGGCAAATTCTGAGCAGATGTGACAAAGTCTAAGGAAGACAGACTGGGATAAGCATTTAACTGTGGAGACAGCTGAGGAACAGTGGAACACATTTAAATATAATGCAAGGTAGGTACATCCAAAAATTGGGAATTAGTAGGAAATAAAAAAAACATCAGTGGGTAAGTAGGGAGATAAAAAAGAAGCAGCAAATGAAAAAGCAGTTGTATACTGTTATCTCTATATATGTAAAATCCAATGTCTGTCTGTGTGACTGTCTGTCCGCTTTTCACGAGAGAACTACTTAACGGATTTAGATCAGGTTTTTTTCTATAATTTGCTTGAACATTCCAGTTGATTTTGTGACTTCTCTCATCACGCTAAGTATCATAGTTCATCTGCAGGAGTGATTTATTTGTGCTAATCTGAGACAGAGGCTGTGGGCTGAGGGAAGGGGGATGCAGGACGTCAAGAGTAGGGAGCCAGGCGGGGCCCACCTCACTCATATGCCTCCGTTCAAGTTGGTTTACCTGTCGCCATGTTTTAGAGCGGACCTTGCCACCACTATGTGGGCGGAGCCGTGGGGGACAGCTAGTTATGTATAAGATTAATAACTCTAATGTGAATTATTGGCCATATGAAACATGAGGGCAACCATTAAGAAGAATTTCTGGTAGGTAGGTAACCATCCAAATAATCAGATTGCGATTCAGATTCAGAACTACAGCTGTGCTTGAAAGTTAGTGAACCCTTTAGAATGTTCTATATTTCTGCATAAATATGACCTAAAACATCATCAGATTTTCACTCAAGTCAAGAGAAACCAGTTAAACAAATGAGACAAAAAATATTATACTTGGTCATTTATTTATTATGGAAAATGATCAAATATTACATATTTGTGAGTGGCAAAAGTATGTGAACCTTTGCTTTCAGTATCTGGTGTGACCACCGTTTCTGGTAACTTTTGATCATTCCTACACACCGGCTTGGAGGAATTTTAGCCCATTCCTCCGTACAGATCAGCTTCAACTCTGGGATGCTGGTGGGTTTCCTCATATTAATTGCTCGCTTCAGGTCCTTCCACAACATTTCGATTGGATTAAGGTCAGGACTTTGACTTGGCCATTCTAAAACATTAACTTTATTCTTCTTTAACTATTCTTTCGTAGAATGACTTGTGCGCTTAGGGTCGTTGTGTTGCTGCATGACCCACCTTCTCTTGAGATTCAGTTCATGGACAGATGTCCTGACATTTTCCTTTAGAATTCCATCCATCCATCCATCCATCCATTTTCCAATTCTCTGATATAATTCAGAATTCATTGTTTCATCAATGAAGACAAGCTGTCTTGGCCCAGATGCAGCAAAACAGGGCCAAACCATGATACTACCACCTCCATGTTTCACAAATTGGATAAGGTTCTTATGTTGGAATGCAGTGTTATCCTTTCTCCAAACATAATGCTTTCATTTAAACCAAAAAGTTATATTTTGGTCTGATCCATCCACAAAACATTCTTCCAATACCCTTCTGGTTTGTCCACATGATCTTTAGCAAACTGCAGACAAGCAGGAATTTATTTTTTTTGGAGAGCAGTGGCTTTCTCCTTGCAACCCTGCCATGCACACCATTGTTGTTCAGTGTTCTCCTGATGGTGGACTCATGAACATGAGCCAATGTGAGAGAGGCCTTCAGTTGCTTAGAAGTTACCCTGGGGTCCTTTGTGACCTCGCTGACTATTACATGCCTTGCTCTTGGAGTGATCTTTGTTGGTCGACCACTCCTGGGGAGGGTAACAATGGTCTTGAATTTTCTCCTTTTGTAGACAATCTGTCTGACTGTGGATTGGTGGAGTCCAAACTCTTTAGAGATGGTTTTGTAACCTTTTCCAGCCTGATGAGCATCAACAACTCTTTTTCTGAGGTCCTCAGAAATCTCCTTTGTTCGTGCCATGATACACTTCCACAAACATGTGTTGTGAAGAACAGACTTTGATAGATCCTTGTTCTTTAAATAACACAGGGTGCCCACTCACACCTGATTGTCATCCCATTGATTGAAAACACCTGACTCTAATTTCACCTTCAAACTAACTGCTAATCCTAGAGGTTCACATACTTTTGCCACTCTGTATGTAATAATCAATCATTTTTCTCAATAAATAAATGACCAAGTGTAAAATTTTTGTCTGATTTCTTTAACTGGTTTCTCTTTATCTACTTTTAGGACTTCTGTGAAAATCTGATGATGTTTTAGGTCACGTTTATGCAGAAATATAGAAAATTCTAAAGGGTTCACAAACTTTCAAGCACAACTGTATGAACATATATATAAAGCAAAAAAAGAAACATTCCTTTTTCAGGACTATGTATTTCAACAATAATGTTTTAAAAATCCAAATAACTTTACAGATCTTCATTGTAAAGGGTTTAAACAATGTTTTCCATGCATGTTCAATTAACCATAATCAATTAATTAACATGCACCTGTGGAATGGTCGTTAAGACCTTAACAGCTTACAGAAAGTAGGCATTTAAGGTCACAGTTTTAAAAACGCAGGACACTAAAGAGACTTGTCTACCGACTGTGAAAAACACCCAAAGAAAGATGCCCAGGGTCCCTGCTCATCTGCGTGAACGTGCATTAGGCATGCTGCAGGGAGGCATGAGGACTGCTGATGTGGCTAGGGCAATAAATTGCCATGTCCGCACTGTGAGACGCCTAAGACAGCGCTACAGGGAGACAGGAAGGACAGCTAATCATCCTCGCAGTGGTAAGAGCCCGGATCTCAATCCCACTGAGCACGTCTGGGACCTGTTGGATCGCAGGGTGAGGGCTAGGGCCATTCCCCCCAGAAATGTCCAGGAACTTGCAGATGCCTTGGTGGAAGAGTGGGGTAACATCTCACAGCAAGAACTGACAAATCTGGTCCAGTCCATGAGGAGGAGATGCACTGCAGTACTTCAAGCAGCTGATGGCCACACCAGATACTGACTGGTACTTTTGATTTTGAGCCTCCCTTCATTCAGGGACACATTGTGAAACATTTTTAGTTTATGTCTTATGGTGTTGACTCTTTTAGTGTTCATACAAATATTTACACATTACGTTTACTGAAAGTAAAAACAGTTGAAAGTCAGAGGACGTTTCTTTTTTTGCTGAGTATATATAAAGCAATATATAGCATTCTTAATTCTGAATTGCAGTCTGATTATTTAGGTGGTTGCCAACCAGGTAGCGCATCTGGTTGTTTGGCCAATCGACAAACATCCGCCACGTCCTCTCATTTGCAAAAAGCAGCACCCCAATAAAGACAAAATGTGTTGTGTATACTTTGTATTATTTGGCAGATACTGTATCTCATATATATATATATATATATATATATACAGTATATATATACTGTATATACATATATCTATACTAATAAAAGGCAAAGCCCTCACTGACTCACTCACTCACTCACTGACTGACTCATCACTAATTCTCCAACTTCCCGTGTAGGTAGAAGGTTGAAATTTGGCAGCCTCATTTCTTACAGCTTACTTACAAAAGTTGGGCAGGTTTCATTATGAAATTCTACGTGTAATGGTCATAACTGGAACCTATTTTTTCAACCATATACTATAATAGACTTCTGCTCGATGCCCGTGGGAGGCGGAGTTACGCCTTCCAGGTAATTTAGTGCCTGCCCATATAAGGCCGTCCGTCAGCGGCAATCCAATAGAAACACTGCCGCTAAATATTCACGGGTGAAGGACTGTGCTTATGCAGAGGAAGATGAGATGGTCAGGGTGGTGTTTGGCACAAACTCAGCAAAACTGCCAGAGAAACTTTTAAGTGCCGGGTCTTAGCTAACATTAAATACAGCCGTGGACATCACACAAGATGGCACCAGCACAGCTGTGAACCTTCGACGCATGTACACCGAGCGGCTCACGTGAACTGACGCAGTGCACAGACAAAAACCAACAGTTCCAAAGAGTGCTGAACAAAATCCGAATTACACAATTGAGAAGGCAGCAAAAAAATATGAAGCGTATGACACATACAAGCATATTCATAAGTGCAGCTACTGCGGAAACAAAGCACACGGTGGAAAAAGTCAATGTCTCACTAAAGGAAGACAGTGTAAAAAAAAACCCGTGCATGCAGTGTGTCGGGTCTCAGATAAAGAAGAAGACGAGCTGTTTATTGATGCAGTAAGAAACGAATCGATGAATGAAACCTGTCATCTTTACAACGATTGACAAACACGGAATGTAACTTGAACACAACACATCCAACAAATATGAACCTGATTGAAAGAAATAATGATAATCAAATCCTTGATGACAGCAACACTCATAACACAAAACAATTACTGTATATTGACAATCATGTTACGTTATTTTTAAAATGTTCCCTTTTCTTTTTCATAACTTCTTTAACACACTACTTCTCTGCTGCGAAGCATGGGTATATATATATATATATATATATATATATATATGTATATATATACCCCGATCTACATACTCTCAAATAGACGTCTGAGGTTCGATTCCCGACAGGGGGTGCACTGAGTATGTACGCGCGCTTCATTTTACCCTCACATCCCCTTGGTTTGAGACGTATGAAAAAATATGCGGTTAACGCAGAAAGACAAATCAGCAATTGAAGCTTTATGAATAATGGATACAAAGCGCGTTCCTAAGACTGATCGGAGGCAAATTTCATTTCAATAGACTACCCGACGGAAGCCTTGATAAAAGCGTGGTTTTGTGCAAACTGTCCAAATACGAACCTGATTGAAAGAAATTATAATCAAATCCTTGATGACAGCAACACTCATAACGGTCACAAAACTATTACATTCACAATCATGTTACGTTATTTTTAAAATGTTTCCTTTTCTTAGCACAAGCACAGCTGAGAAGCTTCGATGCATGTACTCCATAACGTGTTAAAAAAAATAATGCATTTAATCACACTTTCAATTCCAAGCAAAGGGGAACTTTTATCAATGCATGATTTCCTGGTACACCGATTACATTGATGCACACATCAGAGCTGCAAAAATATTAGAGTCGGAATAAAGCGCGTTCCTACGACTGATCATTTCGACTACCCGACGGAAGCCTTGATAAAAGCGTGGTTTTGTGCACACTGAAAAGCAAGCAAAATTAGATGCATTACAGAAAGCGGACTTTGTGGCTCTTACTGGGGATCATTGGACTTCCGTGACCGTTAGTAATTCTAATTACATCTAATTACAAAATGTTCAATGATCACACTGTTTTAGCCTAATGTACAAAATAATTTTGGCTAATGTTACTCAGAGTTTAAAGAGTAAGCTGGTCAAATTACCTTTTATGTTTCTGCCTTATTTTTTTAAGAAGAAAAACTGCACTTTATGTTGAAATTTTTGTTATTATTATTTAAAGACAATACCATTTTGAAAATGTACTTAAAGTACTTAAAATACCACTTTATTTTTAAGTCTGCCCAATTTTAGCCAGGGATGATATTTTTGTTTCTTTTTTGAATTGAAATGCAGTTTAAATGCATTTTTTTTTCAGAAATTAAAACAGCTTCAGTTTACAATATTCATGTCCATGTCTATTATTTGATTCTGTAAGCCCACTAAAACCCTTTTAATATAAAAAAACATTTGCGATTTGGGGCAAATTTTCATGTGTCATTACATACGATTAATCAAGATTAATTATTACACAGCCTCTAATTAATTAGATTAATTTTTTTAATCGAGTCCCACCCCTAATATATACACTGTATGTAGATATATATATATATATATATATATTTATGTAGATTTGTATATATATATGTGTTGTGGCAGTAGGGGGTGCTAGTGCTCCCTTGAACCCTCAGGGATGACTCCAGACACCAGGTAAAAGTCCAAGACTTTTTATTATTATTCTTCAGAGTGCAACAAGCACCTTCCACACTACTCATAAACCAATAACAAAACACTAACCACTCCTCCTCGCCCAGACACTTTGCTCCTCTCCCACCCAGCACAGCTCAGCGTCTGGACTGGCTTCTAGTCCTTTTATAGCCCCTGACCCGGAGGCGTTCCTGTCCAATCAGACCACAGTTCCTTATTCCTTCCGGTTCAGGGCAAACACTCCTTTTCTTCACCCCGGGAGCACGTCGTTCTTTCCCATCACGTGACCGTGACGTACTCCCGGGTTATAGGGCACACAAGAGCCCATGAGCCCCCCTACAGTGACTCCCGGGGGTCCCCAAGGTATCCAGCAGGGCGCTGTAAAAACACTACATAGTCCATGAGGCCCTGCTGGAACTCGGGGAACGATCCTGCTGTTGGGAGAGCTCCTCCTGGCGGCCTGGGGGTGAGGGCCGGAGCTCGAAGCCGGCAGTCCTCTACAGTGTATTTACATTATATATGTAGATATGTATATGTATATATATGTGTGTGTGTGTGTATATATATGTGTATATATATATATGTATACTGTATATATGTATATGTATATATATGTATATGTGTATATATATATATATGTATGTGTATATAAAAATGTATATATATGTGTATATATGTGTATATATGTACAAACCGGATTCCAAAAAAGTTGGGACACTATACAAATCGTGAATAAAAACTGAATGCAATGATGTGGAGGTGCCAACTTATAATATTTTATTCAGAATAGAACATAAATCACGGAACAAAAGTTTAAACTGAGAAAATGTATCATTTTAAGGGAAAAATATGTTGATTCAGAATTTCATGGTGTCAACAAATCCCAAAAAATTTGGGACAAGGCCATTTTCAGCACTGTGTGGCATCTCCCCTTCTTCTTACAACACTCAACAGACGTCTGGGGACCGAGAAGACCAGTTTCTCAAGTTTAGAAATAGGAATGCTCTCCCATTCTTGTCTAATACAGGCCTCTAACTGTTCAATCATCTTGGGCCTACTTTGTCGCACCTTCCTCTTTATGATGCGCCAAATGTTCTCTATAGGTGAAAGATCTGGACTGCAGACTGGCCATTTCAGTACCCGGATCCTTCTCCTACACAGCCATGATGTTCTGATTGATGCAGAATGTGGTCTGGCATTATCTTGTTGAAAAATGCAAGGTCTTCCCTGAAAGAGAGGACGTCTGGATGGGAGCATATGTTGTTCTAGAACCTGAATATATTTTTCTGCATTGATGGTGCCTTTCCAGACATGCAAGCTGCCCATGCCACACGCACTCATGCAACCCCATACCATCAGAGATGCAGGCTTCTGAACTGAGCGTTGATAACAACTTGGGTTGTCCTTGTCCTCTTAGGTCTGGATAACATGGCGTCCCAAATTTCCAAAAAGAACTTCGAATCGTGACTCATCTGACCACAGAACAGTCTTCCATTTTGCAACACTCAATTTTAGATGATCCCTGGCCCAGTGAAAACACCTGAGCTTGTGGATCTTGCTTAGAAATGGCTTCTTCTTTGCACTGTAGAGTTTCAGCTGGCAATGGCGGATGGCACGGTGGATTGTGTTCACTGACAATGGTTTCTGGAACTATTCCTGAGCCCATTCTGTGATTTCCTTTACAGTAGCATTCCTGTTTGTGGTGCAGTGTCATTTAAGGGCCGGAGATCACGGGCATCCAGTATGGTTTTACGGCCTTGACCCTTACGCACAGAGATTGTTCCAGATTCTCTGAATCTTCGGATGATGTTATGCACAGTTGATGATGATAGATGCAAAGTCTTTGCAATTTTTCGCTGGGTAACACCTTTCTGATATTGCTCCACTATCTTTCTGCGTAACATTGTGGGAATTGGTGATCCTCTACCCATCTTGGCTTCTGAGAGACACTGCCACTTTGAGAAGCTCTTTTTATACCCAATCATGATGCCAGTTGACCTAATTAGTGTTAATTGGTCTTCCAGCTCTTCGTTATGCTCAAATTTACTTTTTCCAGCCTCTTATTGCTACTTGTCCCAACTTTTTTGGGATTTGTTGACACCGTGAAATTTTGAATCAACATATTTTTCCTTTAAAATGATACATTTACTCGGATTAAACGTTTGATCTGTCATCTACGTTCTATTACAAATAAAATATTGACATTTGCCATCTCCACATCATTGCATTCAGTTTTTATTCACAATTTGTTTAGTGTCCCAACTTTTTTGGAATCCGGTTTGTATATATTTGTATATGTGTATATATATGTTTATATGTGTGTGTGTGTATATATATAAACTGTATATACTGTATATGCCAGTAATACTCAAGACAATGACAACACAATTACATTGTCAATCATGTTACTTTATTATTAAAATGTTTCCTTTTCTTTTTCATTACTTCTTTAAAACACTACTACTCAGCTGCGAAGCTCGGGTATTTTGCTAGTATATACATATATATACGTATATATATATTATATATATGAGTGTGAGTATTATATATATGAGTATATATTATATATATGAGTGTCAGACAAAGTAATGATTATGAATTTGGAAATTGGAGGTGTGATGATGAATGTTGTTAGTGCATTTAGTGCATATGCATCGCAAGTTGAGTGTGCAATGGATGAGAAAGAAGATTTTTGTAGTGAGTTGGATGAAGTGAAGAACAGTGTACCCAAGGGACCGAAAGTGGCGATTGGAGCAGATTTCAATGGGCATGTTGGTGAAGGGAACAGTGGAGACGAGGAGATGATGGGTAGGTATGGTGTCAAGGAGAGGAATGAAGAAGGTCAGAGGACAGTGGATTTTGCCATAAGGATAAACATAGCTGTGGTGAATATGTATTTTAAGAAGAGGGAAGAACACAGGGTGATGTACAAGAGTGGAGGAAAATGCACACAGGTAGATTACATATTATGCAGAAGAGTCAATCTGAAGTAGATTGAAGACTGCAAAGTTGTGGCAGGGGAAAGTGTAGTTAAGCAGCATAGGATGGTGGTCTGTAGGATGACATTGAAGATCAACAAGAGGAGGAGTGTGAGGGAAGAGCCAAGGATCAAATGGTGGAAGTTGAAAAAGGAAGACTGCAAGGTTGAGTTTAAGGAGAAGGTGAGACAGGTACTGGGTGGCAGTGAAGAGTTACCAGACAGTTGGGAAACTACAGCAGATGTAGTAAGGGTGACAGCAAGAAGGGTGCTTGGCGTGACATCTGGACAGAGGAAGGAGGAAAAGGAAACCTGGTGGTGAGATGTGGAAATACAGGATAGTATACAGAGGAAGAGGATGGCAAAGAAGAAGTGAGATAGTCAGAGAGATGCAGAAAGTAGACAAGAGTGCAAGGAGATAAGGCGCAAGGTGAAGAGAGAGGTGGCGAAGGCTAAAGAAAAAGCGTATGATGAGTTGTATGAGAGGTTGGACACTAAAGAGGGAGAAAAGGGCCTGTGCCGATTGGTTAGACAGAGGGACCAAGCTGGGAAAGATGTGCAGCAGGATAGGGTAATAAAGGATAAAAATGGAAATGTACTCACAAACGAGGAGAATGTGTTGAGCAGATGGAAAGAGTACTTTGAAAGGCTTATGAATGAAGAGAACGAGAGAGAGAAGAGGTTGGATGATGTGGAGATAGTGAATCAGGAAGTGCAACGGATTACTAACTAGGAAGTAAGGACAGCTATGGAGAGGATGAAGAATAGAAAAGCCGTTGGTCCAGATGATATACCTGTGGAAGCATGGAGGTGTTTAGGAGAGATGGCAGTGGAGATTTTAACCAGATTGTTTAATGGAATCTTGGAAAGTGAGAGGATGCCTGAGGAGTGGAGAAGAAGTGTACTGGTGCAGATATTTAAGAATAAGGGGATGTGCAGGACTATAGTAACTAGAGGGGGATAAAATTAATGAGTCACAGTATGAAGTTATGGGAAAGAGTAGTGGAAGCTAGGTTAAGAAGTGAGGTGATGATTAGTGAGCAGCAGTATGGTTTCATGCCAAAGACCACCACAGATGCGATGTTTGCTCTGAGGGTGTTGATGGAGAAGTATAGAGAGGGCCACAAGGAGTTGCATTGCGTCTTTGTGGACCTGGAGAAAGCATATTACAGGGTGCTTGGAGAGGAGCTGTGGTATTGTATGAGGAAGTTGGGAGTGGCAGAGAAGTATGTAAGAGTTGTACAGGTTATGTACAAGGGAAGTGTGACTGTGGTGAGGTCTGCGGTAGGAACGACGGATGCATTCAAGGTGGAGGTGGGATTACATCAGGGATTGGCTCTGAGACGATTTGCAATGGTGATGGACAGGTTGACAGACGAAATTGGACAGGAGTCCCCATGGACTATGATGTTTGCTGATGACATTGTGATCTGTAGCAATAGTAGGAAGCAGGTTGAGGAGACCCTGGAGAGGTGGAGATATGCTCTAGAGAGGATAGGAATGAATGTCAGTAGGAACAAGATAGAATACATGTGTGTAAATGAGAGGGAGGTCAGTGGAATGGTGAGGATGAAGGGAGTAGAGCTGGCGAAGGTGGAGGAGTTTAAATACTTGGGAAGAGAGATGAAAAAGAGAGTGCAGGCAAGGTGGAATGGGTGGAGAAAAGTGTCAGGAGTGATTTGCGACAGATGGATATCAGCAAGAGTGAAAGGGAAGGTTTACAGAACGGTAGTGAGACCAGCTATGTTATATGGGTTGGAGACAGTGGTACTGACCAGAAAGCAGGAGACAGAGCTGGAGGTGGCAGAGTTAAAGATTCTAAGATTTGCATTGGGGGTAATGAGGATGGATAGGATTAGAAATGAGTACATTATAGCGTCAGCTCAAGTTGGATGGTTGGGAGACAAAGTCAGAGAGGCAAGATTGCGTTGGTTTGGACATGTGCAGAGGAGAGATGCTGAGTATATTGGGAGAAGGATGCTAAGGATAGAGCTGCCAGGGAAGAGGAAATGAGGAAGGCCTAAGCAAAGGTTTATAGATGTGGTGAGAGAGGACATGCAGGTGATGGGTATAACAGAACAAGATGCAGAGGACAGAAAGATATGGAAGAAGATGATCTGCTGTGGTGACCCCTAATGGGAGCAGCCAAAAAAAGAAGAAGAAGATATATATATATAAAATCTCCCTGATGCATATTTTTCACAAGTCATTGTGCACTGGGGAAATTCAGGAAGGGTTATGGCGTGCTTCACCTTATAAAAACTAGTTAAAGTTAAGAGTGGTGTCCTTCAGGGGTCTAAGTTTAGGGCCACTGCTATTTTAAAATACAGTTGTGGCCAAAAGTTTTAAGAATGACACAAGTATTGGTGTTCACATAGTTTGCTGCTTCAGTGTTTTAGATGTTTTTGTCATTTGTTTATGTGGTATACTGAAGTATAATTTCAAGCATTTCATAAGTTTCTAAGGCTTTTAATGACAATTACATTACGTTTATGAAAGGAGTCAATATTTGCATTGTTCTTTCTTTTTCAAGACCTCTACAATTTGCCCTGGCATGCTGTCAATCAACTTCTGGGACAAATCCTGTTTGATGGCAGCCCATTCTTGGATAATCAATGCTTGGAGTTTGTCAGAATTTGTGGATTTTTGTTTGTCCACCAGCCTTTGGAGGATTGACTATAAGTTTTCAATGGGATTAAGGTCTGGGGAGTTTCCTGGCCATGAACCCAAAATTTTGACACTTAACTTATTACTTAAGCCTTATGGCAAGGAGATCCATCATTCTGGAAATGGCATTGCTAATCACCAAACTGTTCTTGGATGGTTGAGAGAAGTTGCTCTTGAGGATATTTTGGTACCATTCTTTATTCATGGTTGTGTTCTTAGGCAAATTGTGAGTGAGCCACTCCCTTGACTGAGAAGAAACCCCACACACACAATGGTCTCAGGATGCTTTACTGTTGGCATGACACAGGACTGATGGTAGCGATCACCTTTTCTTCTCTGGACAATCTTTTTTCCAGATACCCCAAACAATCGTAAAGGGGATTCAGCAGAGAAAATGACTTTACCCCGGTCCTCAGCAGTCCAATCCCTGTACCTTTTTGCAGAATATCAGTCTGTCCCTGATGTTTTTGTTGGAGAGAAGTGGCTTCTTTGCTGCACTTCTTGACACCAGGCCATCCTCCAAAAGTCTTCGCCTCACTGTGCATACAGAAGCAATCACACCTGCCTGATGTCATTCCTAAGCAAGCTCTGCACTGCCGGTGCCCCGATCCCGAGCCATGTAGGAGATGGTCCTAGTGCTTGCTGGACTTTCTTGGGCACCCTGAGGCCTTTTTCACAACAGCAGTGGAAATTGTTTTTTGGGATTAGGTTGATTTTCATGCCAAAGAGGGACTTTGCAGTTAATTGCAATTCATCTGATCACTCTTCATAACATTCTGGAGTATATGCAAATTGCCATCATAGAAACTGAGGCAGCAAAGTTTGTGAAAATTAATATCTGTGTCATTCTTAAAACTTTTGGCCACAACTGTATATAACTGATTAGGACAGGAATATAAGTAATAAGCTGGTTAAGTTTGCAGATGATGCAAAACTAGAAGGAATGTCAGATACCACAGACTCTGTTGTCAGATTTGAAAAGGAAAACAGAAGAGCTGAGATTGTGGCTGAACTCACCTTACCTGGAAAGCCTTCATAAAACACCAACGCTGCCAGTCAAAACATTAATGGTTGTTAGAATGTGGCAAGCTAGTGGCACTTTGGGACTTTTAAACAGTAATTTGTCATCCCTTCCAATCTCTACTCATATATTCTGACATTTTCAAAGTAACAAGATCCAGGATCAGCATTCTTAAGTTTGACATCCCCTCCATCTATAAGCCATTTAATATGCTATCAGCTTAAAGGTGATAGTTCTTTTGATGTATTAAGCAGCGATAAGGAGAGAGGAAACAAAGATTTCTTTTTTCCAACCTGCTTATCAAAAGATGACCCAAGAGGTACTGGGTAGGCTAACTCTCTAAGGGAGACATGTTTAAAGCATGGAGGGTTGGACAGTGGCTTGAGGACCTCAAAGCTAGGTGCAAGTAGGGCAGATCCTCCCTGAGAAGGGAAGGACCAAGTTATCTTCTTGAGACAGAGAGAGAGAGTCATCTGCCATGAACAACTATCAGATGATGGAACCCCAGGCTTCTCGAATGAACATTGCCCAGAGTAGGAGTGGACACTACAGTGCTGCCCCTTTAAGGTAATTGTAAGCATGGAAACTGTGTTGTAGCTTTAGTGAAATGAAATGCATGCACATTAAAACACCAAGCATACCTTGCAGCACAAAATAATGACATCAAGAATGGGCAAAAGTAACATAAAACCTAAACAGTTATCCCTGCATCCAATAAAAGGTCACAGAGCTGGAAACTATCCTGCAGCAATGGGACTCAATGTAGAAATCACTCATTTCCTAGTCATCTGCCCATTAGAGGTCTTATGATCACCGTAATTTGCACATGACATAATTTTAAAGATACCCTTTAACCTAAAATACACATCTTTGGAGTACAGAAGGAAGCCCACCCAAACATGGAACAATCTGCAATTTCTGTATTACCAGTTCCTAGGCTGGCACTCAAATCTAGGCTCAAGGATTTCCATGTAAGTCTCTGGAGACAGCTGTGTTAACCAATGCAACAACCATCAAATACCTGGACTGTAAGAAAATGCAAAGGATCTCACCTCTCTCAAGACAACTCTGAAGTGAAACCTGTTCAAGTTGAATCTTCAACATGAAGTCATGGACTATTCTTTATACAAATCTTGATGCCATTAATGGAAAATTAATTAGCAACGAGAGAGAAGCAAAAACCATAAAATAATTATAACCTGCTCTTTCCTTCCACTGCTTTTAAATATTACTGAAAAAGAGTATTATTGCTGAGAAGCACCTATGATGAGAGTCTTTTTTTCTCTAGAGTTAGCCTTTCCTTGTTCCATTCCTGGTTCTAGAAACATGACATTACAACAAAGATTCAGTTTCACTGAATGTATGTTCCAGTATACACATTAGTAACCCCATTTTCACGTGCAGTTCACACCGAGGAATTACTGGGCCATGAATGAGTAGGGGCCACTGGTGAGCAATGGCGAAGTCAAATATCAAGGGAAACCTTAACTCAACAATACACCAAGATAAGGTAAAGTCACTCTACTCGCTAATCATGGCACCAGAGTATGACAAAGTGCTTCATGTTGATTAGCACATAGAATTGACTTGATCTTGTAAACCTATGAGACTTAAAATTATGAATTTTAAAAGTCTACAACTACCTCAATAGTTTCTCAAATCTATCTGTTTTTTAAGGTTAACTATCCGAAACATGTCTTTATATTGAACAGACTCAGAAATAAGCTAGTTACTCTACATTTAGCTTAAGAAGGAAATACTTATGGCTGAGTTTTGAACATAGTGTTTTATCATGAGAAATGTTGTTATGTCACTAAGGGTACAATGGATCTTCAATTCAAAAGCCACTCTTCTTTATCTTGTACACCTAGTTTTCTGGAAGTGAATATTAATACTTGACCAATAGTACTAGGGTGTTTTACCATGTTAGCCATTATGAATGTAATGAGAAGTCAAGCAAAATGACACCTTTTATTCGCTAACTAAAAAGATTACAATATGAAAGCTTTTATGGTGACTGAGGCCCCCAGTTACCTCGAAAGTTTGCACATTGTAATCTTTTTAATTAGCCAAGAAAAGGTGTCATTTTGCTTGACTTCTCGATATTTTAACACATAATTCATGCATTTTACAGGCGTATACTAATGGATAACAAAAATGTGGATTAAGTGACGTGAGTTACAGAAGATTTTTTTTTCTTTTCTTTTTTACATTGTTTGCTATTATCCAGCACTTTTTTCCTCAAATGAATAACAACATTTATTTCTACAGCAAGGGTGGCGCAGTGGGTAGTACTGCTGACTTGCAGTTAGGGGGCCCGGGTTCACTTCCGGGGTCCTCCATGCATGGAGTTTGCATGTTCTCCCTGTGTCTGCGTGGGTTTCCTCCCACAGTCCAAAGACATGCAGGTTAGGTGCGTTGGCGATTCTAAATTGTCCCTAGTGTGTGCTTGGTGTGTGTGTCCTGTAGTGGGCTGGCGCCCTGCCCAGGGTTTGTTTCCTGCCTTGCGCCCTGTGTTGGCTGGGATTGGCTCCAGCGGACCCCTGTGATCCTGTAGTTAGGATATAGCGGGTTGGATAATGGATTGATGGATTTCTATAGCACATTTTCATACAATGTAGCTCAAAGTGCTTAACAAGATGACAAAGAAGTAGTCACACACAAAGAAAACAAATTCAGATTAAACAAGAATAATAATGCATAAATAGTATACAAAAAATAAATAAGGCACACTTACATAAGATAGGTGTGTAATTAAGCAAAACAGAGTCTTTAAATATAGAATTGTCTTTAAGTTTCTAAATGGTAGTCCAGTGATAAAAATGACTATTGGGTCCTGTACAGTTAGAATCTTTTTAATGTACTTTCTCAATGAAAACCTTTTTTTTTTCTCAGCCACCACTACAAACTACATGGAGTGCCCAAATTAAGCCACTAAATCTGTGTTGGCTGTGGGCTGCCCATGCCGGCCCCTGACATTGGACCCCACAGATGACCGCAATTTTGTACCCTAAGTAAGGCCAGATTTTTCAACTCAAAGTGGTCCCAAAATGTTCCAGTATGGGCATGTTTGTAGGGAAGGAGCATAAAAAAATACCATTTTTGAGTGGAGTATTCCTTTCAGCAATTTAAGATGTGACATCATATCACTCTATTATATAAAAAAAAAATCTTGTAAGGGAGACGAGACATGATCTTCTGAGAAGACAATTTGACATCCCGCGAGAGATACTTAAACGTTCAGTGAGACAAGGCAGTGAGACATTTGAAACAAGTTCATGGACATCTAACCTAGCAGTTGTTGGAATGCTTTTGGCAGACATGCTTCATGTGCTCCCAGCTCTTAAAACAACGACAAGCGAAAAGCAGAACATGCAGCTCACCAGCAGCAGCAAGCCAGCAGATGATCCGACTGCTACTCCTTACCATGCGTTCAGCCAAAATCCAAACCCCACAACTCGCACGGACAAGACGTGAAGTGGCAAAAGGACAGCTGCTGTACAGGCTTTTAAATGATCGACATGCAGTGCAACAAGCAGAATAGGCAGCTCACCAGCAGATGACCCGACTGCTTCTCCTTAGCTTGCATTAAGCACCCCCACTGCTTCACAACGCGAGCGGCAGAGAAGCGAAGTGGCAGGAGGACAGCTGCTGTACATGCTTTTAAATAATCTACCCACATCGCAACAGAATATGCAGTTCTCCAGCAGCAGCAGCAACAAGCCAGCAGATGATCCAACCGCTTCTCCTTAGTGTGCGTTTAGCCGCCCCCCCCCTCTCACAATGCGAGCAGTGCTATACGTCCTGTGAGAAAGAAATTTAACCATGCCCAGGGCCGGAAATAAAGGACAAGTACAGTATTGTTTTTACAAACGTTTTAAAGTAAAAGTGAAAATAACAATCTCTTTAAATTATATATCTGGTAAACCAAACCCTGGGTGGGTGAGTGAAGTGAAAAGTCTGGAAAAAAAATACTATTAAATTAGCATATTTTGACTGCCAACATGTCTAGAAAAATTAACATTCAGAAAAACAGATGTGTTTGAGAAGTTCCACACAACGGTGAGGGTGCAAATGACTTGAAACTTGAAAATGGTAGCCTCCATGAAAACAGATATATAAAATAACATCTGCAATAATAATAAAAAACACATTAAATGAGGGTGAAATGAGATCACCAACATAATAAGTTTTTACCTTACTAGGGGGCTTTGCCCCTTTTTTGCAAACCCCGGGCTGGCGCTATGCACTAGCCTCTTTGCGGTTCTGCCACTCATGTATGTGGATGTACAATTTAAACAGATTTTTATATCCATGGTAATTGTCACATATGCATAACTAGCAAAAGTACTGCCTTAAAATTTTTATTAAGAAGAAAATTAAACCTTTTTAAACTGAGGGAAAATATACCAATAATTATTTGTTAAGGATCTCTTTGTATACCACATTGTGAGTTCGCCCTCCGGTTGTAATATGACCAAGCTGTGCGCTGAGCTTACTCTTGAGCATGCAACGTACAGTTGGCCATGTGAACAGTAATCTTGTTTCAAATCTCACAGCTTGGATTGCTGCTGTCATAATCTTGTTTCAAATCTCACAGCTTGGATTGCTGCTGTCATAATCGGTTTGAGTTTCATGGTTTGTTTCAATGACGACAGTATTTGTAGGACTTGTGTTGAAGAGACATTCGGCATTTGTCAAGCGTTGTAAGTATACAACCGGTTTCATCGATAACTTCACATCCAGCTTTTGAGAGTTTAAACATTCATAAACATCAAAGTGTCCACTACTGAAATCGTCACCTGTGAATCTAAGATGTTTAAGAGGCATTGGCGGTTGTCTAAAGGTGTAAAATATTTGGCCATTTCGGTACACTTGAAAGCAACAACCGAACAATTCAGCGGCAGCCATCAACTCAAATGCAGAACCATAGGTGAAGGGCTTAAGCATTTCACTCTTCTAGTGCTCCTGTGTAGTATAATTATCTCCTGTACCGTCATCAGTCCACACCTTGAACCTGTCCCAGTCATTCAATACATAAGACACAATGTTCCTCCAGATATCAAGAGTGAGCCTGATATGGCCGTGCAATACTGTATGTAACAAAGGAAATGGAAAAGGTAGGTGCCATCTCTGGGCATGGAAACCACTTGGTAAGTGACAGTTCTTTAAACGATGGTGATCACCTTGATAGACATGTTAATAGGGGTATGGTTGGAATGATAAAGGAAATGGGTACCTGAACAATGTAAAGTAAGTCTAAAGGCTCTCCTATCAGCTGCATTACTGTCCAACCTGCTCTCGCTCTCACGGACCGGCTTTCTCATTCCTGCCGCCTTCTTCACCATTAACCTCCACTCCCTTTCTCTCTTCTTTCCTTTCTATCCATTTTTTCTCTCTTTTCTCCCCATCCGCCTTGTGCTTCTATTATTTATTACGGGGACGTGGATCAGGTGTGGAAATTAGCAGCTCCCGGCAACAATTACAGACGTGGACGACTCCTCACCTGTGCACTTAAGTGCATCACCATAGACATATATAGGTAGACGCTGCATTCACTGTGTTGCCCAGTCGACACGATACGTCAGCGCATCCACCATATTGCGAGTGGCAAAAGTGCCATTTAAACTAATACAGGTAAACGTGGAAACTGGGTTTTCTGATGAAAAAACAATAACGCTTAAAACAGTATCGTTTACATACAACAGATTTTGGTGAATCGTTTAAATGCAATTATTTATATCCATTTATACACTAAAACTGGCAATTATTAAATAACTAGCAAAATACCCATGCTTCGCAGTGGAGAAGTAGTGTGTTAAAGAAGTTCTGAAAAAGAAAAGGAAACATTTTAAAAATAACGTAACATGATTGTCAATATACAGTAATTGTTTTGTGAGTGTTGCTGTCATCAAGGATTTGATTATCATTATTTCTTTCAATCAGGTTCGTATTTGTAGGATGTGTTGTGTTCAAGTTACATTCCGTGTTTGTCAATCGTTGTAAAGATGACAGGTTTCATTCATCGATTCGTTTCTTACTGCATCAATAAACAGCTCGTCTTCTTCTTTATCTGAGACCTGACACACTGCATGCACGGGTTTTTTTTACACTGTCTTCCTTTAGCGGGACATTGACTTTTTCCACCGTGTGCTTTGTTTCCACAGTAGCTGCATTTATGAATATGCTTATCAGACGCTTCATATTTTTTGCTGCCTTTTCAATTGTGTAATTCAGTTTTTGTTCAGCCTCTTTGGAACTGTTGCTTTTTGTCTGTGCACTGCGTCAGTTCACGTGAGCCGCTCGGTGTACATGCATCGAAGTTTCCCAGCTGTGCTGGTGCCATCTCGTGCGATGTCCATGGCTGTATTTAATGTTAGCTAAGACCCAGCACTTAAAAGTTTCTCTCGCAGTGTCGCCGAGTTTGTGCCAAACACCACCCTGACCATCTCATCTTCCTCTGCATAATCACAGTCCTTCACCCGTGAATATTTAGCGGCAGTGTTTCTATTGGATTGCCGCTGATGGACGGCCTTATATGGGCAGGCACTAAATTATGTGGGAGGCGTAACTCCGCCTCCCATGGCCATCGAGCAGAATTCTATTATAGTATATGGACGAAAAAATAGGTTCCAGTTATGACCATTACGCATAGAATTTCGAAATGAAACCTGCCCAACTTTTGTAAGTAAGCTGTAAGGAATGAGCCTGCCAAATTTCAGCCTTCTACCTACATGGGAAGTTGGAGAATTAGTGATGAGTCAGTGAGTCAGTCAGTCAGTGAGTGAGTCAGTCAGTGAGGGCTTTGCCTTTTATTAGTATAGATAATAATAATAATAATAATAATAATAATAATAATAATAATAATATTAAATAACTAGCCGAGCCGCATAATTATTTATTGATGGGTGAACACTTCCTGAAAGACACAGTTGTCCAAATGGGGTGGGTTTGAGGATACAACTGTCAGTGAATGAAAAGATGGAACTCTGGAGAGAGCAACCTACAACTGTACGTGACTGAAAACTGGTTTTGGCAGATACAGGCATATCTTTTTGAAAGTTTGGCCCTGTGTCTTATTAATTGTCATTGCAAAGGCTAATCTAACAGGAAATTGTTGAATCTGATGGGGTCAGGGAAATCCGGGGAATAAGGACAGTTTGTGAGGTAGCAGCTGTGATAGTTTTACACTCCAGGACATTGCGGTGAATGCTGGTAACAGAAGGTCTAGTGCCATTACAGAGACCTCTTGCTGGCATGAGGCTTCTGAGAAGCATGACGACTGAACCAATTTTAATTTTGAGTTTATGCGGAGGCATGCCAGTGGGAGTAAGACTGTTAAGAAATTATTTGGGGAATGAAAGTTGATCTGCGGGATCGTCGGTGATGATGGAGTCAACACTGGTGAAAGTTATTTCGTCGGTAGGGATAAGTTTCAGTAAGTGTTCATTAAGGTGTAGCAAGTCTTCGTTGGTGATGCTTAATATAGCTCGCGGACTGAGTTGTTCCGGAGTGACAGTTGAGAAGTCGATACCTCGAGAGCGAGGGTGGACGCGGGAGGAGTGTTAGAGTTGGCGGGCGGGGCTCTGTCGTGCGTACCCCATGGTCAGGGGACTTGGTCACTTATATATATAGAAAAGCAGTCGGAACCAAAAAGAACAATGAAAAGTCAACATGGCTCAGAGACGCATGTGGACTATAGCAGAGACGAAAGCGACTAAGACTGCGTTTGGTGAGGTGTTGTGTGCGGGCACATGAGCAGGCAGTACGCATGCCTCGAGAGCGAGGGTGGACGCGGGAGGAGGGTTAGAGTTGGTGGGCGGGGCTCTGTCGTGCGTATCCCATGACACGGGAGGAAGGTTAGAGTTGGCAGGCTTTGTCGTGTGTATCCCATGGTCGGGCGACTTAGTCAATTATATATATAGATTCCTCCCATATAAGTAATATTTCTCAGATTGCCTTCTTCCATTTCCGAAACATTTCTAGACTTCGTCCTCTTCTTACGCAACGTTAATGCCAGAGTCACCTCACGTATAGATTATTGTAATGCTATTCTATCTGGCATCCCACAAAAACGTATTCAATGCTAACAACTTCTTCAAAATTCTGCTGCCAGGATAATAACCTGCTGTTCTAAATCCACTGAACATATTACACGTATTCTCTCTCAACTTCACTGGCTCCCTGTTCACTACTGAATACAATACAAAATATCGCTCTTAACATTTAAAGCTCTCCACAGTCTTGCCCCCCACCTCACTGATCTCCTACAGTGGTGGTTCTCAACCTGTGGGGTGAAGTAACAAAAAAGGGGGCGCAAAGATGTGAAAAAAAGAAAACAAAAATCGAGAATATGAAAAATACATTTATTGAAACCAAAACAAACTTTTATCAACATTTATCTAACTCTATATTTATTTTTCTAGTAGCAGAATGTAGTTTAAGTTAAGTAGGTATAATAAAACTTGTAGAGGTGTATCGGCAGCAAAAAATATAGGAATACATTTTATTAGGGTTTCAAAAAAAGTTAGGGGGGCGCGATTAAAACTGTTATGAAAACTCGGGTCGCAAATACTTAAAGGTTGAGAAATGCTGTCCTATAGACTTACACTCCCTCTCGCTCACTCAGATCTTGTAATTTGAGAGTATTCAGTCTGGCAATATGATGCAGCCATAGTTTGTGGAAGACAGACACACCTAAAGACATGAGCATAAAATGATGCTTCTTGAGAAAAAACACATCATCTGAACCAATCTCAGCCTGAACAAACTGATTGATCAAAGATACACTGACAGCTTGCCCTAATGTCGACTGTCGGATAACATGCTCAACTACTTTGACCACTTTGATCTGTACCCTCTGAAGGAATCATCAAACTTCCTTTGTTTTTAAATGTGAGCAAGTGATAGCTTTGATCATATGATGCCGGTACAGCATCTGTTACCAAACTAGCATGGCACACATCACAGGACAGCTTTCTCAAAATCCCGTCTAAGAGCTACCCCCCACTGCTTCCTGAGGTGGATTTCTTTGGGAAACTTTCAAAGTTTGAGAATTGTTAACAGCTAACAACAATTTAAATAGTTAGTGACTAAATACATTTAGCCAAAACGTTGTTTGGAGGCTCACTTGAGCACATAAATGCATAGCTTTGCTAGCTTAGCCTGGCGTAGCTAAAGTTAAGATTATAAAACGGGATTTTCTAATGGCCAAATATAATCAAAAAAATTGTTCAGCCTTACCTATGAAATGTAATCTCCGGGATCTGGTTTAGAGTGTACAGCAGTTTGTACAATCCCAAGCAGCACATGTGTGAGGCATCTTTATCCATTACTTCACTCCACAGCAGTGCCACTCGCAATATGGTGGCGACGTTGACATATGACGCTGCTGTTCATAATTCTATGTCTATGCGCATCACGAATCACCAGGGAACTGCTCCGGCCACACTACCATGCCCTCTCTAAGCCACTAGTGCGGCTATTATGTATTTAAAAAGTGGCCTTTGATCTGAGCTGTGGACCCGCTATACCACAAAAAGTAAAAACAAACCATATGGAAATGTATTTAAGCCTTCATCTCACTGTCCCTACATAACAGTTGTCTAAATCAGCACTATTACTGCATTATGCAGTCTGATGATTAATTGTAACAACTTCTGCAATAAAACTAAAGTTTATTTTTCACACTTTCAGGAAACTCCATTCAAACCTTGAAAAAATGAACTAAAGAGTTATTTCAACATTTTTGATCAAATTTTTATTTCTACAAAAATATAACTTGTAATATTTATCTGTAGTATTCAGTCAGAGAAAGTGGAGAAATGTAACATCAAATTGTATTTACCCCACACAAATTAAACATAGGGCACAATATGGGAGCGGAGGATGCCATCATCTATATGCTACACCGATCCCTCTCCCACCTGGACAGAGGCAGTGGTGCTGTAAGAATTATGTTTTTGGACTTCTCTAGCGCCTTCAACACCATCCAACCTCTGCTCCTTAGGGATAAGCTGACTGAGATGGGAGTAGACTCACACCTGGTGGCATGGATTGTGGACTATCTTACAGACAGACCTCAATATGTGCGTCTTGGGAACTGCAGGTCTGACATTGTGTTCAGCAATACAGGGGCGCCGCAGGGGACTGTACTTTCTCCGGTCCTGTTCAATCTATATACATCAGACTTCCAATATGACTCGGAGTCCTATCACGTGCAAAAGTTCGCTGATGACACTGCTATTGTGGGCTGCATCAGGAGTGGGCAGGAAGAGAAGTACAGGAAGCTAATCAAAGACTTTGTTAAATGGTGCAACTCAAACCACTTACACCTTAACACCAGCAAGACCAAGGAGCTGATGATGGATTTTAGGTGGCCCAGGCCCCTCATGGACCCTGTGATCATCAGAAGTGACTGTGTGCAGAGGGTGCAGACCTTTAAATATCTGGGAGTGCAGCTGGATGACAAATTGGACTGGACTGCCAATACTGATGCTCTATGTAAGAAAGCTCAGAGCAGAATATACTTTCTGAGAAGGTTGGCATCCTTCAACATCTGCAGTAAGATGCTGCAGATGTTCTACCAGACAGTTGTGGCGAGTGCCCTCTTCTACGCGGTGGTGTGCTGGGGTGGCAGCATAAAGATGAAAGACGCCTCACGCCTGGACAAACTTGTTAAGAAGGCAGGCTCTATTGTAGGAGTAAAGTTGGACAGTTTAACATCTGTGGCAGAGCGACGGGCATTAAGCAAACTCCTGTCAATCATGAATAATCCACTGCATCCACTGAACAGTGTCATCTCCAGACAGAGGAGTAGCTTCAGTGACAGACTTTTGTCACTGTCCTGCTCCACTGACAGACTGAGGAGATCGTTCCTCCCCCACACTATGCGATTCTTCAATTCCACCCGGGGGAGTAAATGCTAACATTATTCAAAGTTATTGTCTGCTTTTTTATTTTTATTACTATTTAATTTAATATTGTTTCTTTGTATCAGTATACTGCTGCTGGATTATGTGAATTTCCCATTGGGATTAATAAAGTATCTATCTATCTATCTATCAAATGCTTAGCTGCTCAACTCCAATCGCTGTGCCGTTAAGAAGACTATAAAGGGACAATAAGTGTGATGAGGATGGTCAGGATTAGAAATGAGTACATTAGATGTTCAGTTCAGTCTGGATGGTTGGGAGACAAAGTCAGAGAGGTGAGTTTGCCTTGTTTTGTGCATAGAAGTGATGCTGGGTATATTGGAAAAAGGATGCTAGGGATGAGCTGCCAGGTAAGTGGAAAAGAGGAAGGCCTAAGAGAAAGTTTATGGATGTGGTGAGAGAGGACATGCAGGTGATGGTTGTAACAGAACAAAATGCAGAGGACTGAAAGATATGGAAGAAGATGATCCACTATGACGACCCCGAACGGGAACAGCCAAAAGAAGAATACATGACTTTCTAAATAATCAAAAAACATTCACAGAATTACAAATATGTGATAAATAATAAACAATAACTACATTCATAAATAACTTAATGTTAGAGTTTAAAATATGGGATCATGTAATTCTAGACACTATCCATATTCAGCATGCGGAAGAACTGTGGGGAAAAAGCTCCTTCTCAGTCTGACATGGATTTTACGCAGAGAAGAGGCATTTGTTTGGATGCCTGGTGTGATATTTTTCTTTGCTGGTGTAGGTGTCCTGGGAGTTACGGAATGAACAACCAGTGATAAATTCAGGTGACCACACCACTCTTTGCAGAGTGTTTCCAAAACCAGGCAGTAATACTTCCTGTTAAAATACTTTAAATGGTAGATTTATAGACGTTTAGTATCTGGGCAGGTAGCCTGAAATCCCTGAGGCATCATAGGAGGTAAAGACGTTGTTGTGCTTCCTTCTCCAAAGTGTCAATGTTCTTGGACCAGTTCTGGTCCTTTGTAATGTGGACACCAAGGTATCTAAAACTGCTCACCCACTCTATTGGAGTGCTGTGAATACAAATAGGGTGGTAGTGCGTCTGCATTTTTCTCCCAAAGTCCACAATCAGTTGCTTTGTCTTACTGACTTACAGATGTAGAATGTTGTCCTGACACCAGTGTGACAGACTCTGAACTTCATCCAGGTAAGCCAGCTTATCGTTAGATATCAGATCTACCACAGCTGTGTCATCAACAAACTTGACAATGATGTTAGTCTTGTGAGGCGTGCGGTCATATGTGTAGAGGGAGCATAACAGTGGACTCTGAACAAGGCTAGTGGAGCGCCTGTGTGGAGGAGTGAGGAATGATGTGGCTTGCCATACTCAGCCGCAAGTTAACAAGCTTGACGAGAAGATTAGAGGGGTTTAACGTGTAAAATGTGAGCCAGTACTGTATGAACGATAAAGGTGATGGCATCCTCGGTGGATCTACTGGAGCAATATGCAAACTGTAATGAATCCAGTTCTTATGTAATCCTCTGGACTAACCTTTCAAAGCACTTCATTGCTACAGTCAATCGGGCAGGCTACATGCGATTTCCTAGGTACAATGGTGGCTCTTTAAAGTATGCTGGCACGACAGTGATTAAATATTACCATAAAAACTTAAAAAGTTATAAGCGAGTCTACAAACCATCGTTTGGAATTCAAAGAAAATATTTCTGCCGCTACACGATCCCAGTGGAAGAAAACAATTTGCTTATCCATATATATATATATAAAAGAACCCCTTGCTAGACTGACGACTCCGAATAAATAATACAGTACTTCCAAACCACCTCGGAGAACCGGCGAGCGGAGACTATAAGTTAAGACTTTCTTTACAGGCGGAGACTACAAACCATTGCTATCAAATATCACGAGAGCTCGCAACTGTGACACTGCGCCTGCGCACTTAAACCCCTCGTGCTCGTATGACGTTTTGTCACGTGATTCTTAAGTACCAGCTAACTGGTTGCAAATTTTGGCATTTTCTTCCGTTAAAAAACAGCACTTTTTAAGAAAAAAAAATTCATGCTTTGTAAGTGAAATGGCCACTATCTTGGATATTAGATTGAAGCGAGCAAACAAAGTTTACCACGAAGGGGTAAGCAATCCTTTGTTTTACTAAGGTGCGATATCCTTACCAGTCGCTCAGTGTCAATGAGCATTCTGGACCCTATGGTTGAATTTTCTTGCGACTAAAAGAGCTTTGCTGTAGTGATAAAAAAATCAAATACTCTCAGTGCAATTTCCGGGTTTTAAACCCTTTTCTATTCCGTTCTAGGTACTGACATCGTTATTTTTTTCAGCAAAAGTTCGGAAGGCTCATCAATTCAGTTCTGTATAGCGGATATCCAGTGACAGGAGAGTTTTGCAGGAACTCAGATTCTGGCGCTTGACTGTATTTGAACCAAAAAATAAATGAAAGAGCGTCGTGTTCCGTCGCTGCCGGTCGGGCTAGCTTAACAGTTAGAGCTGGTCCAGAACGAGTGTGTCTTTGTGCGTACTCCAGTGGAGCTGCACCCCGTCCTGGAGTAGCCCCCGCCTTGCTTCGGTGATTAGCGCGGCCCCCTCACTGATCCAGCGTACTGTGGTTGTCAGTGTAGAGTTCACATATTCTCCCCATATGTGATTGGCGTTTTTCTTTGGTTTTCATCCTTTCTTCCCCCAAAACGTATTGGTTTGGTTAACTGAAAGTTTCGAGTTAAGATAGTAGTACTCGCTGATCACTAGATCAGAGAGATGGATGTTGATTACCAGATGCAAGGATAAACGTGACGGTTTTCACCCAATGAAGATGCTTAATTAGCCTGTGTACATTATGTTCTCAGGCCTTTTTTCTGTGCATGGGGTTTGCAGCACACATTCTTGCTTAATCATTATGCGAACTGGTCCATGACCTTTCTGTGGGTGTAAGTGTTTGCCCTACTTTATTCAATTAGATACATTTGTTAGGGGCGCTTTACATAACGTTCCTTAGAAACCGCTGTAGGTCAGGGTTAGCGAACTCCAGACCTGGAGTGCTTGTGTGGCTACAGGTTTTCATTCTAACCCTTTTCCTAATCGGTGACCAGTTTTAACAGCAAATTAACTTTTCCCCCATCACTTTAATAGCCCTGTTAGAAGATTTCAGCCCTCTGAATTGATTCCTTTCTTCATTGAATGACAGTCAAGCAGAAATGAGATGTGAAACTAACTAACAGATGACCAGCTAAACTGGGGCTTCAAACTCCAACCAATTTCACTCCAATCACTTTCTTAATGAGAAGCCAATTCTTGCTGTTAATTAAACCCATTGTTTAATTCCATGGCTTGTTGTGGCTGTCATTCTGCCACAGCACACATTTCGAAAACTGTTGTTTTTCTGTTCTTTCTAAGAGCACCGTCAAAATGTTTTGGTGACCTGAGAGATCAACCATACCAAGAACATCACCTTTCTTTAATTTCAGATATTGTGTAATGGGCACAGGGGAGCTGGTCATGTGGTGGCTTGTTTTGTGTCTCATTATTATTTGACTGCTAATTAAAGAAAATGAAACAACTATGGGGCCCGAGTCAAGTTAATTAAAAGAAGTAATCAGCAGCAAAAACTGGTCACTAATTAAGAAGATGGTAAGAATGAAAACCTGCAGCCACTGCGGCACTCGAGGCCTGGAGTTCGCCACCCCTGCTCTAGGTGTATACAAAAAAACTTGTGTGGTGGCTGCAACCTAATCATTCCCACATCAGAGCAATGCTGACAGGTATTTAGCCACTAGATGATGGACCCATGTGAGACAGTTTTTGCAAGTGATTTTACTGCACTAGTACTTTCTATAGTAAGTTAAAATGTACTTAGAATGCACAACAGGGATGGGATAGACTCAATTTCTCCTTTAATGCATTAAACAGAAATGTGCATATTTCCATAGTATTACATCATTATAGAACTGAGCAGTTTAAATTATAAGTTCAGCCATTTTGAAGTCGGTTATTTTTTCATAAATGTGGCATATGTTAATCTACCCCAGTAACTTGCATCATTGAAGCTGTGTTTATGCATTATTTTGTAATTAGTGGGGCACCAGAAGAAATGTGAAACAAAAGCCCTAAAACCTACTAACAATTATTTGCAATTTTTTTTCCTTGAAATACTTTTTAAGAGGTGGAAAGCAAGTTTTGCAGAGCTGAAACCTTTACTGCTTGTTCAGTAAATTTGAAGGCTTTTTATTTCATGTTCCTTGTGGTGCTCCTTTGATCACAAATGTAAGTAGCTGGAGAACACTCTTTTTAAACTATTTATAGTTTCAAATCAAACTTGTTCAAATCTGATTTTATTTATCACATGCAGTTATACACACAGTGCAATATGTAGTGAAATGCTTAGTTGCCATTTACAATTAACAATATCACGCAGCTTTACTAATATCGCTAGAAATCACAATGTAAAATGAAAGCAATTAAAGCAGAATTATGAGTCGTAACAAATAATAAATAAATAATTTTAATAACTTTAATGTAAGAGAATTAACAATAGGGGATCATGTAGTCACTTCTGTCATTTCCCACACTTTTTACTCCTCATTCTCTCTGAAGTTGCCTTCAGGCAGTGATCGCATTCTCCTGACCACAGCACAGAGAAAAGGCCATAGCTGGGATGGCTGGTATCCCTGATAATTTTCTTTGTTGTAGACGCGCTGGAAGTTAAAGTGCAAACCCAATGAGGACTGTGTACCGCAAAACGCAAGGATGAAGCTCGTGCTGTTCTTAAACATTTCCTTAGCAGTATAACATTTGACAAAGAGATGGAGTTACGGCCTGAAGACCTGCTTCTTCCTTCTGTGTATTTTGAGATTAAAGTTAAAATCTTTAAGATAAGTGTCCATCCATCCATCCATCCATCCATCCATCCACTAACCTGCTGAATCCGAATATAGGGTCATGGGGGTCTGCTGGTGCCAATCCCAGCCAACACAGGGCACAAGGCAGGAACCAATCCTGGGCAGGGTGCCAACCCACCGCAGGACACACACACATTCACACCCACACACCAAGCACACACTAGGGCCAATTTAGAATTGCCAATCCACCTAACCCGCATGGGAGGAAACCCACGCAGACACGGGGAGAACATGCAAACTCCATGCAGGGAGTCTCCTAACTGCGAGGCAGCAGCGCTACCACTGCGCCACCGTGCTGCCCGTAAGATAAGTGTCACTTTTGGTATTTCTGTTATACAACAAATCAGTTAATTTTCATGTTCTTAGATAGTTTTAATAATAATATTAATAGCTTGATTGGAGAACTTATTTCAGGTACTTTTCTTCTTTCCATCCATCCAATATCTGACCCACTGTATCCTACCTAAAGGGTCACGGGGTCTGCTGGAACCAATCCCAGCCAACATAGGGCACAAGGCAGGAAACAAACCCCAGACTCACACACACACACCACAGACAATTTCGGATCGCCAGTGCACCTAACCTGCATGTCTTTGGACTGTGGGAGGAAACCCACGCAGACACGGGGAGAACATGCAAACTCCACGCAGGGAGGACCTGGGAAGCGAACCCGGGTCTCCTAACTGCGAGGCAGCAGCGCTACCACTGTGCTACTATGCTGCCCCCTTTTCTTCTTTCATGGAGTAATATTGATCGTGTTTTTATGCTAGTATTGCTAATTGTCTTTTACAGTTACTGTATTTTTGTTTTGGTGATTTCACTTTATTGTTCATAATGAGTTGGCTTTTAGTTTGTTTAACTAAACAATCTATCTTGTGGTATATTATTAAAACAGAGAAAGGGGGGATTGCATTTAGTGCAGTAAATACTTATTGGGGTTTTTATCTTAATCAATTTAAAATTCAAATTGTAGTGAAATGCTTAGTTACAGAAGTTCAAGAAAAATAAATATAAAAAAAAATCCAAACCCATACATAAAAACTTCTGGCTTTAATAGTAGAATTGCTAATGTCGATCAGAGACTTGTAGGTGGGAGTAAGACGTGGTCAAGTCTTCTTAGTTGTACTGCAGGTTTATATATAAAGATATTGATATTCAAAAAGAGCAAGTCCTGTGTGTTGCGCTGAGGTCTCATTAATTTCATGGCGGCACTTGGGTCCCAGTCTGGGTGGTTTGTTGTGTGGTGGGTGCAGCAACACACTGTATCAGTGCATGCTCCCAACGCACCTACCTACCAATTTAAACATGTTAAATGAAGTTTGTTCGTTCTGATGTTCCTTGGTTAAGTCAGAATGAGTCATTAATTAGAATATTACTACAGAGTGAATTATTTCTATTCCTAAGTAAACAACATTATTTAGGATAATGAAACTTATCTCTAGGCAGTAACGTTTAGAAATTCAGTCAGTCTTTTAATAAATGAATAACACATTCTAGTTTTAATTGCAGTATGTTTGCTTTGAACCTTTACTCATTTACACATTTCCAGTCCCCCTTCTGTCTTTTCTGCTTTGTCTGGTCGTAAAAAAAAAAAAAAACACACCAACAAAACCAAATCAACAGTTCGTCATGGACCTTCCACTACTTATAATAGCACATCAAGTGCCTTGAGCATGGGAGAGGCACTATATAAATAAAATGTTTTATTATTAATCAATGCCATTTTCACATTACTTGAATTAAAATCTTCTGTGCTTGATAACTATTGAGATACCTTAAGCCAAACTGGGCCTTGTTAATGACAAAACCTTGTAAAGTACTGTTAAAAAGCAGATACAGTATTTAATGTAGTAATTGTGTTTTATCACTGTTAGTTTTGAGTATGACTTATTGTTACAAAAATGTGATAACCAACTCTTTTGATCAAATAACTAAAATATGTAAAATGCACCAAATTTTAGATCTGTTAACTAACTCCCCAGAGGCATCTAAATGTTACACCATGTGTGTGTGTTTTCTACCTTGTTTTAATTTGCCAATGCACAGTTCATTCAGTAGAGGGAACTCTCAACACCTTTTGCTTTATGCATATTTTCTAAATCGGGGCAAGTACATCATGTGCTTTTCATGTGGCTGATAAATAAAACTTTTGACAGGATGTAAGTGGCTTGCCAGTTTGTGAAATACTCTACAGTGTTAGTCACTCACGTCTCAAACCATTCAAACCATTATGAAAAACTCAGATGCAGCTAGTCATACTTAGTTGGAAAATAAAATGAGAATAACTGACAAATCTTTGATGGCCTGGGCAAAAAGTACAAACTAACATTTTGTCTTTGAGCATTATGATGCATTTTCCATCTGCTGTGTTTTTTTTGTTTTCAAACCGATTTAATTTATTTCATTCTCATGGGTAGTGGAGGCAATCCCAGCAGAATTGGATACAAAGCAGGAGCGAGTACATCACATGGTAAGCTCACACTCATACACACGCACCCACACAGTTTCTTATATTTGGGCAATTTAGGAATGCCAGCTTGTCTAAACTTTCATTATTTTAATCGGCTTAACAGTGGCAATGCTAACTACAAGCTAGCTCATGCATTTTCTATACATGATATTTGGTCCTTATTATATTTATATCTAACACATAGACAAGGAAAATGTTCATAAATATATTGACATCTATTCATTCTATCTAGTAAATATCAGAATAGGTTTTGCAACAAAAAATCCTGTATTCGTTTTACCCCATTCTTGTATTCTTTCATTTTAAATGTATGCTTTCACTTACACAGTCCAACAAATTTAAAGCTTAGTATGTAATACTCTATGTGGTATGCTGTTGTTTTTATATTTCATGATTTAGTTCAAAATGACATGTACATTAACTGTATGTTCTGAAATGCACACATACAACAGTTTGATTTGAACCCTTTTTAGTTAAATGTCCTTCTTTTCTCTTTAAGGAAAGGTGGAGGTTAAGTACCTAAGATAATTAAAAACCAGAGTGAAGTTGCATGTGAACATTCAGAATGCAAGATGCTGCTGGTTGGTTTTACATTCACTTGACCTTAACTGGGAAATTAGAAACATTAAAGTGAACATTTCAGCTAAATTCCTATTTAACTTGTAGCTTAAATGAGAACAATTGTTAAAGGTCACTCTTTTACAAAACAACCCAAACATTGTCTCTTTCACTATAATATCCAGTATATATTGTATGGGCCTTGGAAGACTTTTGTGCATTGAAAAATATAATCACATCTTTAGAGCAACCCTGTTTTAGATATAAAAGAAAGACATTTCTTTCATTACTTGCAAGTTAGAGATTTTATTAGAAACATCATAACTCAGTCAATTACTCTCTTTCTCCTTTATCTGTTACTTTGATGTTAATTATAAAGCAACATGACTGACAAAGAAATAATGTTAAAACTATAGCAGAGCTTCCACGATACACTCTTAGACAAGTTAGAATGGTATTGAGAAGATGATTTCACAGCCAGATTTACAGAAAATGAATTGAAGGTAACCTGAGATAGAATGAATGCCTCTCTCTTTAAATTAGACATCAGCCAGCTCAGTTCAAAATTGCACATCAAACAAGTCTTCAAACTTTTCAAAATTCTACCAAGGATCAAGCCTTACCTGATGACCTTATGGACTCACTTCCTCTGAACATATATTAACAGATGTGTCCTCAGCCTGCATTCTACATATACAGTATTTACCTATTTATCAGGTATAATTTGGGTAACCATAGATCCATGTCTTCTCATGGTCCTTTTCGGTGTAATAATACTTGGACCCATACTAGTTTGTCAGTAAGGCAGACAAAGCAATGTCCCTGGTACCCGATGATAGTCTTCAATCTCTAGACTCTGCACACACTATAGATATGAAAACAACTTTATTTTAAATTTCTGCTTTTGTTGATGTAAGTGCTGAAATCAGAACAAAATATTTCACCAATAATAAGCAATATTTAAAAACAAATAGACCAAGAATAAGAAAAAATAATTCAAGTCTTTACATTTTTTGCTTGTATAAGTACACTGGTCTGTAAGGGGCGTTTCATAGCCTCCAAACCCTCGACACAACCTTTACAAACACGGTTTTCATTTATACGATCAATTTTATTTTACCTTTATATAAATCTTTTTTTTTTCAGTATGCAACTACAACACACATCAGTTTCCCCTTCAGGCCCACTCCTCCTGGGTGAGCTTAGTCTGACTCCTCTCCTGACTCTGACTGCTGAGTGGATGGAAGTGGCTCCTTTTATGTCAGACCCAGGAATACTTCTGGGGTAGGCAGAAGCCCCAGAAAGTAGGGATAGCCCTAACCACCAGCTCCCTCGTCAGCACCCTACGAGCTCAAGATTGCTGCTCCATTGGACTGCAACTCCCAGCATGCCCTGCAGACAACATGAATGGTCATAACGACCCAAGAATGCTGCCACCCAGTGTGTTGAGGGAGCATGTACTCTTGGGAGGCAGTCCCCACCTGTTTATCCACTACATTGGCCTGCTGGGCAGGTAAGGGTACAGGGTTTGTCCCAGTTGGGATGTCAGCCCAGCCCTGTTGGCCATCACAGTATACACACATTTTATGAATAATGAAGTTTACTTCTGTTCTTATATTGGATTTTGCATTGATGTTTGTTTTATTTGAATGAGCTTCCTGTTGATGTCAGAAAGTTCACTAGATAAATTACTGTACCTGTCTTGGACTAGGAATCTCATGTGAAAACTAAAACTGGAGTGTTTCTCTTGGAAATGCATTGAAAGGTTAATGGCATAAATCATTATAAAAATAATTATTGCCTTTTCCTGCAATTATCATAGCATCTGTTGAGTAAAGTAACTGAGAATAAGGAGCAAATCTGAGCCATATTGTATATGTTTTGCTGTTTTTTTATGTTCTGCCAATAAATGTAAAATTTCATATTTTGGCAAGCTATCCAATGTTTCAGCAGCATTAAAAAATTAAAAAGAAAATACACTATCATACATATGGTACACACACACATATATGGGTGGTATGACCCGAATTCTATATCACAGTAGTTTTCAAAGTTACACCGGTTTCACGGTATTCAACAGTATTTTTTTCTCATGCATGAGTGGATGTTAACCACATTTTCCACTGCAATTACTGCAGTAGACTGGCTAAGAATAACCTATTCCACTGCCGTGAGAATTGTACATTGTACAAAAAACATTTTAGTGTGCACACAAGTATTAATACAGGTTTGCATGGCTCCATAAAGTGACAGTTTTGAAGAGGTACTAATGAAGAGAAGGAATCACATTGCATTACAGTTGCAGTCAAAATATAGAACCTTTTTATTGAACACATTTTGCAAACAACTTAAACTAATTTTGACAACATATTTTCAACCATCCAAAGAAGCATTTAGACTTAGTAAAATATCCAGAGGTGCTTGTCAAAAGTTGTATTGCACTGAACATGTCTTAGAAAAGGAATAAATAGTAAATATTTTTTGTAAACCAACTACACTTTCTGTTAATGTGAACAATCTGTGTCCACTGACGTTAGCTATATGGATTGTAATGGCGTTGGCTATCTTGATCCACCACTTGCTCTTTTTGTTACCTCTAGAAATGCGTCTACAAGTGACGTCTGACTCGAGTGTCCTCTAGCTTTTTCAGTTTTACCTGAGGATGTGGACGGTGCCAATCTTAGTTCCATACATTCATGGTACTCCAAAGCATGTGTGCGACAACTTTAGCTCGACAGCATTTGCAGTAAATAGTTGTTTGGTCCACATCGACCTTTTAAAACCAGAGTATCTCCAGACAACAGACACTGCTCCTTTTTTCAGCAAAAGTTCTTCTTTATCATAATGTTCAACTTTATCATCTGCTACAGCTTCTGTTTCAGAATGTTCTCTGTCCATTTAGCAGTGTAGCAGTGAAAAAGGTCCCCCGTTAAACACTTTCCTGCTGGGCCATGTTCCGAACATTGTTTAGGCTATTTAAACTGGTAATGCGGTATAAGGAAAGTCCATATCTTAACAAAAATGAAAACAGTTTTCAGTATGAACCGGTATACCTCCCAGCACTAGATAGGAGCATTACACACTCCAAATACCAGACACAACTTTGGCAGACACCGATTCCTGTCCAGTGAAGGCTTTTTTTTTTTAATACTTTTTTCCACTGCCTAAAGCACTTCTAACAGCCAAACCAACAACTCTTAACTTCTTCTCTCCTTCCTTCTTTCTCGTACTTCTTCTCCTCACCAGGCAAGTGTTGTCCTTCTCCATTCAAAACTCTGACTTTCAAGTTGGACATTGTAGTACTACTGGTACAACAGTGTTGCATCTGGCACGTTCTTCTGGGTCAGGTGCAACCTCTATATGATAGGAGAGCCTTCCTCTTACAGCTCAGACCTGCATCATCCAAGGACTTAAAATATAACTAGAATGAACTAAAATATACATTTGCAGCTTAGAATTGCTTTCAAACATATTATTTTTTTTTTTAAGTTGAACTTTTAATTTTTTATAATTTATTTGGAATTTTCTCCAAGCATGGTACCTAAGATACAATTGAATACATTTGAGAGTGTTGTGTTTTATTTTCGCAAATTCCTAGCAAGTATCTATCCTATGTTGCATAGCAATAACATCTCAATTTAATTCAGTTCAACTTGGCTTTACAGATTCAAAGGTACTATTTTTAAATAATAGGATGATGTTACAGTGGTTAGCTTTGCTACCTCACAGCATCTCAATCCTGAGTTCAGAATTTGGTTTATAATTGAGACTGGTATCGACTCCACTTGGTCCTGATTTAGTGTGTTTCAGAAAATGGGTAATTTTCAATAGTAATAATATTAATTATCAATAGTATTATCAATAGTAGTAATATTAATTTTCAATAGTAATAATGCAAATTTTGTTCACAAACTTAATAAAATTTATTTTTATAAAACTACTAGCGGGACTTATTACATTAATAAGAATTTAATGGGCATTTGATTGGAATTAAACATGCAGTTTAAAATATATATGCAAAGTCAAAGGTAGTGTAAAATGTGTTTCAAACTAAATGTGATGGTTACATAACATTACTTACATCAGATTTATCTTTTGCACAATAATGATTATCTTTGTCTTAAACTTTCAAACTCTAGTCATACTTGTTTGTAAGTTTACTTTTTCATGTCTTTCTATTCGCTCTCCAGTGAGCTGCTGCTGAATTTGTGCTTAAAACAATATGATAATAAGAAACATAAACTTTACTCCTTACATTTTTTGCTTTCCTATGCAAAAAAATGCTTATGGTGTATATAAGAAGACTACAATATACAACGTTCATTGGAAAAGCACTTGTATAAGAAAGTACAAAATAGGCTTATATGTCTTAGGCTACTTTATTAATACAACCAAAATATTCTATGTAATGTACTAACTTTATTTATTGTAACGTGTTGTTCCCCATTTTGCAATAATCTATTTTACTATCAAGACATTAGGATAGTTGTCAGAACTTAGCACTGAATGTAGTGCTAGTGTGTTAGTTTGAAAATAGGCGCACTTACATATTCACAAGGAAGCAGCATTTAGTTAGTGTAAGGATTTCATTGAACTTTGAACCTTAAGTAAAGCCATTTGGAATGCCTCATAAAAGTCAGACCTTTTAAATGACCATTTGTCCATTAAAGCCTGATTTACAGTTACATCCAGAGTCATTATGTACCTCAAAGGTGCAAAACAGTTTTTTCTGTATTTTTTATCATGTACAGTAGTTTAATTTGCAATCAATATTATTTAACCATTACTGACAACACAAGTAGAGAAAATAATGGTTAATTTAAAAATTCATGGAGCATATCTTATCTGCTGTGAGCTTTTACATATACATTGTTGGGAGTCTCCTGCAGTCTGTTATTGCTTCAGTTAAAACCGGAATACTGTGTGGGGCTGTGAAAAAGCATTGCCTCAAGGATTCAGGCTAGTAAATTATATTATCATCCTACCATATCCAAAAAGACATGTTTGTTGGTAATTCCAAATTGATCCTGTGTGAGTCTGTGTATGTAGGTAGGTCCTGCTATGGACTGGTGCCTTGCATTCAGTGCTTCTACAGTAGGTTAGGTGCTAGTTTCCTGCAACCTACAAGTATATCAAGCAGGTTTGAGAATGTTATGGAGGAGCAGCTTCTTTTGTGGCAGAAGAATAAAATCTACCTAGTCTTTATTGAAGACACAAAAAAGCTGTGCAAAAATAGTGAGCATCACCAATGTATTTTTAACAGCATAATATTATGAAAAAATCCTTTAACATAATACTTTGTTTAAATCAAGATATAATTGGTCCTCTGATTCTGATCCACCAAAAGATGCCAAGGAGACCACCATGCTTGCAGTGTTTAGATTTATTATTCTAAACACAACACTTCTAAAACAATCTTTACTGAAGCATTTAATCTTCTTCTTAATTGTTCTGTGGAAGATTTAGGCAGTCAGCCTGTAGCATTAGTGCTATACAAATTGCCAGATCCTGTCTTGGCAGCTACAAAAGCATAGCAGTGACTTGTGTTATATTGAATTTATTTCACTGATCCCTTTAAAGAAATCACTTTACTTTGGAGTACACATTAGCAGGGTTGAATTATTAAAACAGAAAATCTTTAACAGTAACTGTGCATATCATTTTTAGACTAAGTCACTAGTTGTCTGAATAGCATTGTTAGCTTTCATGTTATGTTTCTATCAAGCTACGGAGTGGCTAAACATTGTATAAAACTAATCCGTACAAGTGTACTCCTAAAAAACACAGTTGCCGCTCTTGTGTTCACTCGCTTTTGTATTGGTCAAAATATAAAATGGCTGTTGTTTACAAAAAAGTGGAATTTTTTTGGGGTTTGGTGTATGAAGGGTGCAAATGTGCATTCTTATCTGTTGGTATCAAAACATCTTGTGCATTTTCTCTGACGTGATCTTCTCAGAGGACAGTTTGAAGTTCCACAAGAGACACCTTAACTTGTTCCCAGCTCTTAAAACAATGACAAGCGACAAGCAAAACACGCAGCTCGCAGCAGATGATCCAACCACTTCTCCTTGCATGCGTTCAAAAAACCTAACCCCCTTCACAATGTGAGCAGCAGAGACACGAAGTGGCAAAAAGGACAGTGGCTGTACAGGCTTTAAAATGATCGATGGGCAGCGCGACAGCAGCTGCCCCACTTCACAACACGAGTAGCGTTATACATCCTCGAGAAAAGGGATTTAACCACGCCTGGGGCCGGAAATAAAGGACAAGTATTGTTTTTACAATGTCATACGCGACAAGGCAGTGAGCCATCATTTAAAACAAGTCCACAGACACCTAACCTAGCAGTTGTTGGATTGCTTTTGGCAGACATGCATCATGTGCTCCCAGCTCTTAAAACAACAACAAGCAGAACAAGAAGCTCGCCAGCAGCAGAAAGACAGCAAATGATCCGACAGCATCTCCTTAGCGTGTGTTCAGCTGCCCCCCCTTCACAACGTGAGCAGCGTTCTACGTCCTGCGAGAAACGGATGTAACCACGCCCGGGGCCGGAAATCAAGGACAAGTATTGTTTTTACAAAAACTTTTAAAGTGAAAGTGAAAATAATGCATATGTAACAATTCCCATGAAAATAACAATCCCTTTAAATTGTATATCTGGTAAACCAAACACGGGGGTGGGTGAGCGAAGTGAACAGGGGGCGGAGCCCCTAGTATATTGAATGGACAAAACCTCATTAAATCAACCATTTGCTACCTGTACTTATGTGTGATACACCAGCAAGCTTATGGGTCAAGAAAGTCATGCATTTTTTCTGAGTAGTAAAGAAGTGCTGAAATTATTTTCATCCAATCAATGCATGTATTAAACATATTACAAAATGTTTAACTTTTTTTAGAATTTGTACTCCCTGACATTAAAAGGTGGTACTGATGGGGCTTGATCCTGATATTTAGCTTTAAACTGATGAAGGATGCAGAAACAAACAACTATAGTAGGAAAGCTGTACTTAGTACAGTAATAAATATATATTTTTTTAGTCACATTTGTTTGCAGTCTAAACATAAAGTGTTTGATTTCTAATAAATTTGCAAACCTTTCTGAAAACATTGTTTTACTTTGTCATGGGTTACTGAGTGTAGATACTGGTAGATGGGCAAAATTGCAAAATTATCCAATGAAAATTAAATCAAAACAATAAAGTGTGCAGAAAGTGAAGGGACGTGACTACTTTCTGAATCCACTGTACTGTATATGTGGTAGTCAGCTGATCATATGTGATGGTCTACATTTGTTTTGTGGCCATCTGGGTACAGACCATCCCCTGGGCAGTTACTTGACCTCACTGGACATGGCTTCCCTGACAGGCTTCCAGTCTTTCTTGTAAAGAAAGAAGGGCATGAAACATTTTGAGTTGCTTGCCCTTCCCATTAGGTATTCTCCCATGTTCTAAGCATTTACCATCAGTGGGGCCCAGATGAACTATGATATCCTATTTTAGGGGCACTGGACAAAGAAAGTAGTATTCCTGGTAAGTACTCAATGTTATACAATACAAGTCAAAAGAAGTTATGATTTCATCATTTGAGGCTACATGTGAAATGTATGGGTTGGTTTTGGTCTAAATATTAAAAAGGTCTCTCTACTACAAAAAGTACATGCCATTTCCACAAAAAAGCTACTAGACCTATCATAGAACTGTGAGCAGTGATGAAAGATTAAGAGAGTTGAATCTTTTCAAAATAAGTCAGGGGTGTCAAAATTAACGTACATGAGCCAGATATGGTCCTTTCATCATTTCAAACATGCCTGCTTCATAATCATTCACAACATGTTACAAACGACCTCCAGTAGATTTTTTAAGGCCCCCTTTATGTCCAACATTAATAAGTGTTTCATTTCTAGAGTCTGTCTGTAATGACGTGCTGGTGTCAAAGGATTATTGTGAGCAGCAAAGATAACCAGGAGATAACATGAAGCAAGAATCATAATATAAACCAGTTTAAAGCTGAAAAAGTAAAATGATAATGAAACCAAAACATGAGAGCAAAACAGGGTTGTGTGCTATACTGGTACTAGAAAATTACCGAAAAACCCGAATTTGAAAGTGGTATGGTACTAGCATTTTGGAGTTTTAGTTACCAGACATAAATATCATCTTCCCTCTTAATTACAAATCCCTCAAACCTCCTCCCCTTGACACTTGTTATAGCTGTAGTGGAAAAATGTCCATTTCATGTATTTCATGAAATGAAACTATATGCTTTGTCGCAATTATGATTACATAGGAACCCGCTATCCTTATTGTTTCCATGAATTCAGAACTTCCTGGGCATCAAAAGAGGAGCAGTGTGGTGCATCAGGGAGGTTGGATTAAGAGTTACCTGTATTTTGTTGTTTCGGAACCATTTTGGTAGTGGTACTGAAGTTCAAAGTCTGGTATTGATACCAAAAGTCAAAATTTTAGTACAACAGAGCAAAACGAGAATCGGAGTTTGAGTGCAGAAAGAGTTAAAAAACAAAAAAAAAACAAGCGAAGTTTGACACTAGGGTCTACTTGTTAAAAATGTTAAGTAATGCTAGAATTGAGATTCAAGATGTTGATCCACTGAAGGATAAAGTGCAAAGTGATTGTCACCATTTTTATACTGAGAAGATAACAGTCATGTGATGCCTCCTAGCATGTCTCATAAGCAAAGAATGAAACAGAACAAGAACAAAATAAAAGTTTGTCAAATCAAATTAAAATGAACAAAAAACCCCTTAATAAACACATTCTACACAATAAAATACACCAAAATACATGTATAAAACATGTTAATTATTACAGTATCTGAATATAATTTACCAAAATTAAATTTACACCTGGTATTAAAATGCATCTACAGTGTCCACATAATGTCCGGATATCCAGATACAGTTCCGATGGACTCCGTAGTTGTGTGGGCAGCACATTTGTGTACAAATTAGGGGGTTTGAGATTGTTTGCTTGATTCCGTTTGGAAGAGCATACTGCTGCTACTAACCTGTAGTTAGAATGGAAATCAGCTGCCGCCAGTGACCCACCACGAAAACATGAAAAGAATGTGACATGCCACACTGCCATAGAGAATTAATGTTTTGGCTTGAGACGAAATATGTAACAGACTCTTGAAGGAGAGTGGTAGCTCAGCACAACATAGCAGCCACTCTTGTCACTTTTTAAAGCCACTCAATTGTTCTGCCAATAGGCAGCTTACCTGTCTGCTACCACCGCCCAGTATGATGCTTCTGAATGATGTATTCACACTTGAGGTGAATGTGGTCACTATTTTTTCCTGACAATTTTTGAATGTGGTCTGAGTGCATTTACACTTTGCTTTTAATGGAGTCAAGTTCCATCCAATTGGGTCACGAAAAATGGATGTACTTGTGAGGTTGTAAACAAGGCCATACTATTTGTTCAAATAAACCGTGGTATAATCAACAAAAGGAAGTTGATCGAGTGACATAGCGTGTTGGAGAAACTTGAAAGCTCACATTCACAAAATCGCACAGTGCCGGAAATAAAAAGAAGTCACATATCAAAGTCGCCGTGAAAAGCCGAGTTGTAGCCCACTGTCTGAGTGTCATATGAAAGCTTATTAGGGTACAGAGAAAAAAAGGCACACAGTAGGGAAAAAGCACGAAATATCAACTTCAATCTCGACATTTCCACTTTAATCATGTAGTTTATTTTTTCATTAAAGTAGAACATCATAAACTTCATCTTAAAATCGTTTAATTAACCAGTTTCTCAAATCACATCGTAATTAAAGTAGCACGTTAAATGCTTTGTTTTGTATTTGATCTTCTATGTGCCTATGTGTGTGAATCACTACTTGCTTCTTAAACCGGCTCTCTTCCTCCGACTGGACACAGAATCCATTACATTTGTGATATTACAGCTCTCTGAATAACTAAAATACTGAGATGTACACGTGATATCATTTTCATGATGACAGGAGTTAAAGCACGTTATTAAACATGTGTTTCACTTCGATGAAATAATTTATTGCAGCAGTACTCGGGGGCGGCTCTAGGCTTGTGGTGGCACTGGGCAGAGGAAGAATCGGTGGCTCCTTCTGCTACCGCCAATGTCAGTAAGGTATCTTATGCACGGTGGATGGCCTTGTCCGTTGCAGACACTGCATAGCCGCCTCGTGCTCATGACACAAGCATTTAACTTTTGCCGAAATTTGTCGCTGCGTTTTTTAGCTGTGTTGTTATTTTTCTTTCTGTGTTATATTCAATATATATTGGCGTAGCCGTCACTGCAGTCAGTGCTTTTCTTTCCCCAAGTAACCGATCACCACACAATCAGCTCTGTAATAGAAGTTAAGCCATCTGTAAGCTTAGCGCCGATTCTTCAAAACGTTTAAGGAACATTGAAATATCTTCATTGTAGTACATGTTTAATTATTCTATCCTTAACGACACTCCCAGTGAAGAATATAGATTATTTAAATGAAGTTAAAGTTTTATCTGTATAATTTAATAAACATATTTTGCTGCATTTCATCTTAAAAATGATATCGTCATCATATGTAAATACGCGCTTTATAAAGTGGCTCAGGTTGTGCGATATTATAACTGTAGTGCAAGTTTACAGTGGGTGATTGTACTTATAAGTACAAACAGTTCTACAAGGTGCAATTGATTGAGTGCATTTAAAGTTCTTGGGATGAAACTGTTTCTGAACCGCGAGGTCTGTACAGGAAAGGCTTTAAAACATTTTGCCGTGGCTGAGACAGCGTGTCCTTGAAGCTGTATACCGATAATTCTCTTTCCGATCAGCTGCTGCTGTGATTCACACTCAGATACAGTGATATAAATACTCCGAGTCGTGCAGTGAGAGTAATATGGAAAAAGTGATCCGCTGCGGCAACTCCTAAAGGGAGGAGCTGAAAGAAGAAGAAGAAGGAGAAGTGAGAGTAACAACGCTAAAGCAGTTATGGTATTTGGAATACTATGGCTGTTCCCTGGACCATTATATTGTTACAAGTTAATTACAATCAGATGCGTTACACTAATAAACAATATGCGGTTTGTTTCAGTGTATTTATAAAGCCGCGTCAGGAAAATAATGAGTAACCACACAGGAACAGTACCATCGCTTTGACGCTGGGTGCCGCCAGTCTGCAAAACCGAGCAGAGAACTTGCGTACGACAAGGCATGAGGTACCGTGGAAAAGTGCGTGGCTTTACGCCAAGTGTAGGTTTTATACATCGCGATTTGAACGTGGAAAAATTCTTACGCAACAATTCTGTGTGTACGCACTGTTTATACATGAGGCCCCAGGCCTTCTGGAACACTGCACTCTGGGCAGATACAAGGGGTGTTCAATAATTTATCTACCCGAGTATGAAAGAAGGTAGCAACCATGCTGAAACAAGTCTGGGTATGTTGTGACATGTCTCAAGATTACTCATGCACAGTTGTGGCTCAGTGTGAGTCTAACATTCCAAGAGACAGGATGGCAGGAGAGTCCTTGTGTGAATCAAGCAAGCAAATGCTAGATTTTGAGCAATGTCCAGTGAATAAATTTCTCACTAAAGTAGAGAAAAAGCCAAAGGAGTCCATGAATGCATATGATGAGTCTGCCTCATCATCCTACAAAGTAAAGTTTGGGAGCAAGCAGTTTAAGTGGGGTAGAGAGTCCATTGAAGATGACCCTCACACTTGACACTTAAAATGTCCAAAAAAGTCAAGGATTTAATTTTGTGAGGCAGATGAATTAAGGTTATCTTAATAGCTGAAGTAATGGATATCATGGCAGGTACAGTTTGGAAAGTAATTCATGAAAAATTGGGTATGTCAAAGGTCAGTGGAAGCACAAGTCATCCCCCACCTCAAAAAAGTTCAAGACCGAAAAATATGCAGGCAAAGTCATGGCAACTGTCTTCTGGGATATTGAAGGACTTTTGCTTTTGGAGTTCATGCCTCACAAAACAACCATAATCGGGAAGACTCCCTCAGATTATTTCCTGTACCGAGTTTTGAAGAAATCTCTCCATGGACTTTTCCAGTTTTCCAGTGTTGAAGACATCAAGGCAGCTGTGACATCCTGGTTTGAAGGTCAAAAAGCAGATTTTTTTCCAAAGGGGTTAAAGTCATTGCAGAAAAAGTGGATAAAGTGTATGGAACTATCTGGGGACTACATTGAAAAATACATATTTTTTTTTAACTTTTCTTTCCTACTGCAGTAGACAGATTACTGAATGCCCCTCGCTAATGAAAGACAGAGTTGTTTGCCCCCAGTAACAGTAAACATGTCTGGTGCAAAGTAAAGACATTTCAGGACAAGAACCTTATGCCAGCTGTGAAGCATGGTGGTGAAAATGTTATGGTTGGGGATTGCTTTGCTGCTTTAGAGCCTGGGTAGCTTTCAGTTATTGAGTCAACCAGGAATCCTGCATCACATCAAAATGTGCTTGAGGAGAATGTAAGGCAATCTGTTCAAAAGTTGAATTTGAACTGGAAATGGACCTTTCAGCATGATAATTATCCATCCATCCATCCATTTTCCAACCCGCTGAATCCGAATACAGGTTCACGGGGGTCTGCTGGAGCCAATCTCAGCCAACACAGGGCACAAGGCAGGAACCAATCCCGGGCAGGGTGCCAACCCACCACAGGATAATTACCTAGAGCACACAAAAATATCTATCAAGGAATGGGTTCAAAAAGAAGAAATAGAGGGCCATGGACTGGCCTAGTCAAAGCCACAACTTGAATCCTATTGTAATGTTGTGGAAGGGATTGTCAATGGGCAGCATCTGCAAGAAACCCCACAACCATCTTGCAACCGAAGGAATTTTGCATTGAGGATTGGTCAAAGTTTTCACCATGTCCATGTTAGAGACTGGTTAGTTATGTAAATTACCTACTACAGGGCAATACTAGCTTCTGGGGTCTAGGTGTACTTACTTTTTCCCCAGTAGACCATTACATCTATTGATATTTTAGTTGAATAAATAAAGAATGAAATTTTTTTCAAATGTAGGCACTGTTTGCATGAAGATCTGCTCTTTTCCTGTTCAAATGTAGTGAAATGGTCAACACTTTCCATGGGGTGGACTTACTTTTTGACATGACTGTAAATAGAAAGTGATGAGCCATGTTGCGCTAAATAGTCCCTTCTTGAAACTTCATTTTTGGTTTGTTTTTTTTTTTTTTGGTTGTTACATATCCTACATTCAGCAATGTGTTAAGCATTCAGATTTTTTTATTTTTACTTTTTCATTACCTGGTATTTTAGTTCATAAAATCATCAGACTATAAGGAATGATTTTTTTATATTTCTTCTCACAAAATATTGTAAGAAAAGGGGTATTACTTGATGAATTGCATTAGTCACTAGTTGCTTAATATTTCTAGAAGAAGCCTAACTTTTAAAGACTGCTGTAAAATATTCATGCTTAGTGCTGAACAGTAGAGAAGGAAAATCTCAGTGACGTCAATAGTTACCAGTGGATTTTAAACCCACATACTAAATATCAAAGTTGTTTCTTAATCACTTTTCCCAGAAAAGGGGATGGCCATACAGTGTTTAAAGTTTATAAAGTACTATAGTACATTTTCTTTTTTCAGATGTTGAGCGGTTCAGACAATTTTTAAAAATAAATTTTTATGACTATCCTAGTGTAATTATAATATTAATCAGCAGTAGATTTTTCAGTAGCTTGCTGAATTAGACAGCAAAGAATAACATTAAGGTCTTTGTATATATACAGTCTGCCTCTGCTTGCATAGAGTGTTCAGGTTTGTGACATAGACTACTTTAGATAAAAAGCAGATTCACTGTATTTGAGTTGCAGCACATGTACTACTGCCATCAGGGCTAGAAACAATTAGTTTGTGCTCCGATCTCTGGAGTCTGAATGTTTTCTTTTTGCTTATTCCCCTTCTTTGTATATATGTGTTTACCAACATGTAGACCCCACAGTCAGTCAACATACAGTGTGTGGGTATGCTAGATTTTCCATTTTGTTATGTCTTTTAAAAAGACCCAAGTTCCATACAGTATGTATGTTGTGTATTTCCCTCTTGTTCCATGATCCTGGAAAGAAATCCTTTTGATTCTTTGCAGTGCAGTAAGATGGGAGTTGCTCCTAGCATCAACTTGTCAACTTGTGTACATTTACAATTTGTTCACATAGCTGGCCGGTGCTATGAATAACATATTAATTGTGAAAGAGGCCTAGAGATTTCCCTTGGCCTAAAGTAAACACTTTATTTCTTTGTTTTTAGGTTTGCCTGTAGTTCATGCAGAGCCAAACTGAAGCAGCAAATCAAAAAATGTATAGAGTTTTGAGATAAAGTAGCTAATCCCTTGGCTCCCAGGCGTGAGTTCCTTATAAATATACAGTAGTGATGACTCATTGACTTTAAAGCTGGGAGCAAGGTAAGCAGAGGGAGAACTGGAGGTTAACAGGGAGGGTGTTATGGATCAAAAGTTTTAAGTTTTGGAGAACTTTCTCTAAAACTTGAACACATTCAAGAGCGAAAGTTTCAGTTGCAGAAGTTTTTTTTTTTTTAAACTTTTCCTTCATATAAGATGTGTCCACATTCATTACTGTATGAGAGCAACCTTCTGGGATCTCTCCCATCCTGAATACTGCACAGGCACTTCTCAAAGTGAATGGTCACATAAGAGTCCGATCACTCCAGAGAAAATAGTAAGAAATGACAATGATAAAGCTGAATGAAAGTTGAAGCTGCCCCGCTTTGCATGGTCACTGGAATAGTCCAAAAAGTCCACTTGCTGATGTACCAAGCCAAACTCCTGTCTTTTCACTCCACCCTCATTTGTCCACGATTGAGCTTTTAACCCAGCTGTTTTTTTTTTTTTTTACTATAGACTCATTTTAAATTTAATCTTGCACAGTAATATAACCAATTTGAATACCATGCACTTGTATCATAATAATCTTAACTCTGTAATATATGACCCTCTTAACTATTTAGGACTTAATTAATTAGTTAATAATGCTTGTTCCATTCTGGTGTTGTTACTTGACTCAAAAAAATGCTCCATCACCTACTGACTTAATATTAAAATACAGGTCTCTGTTATAATCCTTAGCTTCTGCAGTACTCGCAGTTTGGCATTGCAGATTGGTATGTAGTCACCGTAGGTCAAGCTCCCTTTCATAACTGATGGGTATCTACTTGTACCTGATCTGCTGCAGGACTCCAGTCAGTGTTCTTTAAGATTCAGCTCTACTAACATTTACAGTTCTGTTGATTGGTTTTCATTGTATTAGTTAAAAGTCAAGTAAAATGACAACTTTTATGATTACATCTTGCCTGAAGAAGGGGCCTGAGTTGCTTTAAAAGCTTGCATATTGTAATATTTTTTAGTTAGCCAATAAAAAGTGTCATTTTACTTGACTTTTCACTACATTCATAATGGCTAACACAGTACAACATCCTAGTACTACATTGTATTAGTTAGAAATAATGTCAATGGAACTATTGCCAGCCTTCATACTGTATGTAGTGTTTTTGTTCAATCAAGCGATAAGAAAATTAATAACGAAACAATTTTGCTGAAGTTGAGGTAATCTGATTATGAGCCTTTAAAATCAGTTTCATTGTATTTATAAAAATATGTTTTCCTGATTTTTCTAATTTGATTAAAAATTGTCATTTTGGATTTTCTTGCTTAAATAAAGTAATTTCAAGTGAATTTTTTAAAATGATTGTGTAAAAAACAATATGTTGAATCTGGTACAGTAGATGTTAAGTAGAATATTGAACATTATTTGCAAAATGCAAACAATTTTAAATGATGTTTCAAATAATAGCTCGATTTTCATAATTGTTTTGTGATACTTTTGAAAATCTAATTGTACATTTTAGTAGTGAACAGTGAGAATGTCTGTGGTAATGCAGTTTATTGTCCATGTTTGTTAAACCTAGGGTTTATGGGAAATCATTTTTAAAATGTGAACTGTCAGTCTTTGGCACTGCTTCTGAATTTTTAAATCTAGTCAATAATCTGCCATCTTTTTAAAGCACCACTGAGCTGTATCACTGTATGCATGATAGATAGATAGATAGGTACATGAGTTAATGATGAGTAGTTGATACTAAGTCAATAATCACCAAGGTTTCTCTGTTTCTCCTGGCAGAAGTCTGTGTTTGGAGTCAGCAATGAGCTTTATCATGCATTGCCAAAGTAGGAAAATCAAGTGTATACACAAAAATAAAAATATGATGAATGTTATACTCAACTTCTTTGTCAGTGGTGTGTCAGATTCGGGGTTTTCTTCCCATTTCACTAAGGTTATGATTTGGATCCAGTGCAGTATTAATTTGATCAGCTCCAACCTGTGGTGTTCAACTGTGGAGAGAACAGAATGATAATGATAAATTGACAGTGGGACCTTCTGACATGAACTAGTCTTCTTTTAAACTCTGGTAGTAGCAGTAGTTTCACGTGAAAGGAAAATTTCTTCAGCAGGAAAAGCACCCTCAACTTGACATGCCACCAGTGCAGAATAACAACAAAGCAGTGAATTAGTTTGAGCATTTTTAGTGAAATTAGAGGTGAAGGGCTACATGAGGCCCAACGGTTTGACTCGTACAGGAAGGACATGCATTTCTTTTGTAATTTTTTACTTCAGATCAGAGAAACACTTTTATAACCTACCAAGGATTTGTATTACTGTGTTCTCATTATTTGAAATGCTTTATAGATTTTACACACTGCAGTTTAGATTTTTTATTAAAATAATAATAATTACACAGGAAAAATGTAGTTTAGCCATACCTTAAACAAAAAAGAAGAATAAAGTAAGAACATAAGAAGGTGCTCTAATAATTGGAAACTTTCTGCATAACCAATACCTGACTACCACACCTACCTGGTGGCTCATGCCAGAAATATGTTGCATTAAGGAAAAAGGTTAGTGTACACTAGTGACCACATGCTATTGTACTGTATGGTAGGTTTACATTTGTGTTCCAAACTAAAATACTTTTTTTCTGTTTGGACCTTTCACATCTTGTTAAAGAAATATCAAAATCTGTGTATTTAGCGATAGTATTCCTCCATCTCCCCAGTTTTCCTCAGAAGATTTGAGGAGTCTCACAAGTTTCGACTATGAGCATTTTCTTTATTATAATTGGTACTTGTTTGTTAAAAAAAATCAAAAATATTATGAATCTAGAGCCTGCTTTCCAAAATGTAGTAAAAAAAATGCATACTGTAGGTTCCTTACAACACAGCTACTGCTAGTCTGGGAATTAGGCATAGGTTGTTGATTTGCATGCAGTTTGCATAATCCCCTCTTTATGTTGTAGAGCTCCTTATTTGTATTTTAAAAAATAAATTTATCCTCTTTCAGTTTTTTGGTTTTACGTTGTAGAAAATAACTAACAATAATCTAGTCTTTAATTTAAGGTGCAGAAAATATATATTGTAATTATAATATTGTAATGTTATTCTTGTAGACTAATTAGCAGAAATTGGACTTTAAAGTCACAGTTTAATTATACATCATTAAGAAAAAGAAACACAAATCTGGGATTCACATTTTTGGAGCAGTTCATAACTCCAAACTTTGTGGAACATTGCTAATACTGGTAGTGTTTATTTCATTTTAATAGAATTCAGTTAAGTTGCCATTTGGAATGGATGATTTTTCACTGATTCAGTGGACTTGCACAGCAGATTGACCTCAGACTTTTCAAATGACAAATGAGTTACTTGGCTTGTAAATTTGAGTGCATAGGTGTTCCTTGATAATTGTGAAGAGGAAAAAGGGCATGGTTTGAACAGATGTTGTTTCCTTTATGTAAGTATTCCCAGAGTCTGAGTGTGTGTTTCTTCAAATCTATGTTACTAAACGAAGGTTGTATATATGCACGGATGCCAGAGGCCAGCAGCACCAAAAACGCACGCGCACAGCGCCTCAGCGCCCCAGAGTCAATCCCAGCGGCTTTCCAGAGTCAGTAGGTGGCGCCTAAACTACACAACAACCTGTAAACTAAATTTCACGTCACAATACAACCACATCCGAACGCACAAAACCGCATATACAACCTTCATTTACAAAATGTTTGTATATGTGCACGGATGGCAGAGGCCAGAAGCAAGCCGTGCACAATACAACCGCCTCCCGAACGGGAACGCACACACCACCGCGTATACAACCTTCGTTTAGTAATGGGAATCTCCAAGCCGAGATCAGAAGCCAGAAGCAAGCCGAGCACAATACAGCCGCCGCCCGAACGCGCACATCACCGCATATACAACCTATTGATGTTGACCAGATAAATAACCAAGTGATTGCATTGCTTCCTGGAGAAAGCCGTGTCCTTCTAAGTACTGACAGTGTTGATTCTGAAGACGAAACTGAGAATCTTAATTTCCCATTACAATATTTAAACACTATTAACCCGGCCGGATTACCACAACACAATCTTAACCTTAAAGTAGGGACAATAATCATGCTATTAAGAAACCTTAACAGTAAACAAGGTTTATGCAACAGTACAAGGTTGGTCGTAAACAGTATGAGAGAAAATGTTATTGAGGCACAAGTGCTTACGGGATCACATACTAGCAATACTGTTTTGATTCCCAGAATTGACCTTACAAGTTCTGACCTGGAATTACCTTTTAAACTTAAACAACGCCAATTTCCCATTAAGGCTGCATTTGCCATGATGATCAACAAAGCCCAAGGACAAACCATGGACAAAGTAGGGATTTACCTATCTGAGCCTGTATTTGGACATGGACAACTTTATGTTGCCTTTTCAAAAGTCTGCCATTTGTGTGACGTTAAAATGAAGGTTTTAACTACTCCATACCAGGGACAGCTAATTCAAGGACAGGAAACCATCTTTACCAAAAATGTTGTTTATAAAGAAATTTTTGTTTAAAACTATTTTGAATTTACCATTTTATGAATTTTTTGTTTCCACTTTACTTCATTTAACTCTTTGAGGGCTGAATATTTTTCCAAAATAACTCTGAAAAATGCACTGATTTCACAGAGAAATCAACATAAAACGTCTGTTGCTAAATGCTGTGGTTGCTGTTGGCACCTGTTTGGCATCTCTGGCACATGCAGAGAATCAAGGTCAAATCGACAAAGCTACGTAACTTTCTTTCAAGCAAACAGAGTGGAACTATAACATAAAGGGAAGTTTTGTTGCAGTTTACAGCCGATTACCGTCCTCTACCCCTGAATTTCAACAAAAGTCAACATCAGCCCTGAAAGAGTTAAACCTTTGCACTCCGATATTTGTTTTAGTTATATAAGTTCAGCAACTCAAAGACATTTTGGACTTAAATGATATAACAATTACATTTCAATTTTAGTTTTAATAATTGGTTAATTTTAGTACAAATATATTTATTTAATTAAATGAAAACTTTCCCAGGATGCTGCCACCCTCCATCATTTTTCATCCCTCCAAGATCGGAGGGTCTTTCACAGAAAGTGATTGCCATTCTTGGATTTGCGATTCTTTAGAGAATCGGGGGTTTAAAGGTCTGTGTAGAACTTACTGATGTCTTTATGCTATACTGCAACAAAGCCTCCCACATGTTAAAGGGACTGCATGTGAATCGTCCAGTTTTGTTACCTAGCTGACTTCTGGATTGAACAAACCTGGGGATGTTGCATGTATGTATAAAAAAAAATCAGTTGCATCAGTAGGAATTGATTGAGGAAACTTTAATAAGGTGGAAGAAAAGAAGCCACAATGTTTTAATTTAACAAAACAAGGTCCTTAATAGCATTAATGCTGATCCAGACCTTTAAGTTCTGAATACCAGTTAAAGCAGTCTCCACTTTTTTATAACTTGGGAATTTCCCCACACACATGCCATTCCATCAATCAATGTCATCCTGCAGACTTCATACCAACAAGAGTTGGCTCAGGTCTGGTGACCCATAGTTAGCAAACATTTAGCAGTTTTATTGCTTATAGAGATTGTCTTTATCAGTAACTGCCTGACCCTTGACACTCCAGAATACTTCTAAAGATACAGATTTGTTTACAACGTAAAGAAAATAAATAGTATGGAACTACTGTATTTAATATACATGAAACCCAGTTCATTACTTATTGTTCAACAACTACATATTTTACTGGTGATAGGATTCAAAGTTAACAGAGCAGACTACAAACCCTGAATAGACACATACAAATTGAGTATATATTCTTCCACAAATTGGGGGATCATAATACCTGCTAATTGACAAATAGGTGACTATTACAGTTTTCTTACCACTGTGTCTTTTCAAACTTCTCTTTGCACAAAGGAAAGAAACACTTGATACAATATAGAAACGTTTTTATTATATAAATTGCTAAATAAATTTAACAACTAAAGCAGGGTAATATGAAGGTAAGTGATGCTGTCATTCTGATGACATAACCAAATATAAGTTATTATTCAAGTTCATTTGGTTGGTGCATGTTCCAACCATTTCTTTTAGTCTGACATATAAAGTGTATATATTCACAGATAAAAATGTAATTAACTTGCTTTGGTAGTTTACAAAGGATTTAATGTTTCAGAAAGTTTTAGATTTTAATTATTTGCTAAGTGTCTGTTTGCTGGCGATTGTAAATGTAAGGCTTGAATGCCAACGGCAAAAACCAATAAATAGAAGCTAATTATATTAATTCTTCCATAATACTACGTTGGCTTTAGAGAACCATCCCGACACAGTCTTTATAAATTAGCTCTAGAGCATTGATCCACTCCTGCATATAAAACAATCAAATCTTTGCTCATGTCTTCAGAAATACAAGCCAGCACGGTGTGTTAATTGTGAATCAGTAACATTATATATTGAAGTTATAGGACTCCAGTTTATGGCATGGATTGGTTTCTTGGAACATATTCTACTGATCATGAAACACCAACACGTGGAATACCCTGGCCTGAAGAGATCTGTCACATCTGTCATTTACAGTACATTTGAGTGCAAATAGTATTAGAATGTATTTCTTTTTTTCTCTTTCTGTCCACCTTGCATTATATAAAATGCTATCAATTCAATAATGTAATTTTTGTGCTTGTGGATAATACTGAAATGTTATTTTATTCTTCGTATTTGTCTTTTGTAGGAAGTTCTCTCTGGAGTGGTGGTGGTAAATACTAAGGAAATTGTACAACACCAGGGGATTTCTCTCACAATGGAGGGCACGGTGAATCTCCAGCTCAGCTCTAAGAGTGTTGGTGTTTTTGAGGCATTCTACAACTCTGTTAAAGTAAGTTTGTGACACGTTTGCTGCATAAATTAGCTTCTTATGCTTGATTCACCATATCAAAACATATACTGTATATTACAAAAAAAACTATTTTCATTCTTAACTCATTAGGATGTTATATATGTTTCTTCTCTCCATGGATTGTAAACAGTTGATTTACTTCAACAACAATGCTGCTGAGTATAGTAGCAGGACCCATTCATTTTGCCTTTACATGCATACAAGTGCTTTAGTTACATTGTAGTGATTAGAATGGCGGACTTTTATTACTGTATGCCCTCTGCGCTCAAAGGTTTGTTGAGATGAATTAGGGGAGTCAATAATTGAGACTGTCAGTAAGGCTGTTACTATATTTTCTTTACCTTTGTATATGGAATAGGACTGAAACCAAAGTATATTCCATTACATTGTAAATTAATCACACCAATTTTAAGAAACCAACTATTACAAATTTTATAGATGCGACAAAAGAATTTCAGAAGTAGAATATCTGATTGTAGTTATACAAGGTGTGACTATTAAATAACAAGACTGGGTTTCTGTGGATTGAACTGCATCGCACAATTTGGAAACGGTGGGTGGCGGGTTACATAGACCTTGAACAAGCATAAACAAGCCCTGCACGTTTCAGTCACATAGCGTTACTAGTTCACTGTCATGCAACAGAACGGCTACTGAATCGTTTTGAATGGTAATTGAGGTTAACAGTGAAGAATGCGTGTCATATGCAGTTGTGTTTGAGTAGTACAAAAGACTTTGTGGAGGTCAAAAGGATGTTGAAGATGATGAATGTCCTGGACAGGCCGCAGTTATGGGAACACGGTTTCATCCTTCATCAGCATAATGTACCAGCCCCCACTACAATCTGAGAGAAGCAGTTTTTGTTGAGAAACAATTCATTGCATGAACATCCTCCCTACTTATCAGACCTGGCTCCAGGCAATTACTGAGGTGAAGAAGAAAACAACATAGCTTATGAGACAACTTATGGAAGATAACTTACAGCACTGCTTTGATCATTGGATGACCAGAATTCAGAGGTGCATAGATGCAGGAAGGGGGTATATTGGAGTAAAAAGGAGTTGAAATGTACTTTTTCTTCATTAAAATTGTTATGGCATCATTCTCGTTAACAGCCACACTGCATATGTACATTTACATTTATTTGCTTAGCAGATTTTCAGTTGGACAGAAAATCCCTGAAGAAGAGAGTCTTCACATGCTTCCTAAACGTATTGAGGAATTTAGATGTTTGAGTGGAGGCATGTAGCTCATTCCAACAGTTGGGAGCTACACATGAAGAGAGTCTGGATTGAGATTTGATGCTGTGCAAAGGTGGCATCATCAGACGCTGTTCACTAGTAAACCCAAGTGGGTGAGAAGGAGCCTCACAAGTGTCTACATTCAAATTATATATCGGATTAAAGAAAAACAAAAAGTTCTGTGCAAATGTTAAGGCACCCTGAATGAAGTTGCATTTTTAACTGAATGATCATTTGATAAGGTTTACACAACCTACACATAAAAAATGTCATTTTTTGTACATTGTAATTAACAATTACTCCTTTTCAAAATTTACCATACTGATAAAATAAAATGGTGAATTTGGAAAGTTTATAAGTTTGGGTACCCTGAGAAACACAGTAGAAAAACAAATATTTACCATTTTAACTTTAGTACTAGGGTGTTGTACCATGTTAGTGATTATGGATGTAGTAAGAAGTCAAGCAAAATGAAATCTTTTTATTGGCTAACTAAAAAAAATATAATGTGCAAGGTTTCGTTGCAACTCGGGCCCCTTCTTCAGTTGCCTCAAAAGTTTGTATATTGTAATCGTTTTAGTTAGCCAATAAAAGATGTCGTTTCGACTTCTCACTACATTTTAACTTCAGAAAATGATAAAATTCTTAACCTTGTAATCTCATGAACTTGATTCAGTTGCATTATATTAACCTTCTTATCGTTACGTTTAAAAAGAAATAAAAATATTATGTGTAACAAAAGCACGTAAATGCCAGATCACCAACATAAATACAGTAGGAAAGGCATTTCTAGTGTTCAGTGCTGTAGTGATGCATATTTAGCATGTCCTTCGTGTGATATGATTTGAAACAGTCACCAACATGTAGCCTGATGTTGGAGTTAGGAATGTCAGTGTCTGATCCGCATGAGCAGTGTGCCCCTTGTGCCTATTGTGAATCAGCAGACTAAACAGGCATAGGTAGATATGTGCCTTAAGCCTCCCTTTATGATACGGAAGAACAGTGTAAGGCAGCATCTTGTCATACGGAACAGCAGGAGAGCATCTGGAATTGATTTTTTTTATCACATATACTTAAGTCCACTACTAGTGAATATTCTCCTGTTTTCATGGATGTCTTTAATTTCTTCCTTAAAGTAATGCATGTTTGCCCAAGATATGCTTCCACAACAACCTTGACAGCTGTCGTTATGAAAGTGTTTGAACAACCAATTGCCAACATTCTGTTTAGAATGCACTTGGATTCTTACTAGTTTGTCTGTGGTGTATGCAGATTAGTAGAGAACATGTGTCCAAAGGTCATGACACTGTTCATCATGAAAAATCACTGAGCACATATGTCTGGGTTCTCTTTAGTGGCTGCAGGCCTGCTTTTAACACAATGCTTCTTGTCAAGCTTTCAAATAAACTGACAGCAACAGGCGCCCATCGGTCTTTGTTCTATTGCCATTATATGTGTTTTTTCCTAATATGAACCAGGTGATGAAAATGAAGGAAAAGATCTCAATCACCTGACCCTGAGTATGGCTACCCTGCAGTGGCTGTGTTTTGTCACCACTACTTTATTCATTCTGTGTGAATGACAACTGCATCACACAGGCAGATTCTCTATGAATGGTCAAGTCTGCTGATGACACTAAGGTGGATCTTGTGGCTTATGATGAAAAGTTTGTGTGTGGAATGCCGGCGAAAGATGTTGCCTAAATAACCTAGAAGTAAATGTCAAACACCAAAGAATTGGTTGTTGACTATATTTTTACGTTAGTAGCCATGATGTTGAGACAGTGGATAATTTAAGGCTCCGACGCATTGCCGTTTCCAGCATAAATATTAAAAAATATAGGCAGGTGAATACCATCAAAGAAGATTTTATAGGAGAGTTCCTTGAGACATTAGTCAGGCAAAGAGTTGGGTAGGTCTGATTTTTTTCAGAAAAGATGCCATCAAGTTGGTGTGCACTTTATACGAAATTGATGGGTGGAAGTTTTCCATCAACATAAACTTTCTTGAAGGTGCTTTACCAAAGTAAAAGTGTGAAGGTGTAGGCAGAACTGCACATGAGCAGCCACCATAGTTTTCAAGAGAGGGAAGGGGAGGAAAACGTTACACTAGCATGTAAAAATGCCCTTTTCCTCATGATCTGAAACACTATTCTTATTTCTCTAAAATAGAACTCTGGATATCATGTCTTTTGCTGAATACCTTTAACTTGTGGTCTAAATATAAATAATTTTTCAATATTTGACTCGATGATGTATACAAGAAAAGTTTGTTTCGTCAACTGGCAAGAAAAATTTCTTTAAGTGAAATATGTATTTTTTTATGTGGCTCTTAACTAATGGCAGAAATATAGGGATTCATGCTCAGCCAAATATCATATAATTAGTAACATTAAATCTAAAGTATATATAAAATTATTTATTAATGTTACTTCTAATATGGTACTGCACATCAAAAATTCTTTGTTTTGTTTTAAATTCTTTTTAAACTTCTATACTTGCTATGTATGTAATTAATTAATGAATGTATGTAGTTACATTTATTATACATGTACTGTTTCTTCTGTGCTGTTATAACTTTTTCCTTTGGCAAAAGAACCTAATTTTTATAGGCTGCATTTACAAAGAGACCTTATTTACATTCATACCTAAAATCTTAAATTGTCCTGCTAAAATAGACTTGTTGTGTTATTAAGGTTTTTCTTATGTATTAGTGAAATTATTTTGACTTACCTCATTATTTCAACTAAAAGTAAAGTAAATTTGTTATGTGGCTTAGCTCTGTAGCTATTTTTGCTTGTCAGTTCTTTATGTTATATAATTGACAAATAAACACCATGGTGCAGCTTTGTTCAGGTCTAGACTGGCTTGGCTTATGTGGGGGGTTTGTTTTCTACCCTTGTTGGACAGGATTTCCACTGGACACAAGTATTTCCTCACATATTTCAAAGACTTGAGGACATCTATATGGCTAGTGCCTGTAGTTGCAGGTATAGTGCTTTGCATCCTGCAGGTAGGAGAATGCATGGATATGTAACTCATTGTCATTATGGTTTCTATTACAGCCCATTCAGCTGATTAACAGTAACATTGAAGTGGTCAAAGCAGGAAAAGTTCCAAGTGGCAAGACAGAAATCCCCTTTGAATTTCCTCTGCACGTAAAAGGGAACAAAGTTCTTTATGAAACCTACCATGGTGTCTTTGTTAATATCCAGGTAAGAGAAGAGTAGAAAAGCAAGAAACTAGAAATATATTTTAATCTGTTTTAGGTTCTTTTCTGAATGGGGACATTAGTTGGAAAATGTCAATATGCTCTTGAACTATGTACAGAAAGTATTGTATTGTATTCTAAAAGAGTGATTTATTGGGAAATGTTATACATGGCAGTCTCTTTCACTTTCACCCTCTCTGTGTACTTGTAATCCTCATGGATAGATTTCATCAGTTCCTATGTGATTTCAATTAGGTGGTTTGCAGTCATGTGCATTTGATGTCGCCTTTTACACCATGAGTAGAGTTAAAAGCAAAAGAGTTACACAAAATAACTTGGGAGTTTGCTTTCTACAGTTTAAAAGATTTGAATATAGTCAGTGTGTAGCCATGTGATGTACAGTTTATTTAGATTTGTTTTGATACAGTTTTACTTTTAATGAATCTGGGTACCAATATTATCCAATTAACTTGTCAAGATGAACATTTAAGCCACCAATAATCAATATGTGACGTCTCCAGAAACCTTTTCATATTTTTTGACGTTACTTCATCACTACAAGAAGCATAAATCTGCTTCAGAGCCACAAACAGAGTCAGAAAGCCGCATGTGGCCTGAGGGCTGTGGGTTGCTGACCACTGCACTAGGCACTGTCTTTTGTTATAAATAATAAAAGTACAGTTGTTAATAAAGATGCTTATTATCTATGAGAAATGTGTAGTTGGACTTTTTTTGTATACTATAAATCTTTTAAAGTGCCAGGATAAAATAACATGTTTGCTAAAGCATGTAGAATACCATGAAATTTTGATTAGCAAATCATAAATAGCTTGAAAAATGGCATTAATTTACCAGTAAAAATAAATACATGAGCTCATAATTTGAGCATTTAAGTGGTTTACTGTAATCCTCCTAACACATCTCTTCTCATCCTGCTTTTTTTGGTGAGGGTCACGGTTCCTCCTAACTCATCTTTGTGTTATTTCTTGTATAAATCTAAGAAAGCAAGCTTAGGTCAAAAAGGAGGAGAACATGGAAACATCCTAGGAAGAAGAATGGTTAGGTGTTTTAAAACTGATCATCACACCCAAATCAACAGAGGTTCAGAGAGATGACTGTCCTTTATCAGCTGTATGGCAATACAGTGCTTAGGAGTCTTTGTTCATTACAGCAGGTAGTGTAGTTGTCTGTTTGCAGTTTCACTTTCTCTCCCAGTGCTGCCAGCCCTCAGACTTCTAATGAATCTGACTTGGATTATTAATGTCTAAAAAAGTAAGCGGACTGGGGAATATATTTTTGAACTTCACTTTGGAGAAAATCTAATTATTTGCCAAACATATTTTCTTGTTTAAAATGTGTTACATATATTTATGTATTGTATCAGCAATGAAAGAATATATGTTTAAACCCCCATCTTTAAAAAAATATAAATGATCTCACTTACACACAATTATTATTCTGTGTTTACTTGTCTGTAACTTTAGTTTTTCTTACTGCTCACAGTATACCCTAAGGTGCGACATGAAGCGCTCGTTGTTGGCCAAAGATTTGAACAAGACTTGTGAGTTTATTGTGCACTCTATGGTAAGTTTCTTACAAGCTTACTAAAGCAAAAACATTTATAAGGTGAATATTTTAAATGAATGTTAATTTTCAAAGCATAACTTAGCATGTTTTTTGAAGTGCAAAATGTCACACTCATTTATTGCAACTTTTGATTTAGGCTGTTCTTCCAAGATATACTGACTTTCTTATTACTTTGGTTATTTCTACTTAAAGCATAATCTTGTTGTTCAAGCCAGTTGTGACTACAGTATTAGTAAAACTTACACATCCATGCATTCTGTGATGTTGTTCTTTTAAGTACTTGACGTAATCGTGAGTCACTTTTTATTTTCTGATCCTTTGATTCAATGTACAGAAATAGAATGAATAATCTCCTGTCTTGGTATGTCTTTTCATTCCTTTTTCCTTATTTTATCCCTTCATGTTTAGTAGCAGTTGTGACTTTAAACATGAAAATAAAAACCCGCCTAAAATGCATTGCCATGGTCTTAGAAAAGCAGAAACACTTTTCTCCTTTTTCTAATATTAAACTATGTCAGAATTGAACACCTTGACAGAATAAATACTCTATTCTAGGGCAAGGTCAACATTATTATACTAAAGTAACAAAATTAATTTGGACATGTGTATTACAAGTAAATAACAAAAATGTTATACAGACAAAATGGGAAGAGATTAAAAAAAAAAACACCAACTCAAGTACATACAATAACATTCTTAAACACATGTAATCAATCTTAGAGTCTTTGGGGACCGATATCTGTTCCAACAACAGTGGACAAGATGCCAGTCCACCACATTGGCCCACTTGATGCATGCATTTAAAAAACTTACATTTTTGTACTAGATTGCTAATAACTATTTGTTTAAGAGGCATTAGCTAATCTCCAAGTACACTGCTTGCTGCTGTAATCATGTGCTCAAATTCAAGAAGCTTTGATCAAAATGTATGCCTAAACCTTTTTTCATATATGACAGTTAACGGTGAAAAACATTTAGATGTTAAATAAATCTTTGTTGAAAGTTCTTAACCTTAGTCAGGGTAAAAATGAACATGTAACTCTTTGTATTTGAATAGATACGCAGATGCTAAGGTAGCCCACATGGGCTATTTGATCCCTTTTCTCACCTATCTCCTTTCAAAATCCTATTTAAACGAATTCTCATTATTTCAGTGCTCCTGTCTTCTGTTATGGCCAGTAATGTTTTCCAGCCTGTGTGATTTGTCAATGGTGATGGAACGATATACTACAAAGTATTCTTCCAGTAGGCATTTGTCATGCTGTATATCTTTAATAATTAAGCTTCTTAACTAAGCTGATCTCAATACAACACTCAGTGGGGTTTGAAAAGTACACAGTCTGTTCGTTGAGGGACATCTACTTATTTTGTCTTGATTTCAGTAATGACTCAAGCCTGGAAGGGTTCTTCTTCTTCTTCTACAATTTAACATACAGTACATTGTTCAGATTTACCTAGGTTAGCCCCAAAAGTCTTTTTCCTTTGTTATTTTCACCCAGTCATCCTGTGCCTTTCACTCCATACTTTGGCTGTTAGCTCAACATTTGCCTACCTCAAACTCTGTGACACTCCGCATATCTCCCATCTCAGTTCTTTTCAGCTTTGCTTCATGTTCCACTTTCACTGACCATATCTCACTCCAACAGAGCTATGATTGTCAACCTTTTTGTACTAAGGGACTCCTCTGTAGTTGTCAACAAGCTAAAATGGGCTGCACAACTTGAACTCAACATATTTCTCATATATTCATCATTGCATGCAAGTGTACAATGGAAGTTGGTAACATGCAGTGGAGGTCCCAGTTGTCTTTGTCATAACAACATTGGGTTCTAGAAATGAAATAACTGGTGAACTCAGGAGGTTTGCAAAATTACAAATTCAGTTAACAGCCTACTGACTGTTTGAGTGTCAGCCATAATTACTGAGCTCTTCTGACAAAGTAAAATTTTAAAAGATAGTAGAGTAAAAACAATAAACCCATTTCTTCATTCATTTCATTTACACCGCGCCAGTTTAAAATCTCCAGTGCGGTTAATCTGCATGTTTCTGTGATTTGGATGTTAATTGGTGTAACCAGAGAGTACTTCAGCATATGTACCCGGGCTGTGATCTGAACCCACCTCTGTGGAGGTGTGAAATGGCACACTAGCATGGACTCATTTTTAAATCTAACTTAGCGTGTCTTTACTTCAGGCTTTTAGGTTAGACAAATTCAAGTTTTGTTGAGAGGTGTAGACTAGACACCGTTAATAAAATTTTAATATCCAGCCATGCACTGTTCTGGTCCTGCAGGTTTGAGACAACTCTTGGCAGTGGCAGTAGAAGGCAAGAACCAACACTGGATAGTTGGATGTCAGGACACAATCACACTCCCACCTTCACTTCCCCATACATGTAAAGTCAAACCTTTGTATTTCTTAAAAAAACAACTCGGAATTGTTGTAGGCAAACCTGACATAAAATAAATAAATTGGTGTTGAGGTTTTGAAGCGGTATTAAGTCAAACTAGATGTTAAAGTGTAAAAATGAATGCAACTACAGCATTCCAAGTACAGTGTAGGAGCAAAAGTGTGCTGATTTAATTAATGATGTAATTACATGTGAACAGTACGGTACATGGTGTTCTATCGTCGCCTCTTCTGCAGTGGCATTATTTCAAACTTGTTTTCATTGCAGCCAGTCTTAATCAAAAGTCTGACATTTAACATAACTTGGAGGTGAAACACAGTGAGTATGATGACCGTGCAAGAGGGGCAAGTCTCGGCAACCTGCAAAGGCTAATATATTAAAAGTGCTTTGTATTGTATGAATTATACACTAATTCAAATCTTCATATACACACCATGAATTAATATCCCAGGTCAATTTATACATTCGTAGTAATAGTGCTGTATACTTTAATTGAAAACCTCTGGCCTCTCCTTATTTTTCTGTTCCTTATTTCAGCCACAGAAGGGAAAGCAGGCACCCAGTCCAGTGGTCTTCTCTATCTCTCCAGAAACTCTCCAGAACGTGAAGGAGGTGAGTCCAGCCAATAAGGCTTCCTTTCTCTTTGGCATGTTTTTCCTCTAAAATAAGACTGACTGACAGATTATTTTGTGAAATAGTTTTAGCATTGGCAGAACATATTTTTACAGCTTGGAATTCAGGGTTTATTCCTCGTGATTCTGGAGTTCCTGTGCCACAGTCATTTTATGTTGTGCCCACAAAATAGCTCAGATTCATTTTGTTGAAAGAGAAAACCATTCTGAAATTTAATTGGATAGAAGATCAGCACTGAACTATTTCACTTTTCTCACTGTGACTGGACCACAGTATACCTGCACATATTTTCTTTTTCACTGAAACTAAGACTGAGATTGATGTGGACTGTACAATTTGTAGATGACACAATCCTTAAAACTTTTAAGCTTGTAATTAAATGTTTTTATTGACAACTAACTACTGAAAGAGATATTGAGATAGAATATGCACAGAAAAGGTGCATGGGGGGGGCGGCACGGTGGCGCAGTGGTAGCGCTGCTGCCTCGCAGTTAGGAGACCCGGTTCGCTCCTGGGTCCTCCCAGCGTGGAGTTTGCATGTTCTCCCCGTGTCTGCGTGGGTTTCCTCCGGGCGCTCCGGTTTCCTCCCACAATACAAAGACATGCAGGTTAGGTGGATTGGCGACTCTAAATTGGCCCTAGTGTGTGCTTGGTGTGTTTGTGTGTGTACTGCGGTGGGTTGGCACCCTGCCCAGGATTGGTTCCTGCCTTGTGCCCTGTGTTGGCTGGGATTGGCTCCAGCAGACCCCCATGACCCTGTATTCGGATTCAGCGGGTTAGGTAATGGATGGATGGAGGTGCATTGGGGGAGTTACAGTTACAGTTTATAGCAGGGGTCCTCAATCACGGTCCTGGAGGGCCGCAGTGGCTGCAGGTTTTTGCTCCAACCCAATTGCTTAATAAGGAGCACTTATTACTCAAGTAACATTTCTGCTTCACTTTACTTATCTCGCTTGTTAAGATTTTGACCCCTTATTGCTTATTTTAGTCTTAAACAGCTGTATTCTTGGTTTTGAATTGCTTCTAATTAGCAATAACATGCAAATGACAAAATAGACCAGCATTTCTCTATTTAGCTTGTTACCATTTACACCTGTGCGTATTTATCATACACTATTGGGTTTAATTAAATACTTGGAAGGAAAGTGAAGAGAAAAAAGTGAAGGACTGAGAATTACTCATCCATTGTAGCCTTCAAATCATTTGGATGATATCCTTAGAAAGGGGAAGAAAATCTAGGATATGACAATGACTTGACATGGCAGACTTAAAGCACAAACAAGCCATGAAATTAAATTATTGGCAAGGATACTTTTCTAATTAAGCAACTGGGTTAGAACAAAAACCTGCAGCCGCAGCGGCCCTGCAGGACTGGGATTGAGGACCCCTGGGTGGTTTTAAGTGTTTTTCCTGGAAAAGGACAGAGTGTGTGCTGTCTTTATTGTGAATCATAAAAAAATGATGTAGAAATACTAAACGCAAACAATCTCGAGGTCTTGCGAAACTGTATAATGAGATGGTTAGAAGTGTGTTGCTTACAGTGTATGCCATCTGCTTGATGTTGGAGGGCACAAAAGTATTGTTTTCTTGTCCAGAATTCATTCATATCAACATCAAAAAGTTTACTGGTAGAGCTGCAGTATCATTTGTCATTTGCGTGCCAAAACACAATTCAAATTCACATAAATCCCATAAAGAGCAGGCACGATTTTGAAATGCCACAGTAGTGGAAGTCAAGGCCTTCCATTTTCTGAACTTGCCTTGTTTTAGGACACGTGGTTTATCCAGGCAGCACTGGGCAGTAGTCAGCTGTCCATCGGAATCCCTAACCAGTTTTGGTCACCGTAGAGTTTGCACATTCTCCTATATCTTCATAGGGTTCCTCCCACATTAGCAAATATGTGTAGGTTAGGTTGAAGGATGATTCCAGTCTGCCCCCTCCCACCTCCCCACCCGAGTGTAGCTGTATGCAGAAAGTGATGTAACAGACAGATATTTGTCCAGGGTTGTGTTCTGCTTTGTATCCATTGCTACTGGCATAGGTGGTGACTATTCTCTGTACTCCAAAATGAATTCAATTGGTTTCAGATTGTATATACTCTAACGCATGAAAAGTTGTTTCCTTTTTTTATTTGCTGGAGTGGTATTATATTTCTATATTTTTTTGCTGTCTTGTATCTGCAGCCTCTCTTGAAATGTGTATTTAGTCCCAATGTCCAACTCCTTGGAGCCACCTTTTGAAAGTAAGAATAGTGTTATAGTACTTCTGTATTAAAAGCCCTACAGTAATTTTAACATGAACAAAGTAATGAGTGGAAAGAAACAGTTCTGTCCAGTTCTTCTAAAATGTTGTCCAACTGTTGACCTTGCATTGTCGATGTGGAGTCCACAGTTACCGAACGGTCAACAGTAGTATGTAGCAGTGCCCTATTTTGCACATAAGTGTCTTCTGCTTTTTGTTGTTTTAATTTTATGAAACACTTGTAGTTATTTTCTGTTTCTGGTTACAATTTGTGATGGCTTTGCTGAGAAGAAAAAGCAAACTGTCATCGGTGATGTGACAGGCAATGCAAATGTACATCTGCAGTTTTCAGTTTTACGTTATGATTGAGCACTTATTAAATGGCCAGTGGGCCTTTTGTGCTAAGACCAATTGGGAATTGGTTAGATCCTCCTGTTAAGATTCCTTCTCAGCTTATTATTGAATCCATCATGGTGGTTCCCAGATATCTCTCTCCTTTTTCTACTTATAAAAATTAAGTTGTGTTATTAAATTTGCATTTCATCCTTTCATACATTTGGTAAGTATTTGATACAAGGTGGACTGCAATCTCCGCTCATGGCAGCAGTTCTACTCCTTTGTTCAATTACTTACACAGTGAGAGCAGTGCTGTCTCCTGTCCCTCTTGATCAAGTCACTGAATAATAATAATACATTTTATTTATATAGCACCTTTCCCATGCTCAAGGCGCAACAGCTGCGGACATTTTCAATAACAGAAGCCTCAGAACATTCCACCTTATAGGATCTAGCTTTGTTATCCCCTCTTCCTCCTCCTCCTCCATTTTCTTTTTCCATCTCCACCTAAATTCTGTTCTGTAGACATACCGGGTGTCCCAGTATCCGGTATGTTCGTGTTCACTCTCCCTGTAAAGCAGCTTATGGACCCTTACAATAACTTCACTTTGGCAGGATGACCTGTCCTTAACACCCTCATTTACTTTGAAAATACATTTTTAAAAATATCCTGCTATCCTCCAAAAGGCCCAAACCATAAACATATTAAATTGAAATGTGTGCCTCGTTTTTATCTTACCCATAGATGTCATGCAGCGACACTGGCCCACTGGCACACTGTCCGCCCTTGGGACATTTATACGTATATTTTAGGAGTGCCTGGCCACAGTTTGCAGTTTTCTGGACTCTATCCTGCTGATTATCTTTTGTCTCTTGCCCTCTCCTGCTAGACTTATTTTCTTTGTTGGTTGTTTCTTTTTATTATTTATTTTTTATTTGCAGCAGAGCTCCTCTGTTTAGCCTAAATAGTGTTAAAAGCTTTGATATCCTCACGCGGAAGTCACAGGATTGCCTTTTCTGAACTCTCTATGGTATGGATTAGCAGGTTTGATGGAACTGCTTTGGGGCCGGGTGGCTGGTGATCAACATGCTGCCCCATGACGCAAGTCCTGTTGTTACCATCTGTCTATGTTGGCCATGATGTGGTCAATTGTTGCTTCTTCTTCGATGGACTTGGACTTTCTTTTACAACCACTGTTACATTTCTTTTGTTGGCTTTGGCTTCAGCTACGGTTGGTTGGGGGTGTAATGGGGACTTTTGATTGTGGTGTGTTAGGGAGGTTGCTGATTTAATTTAGTTTATTATTTGTTTAGATCGGTTTGATTTGTTTTGTACTGTCTTGAGCATTTTATCACCATAAAAATGAAAAGGCCACAAATTATACAGAGAATAAAGTGTCAATAATTCATTGGGAAATTATTTAAAGACACATAACATTTCCATACATATAAAATTATGGCAATACATTTCTCATAATACTTTTTTTTTTAATAGGCAGTTAAAATTATGAAACTAAAGAATTCCAACTTTATAATTGTATGTCCATTTTAAGGAGTTTTAAAAAATATTTTACCTTTTGGGTCCCTCTTGTCCCACCATTAGAGGACCACTCTCCCTAGGTTCATGATCCGCGGGCGACTTCACACAACTAACTGTATTATCACCCAGCCTTTGACCGGGGAGTTGGTGGTCGAGCACTCCGAAGTACCCATCAAGAGCATCGAGCTGCAGTTGGTTCGAGTGGAGACATGTGGTAAGTGGCTATGAACACCTAAGGAAAGCTACACTGTGGTTAGGAATACTCAATGTTGACTACTTAATAGGAAAACAATACAGTACAAGGTTCACAGTATACAAATATTTAAGCATGCATTAAGGTAACAAATAGTGAAATGGAACACAGCTAACAGACCTGAGTGGGAATCTCTCGCGAATCTATGACAGCAAATATGCAAGTCATTGCCATAATCACTGACGTGGAGGAGAAGATTCTAGTTGCACTGCAAATTGCTCCAGGTCAGCCCAAGAGGACAAAATGTCTTCTACAGAGAGCAAAGTTGCAATTTTAATTTTTGTTCAGTGGATACTTGATAAACCACAAGATGGAGTTCTTTGCCCACGTTAAGTGGGTTTGGCATAACGCCCAAGTATAGAAGCATAAAATATATGCAAAGATTAGAAAACTCCCATAATTCCTCAGCTATCTTAGCCAGGTTAAAGAATAGGTCTAGTACTTCAAATCCATTCTGACGTTGCATCTACTGCATAGAAGGTCCACCTGACGTCAGTTGGTGTCTCTATTCCAGCACCACTTCATAGGCATTCCCAATTTGTGAAATCCACACAACATAGAAAAGGGCATGTTGGTCAAAACACTCGCACAATATCCAGCATTTCAAGTCAGGTCTCAAGCACCCAGCCAGAGTGGCACCACTACACTACAGATTTATAAAATGGGGGGAAAAGCAAAAAAAAAAAAAACTAAATAAAAATAAATGTACACGGCCGAGAACAAAGCTGCTTGCAACTTCTGTTTAGTTGATACTATGGACTGGGGTCTCACAGCACTGCGAAGCAAATGATTGCTTCTTTAGTTCATACAATTGGTTTTTCTTAAAAAAAAAAAGTTTTATTTTTAAAATGGTTATTAATCAATTCTATTGTTTTTATTATCAGGCTGTGCTGAAGGGTATGCCAGAGATGCCACTGAAATTCAGAATATTCAGATAGCAGAAGGAGATGTGTGCCATGGTTTACCAATTCCCATATACATGGTGTTTCCAAGGCTCTTTACATGTCCAACATTAGAAACAACAAACTTCAAAGTGGGTAAGGAGATCCTAAACTGCAGCTTTAACGCAGGGTACAAATGTCCTGGGTAGTGATTGTTTTACAATATTACCAGCTCCTTTAGTGCACACTGACCACGGCGGAGGACAGTTGTTTTAGTATACCTGTAAGTTTTCTTCCCTTTGGAAGCAGTGCTGCAGTTTTCGCCCACTGTCCTCGAGTGTTATCTGCATTTGTTGAAATGCTTGACATCAGACACAGCCACTAAGACTGCTGGAGGCCTCTTCTCAGTTCCAGGTCTACAGTGCCATTAACCACCCAGCATTGTTTTGCATGGAAACTCAATGGGGACTGCACTAGATGGGCACGCTGGCCTTGGGTCCCCGACCTCGACGGGCCCCCAAGGGGCAAGGGGTGTCCACCCCTCCCACCTAATGGAGAGATGTGCTTTCTGACGCCCACATACCTTAGGGGTCTGCCACAAGCAAGTCCATGTCCAGAGTAAGCAGGCTAATTAATTATGAGGATCATCTCTTAAATTATGGTTTGCTCTCCCTAAAGAGCGGTAGCTTTTAGGCCCATCATCCCTTTTAGCAGACATATATGTAGAAGTGTGCCTGATTATCTGTGCTTGCTTGTTTCGGTCTGTGTGGCCGAGTGTGGCTTCTGCATTTTAAACTAGTTTTGCGTGTTCTTTTTCTGTGCCTGCAGAGTTTGAAGTGAATATCGTGATTGTTCTTCAAGACGATCACCTCATCAGTGAGAATTTTCCTCTGAAGTTATGCAGAGTCTGATCTTTATAAGAAATTCACTGTGAGAACATACATAATGAAGACGAAAGTGGTTTGTGGACACTTGCTGGAATACACAGAAGTATGGGATTTACAGTTCAAAAACGACAAAACTGTTGACCATTTCCACCCTAATATATTGCACTATTGAAGACGCCCTCGCTACAAAACACACAGTATCGAGTATGAAAGTGAAAAATCTCTTCACACGTTCATGATTCTCTCCTGCATGCATGGTCGATGGATAAGTAGACATGTTTAATTTTAGCCAAGTTAAAAAAAGACACATTTCTGAAACATTTTAAGTTGTATACTACAGTACAGCATATATGTTGATACTTATTAGGGTACATAATGGAAGACATGAATTTTGACTATAAATGCACCAGACTGTAAAAAACACATTAAAAGAAATGGAGCCTTTCAAACATTGCGTTATAAATACAATATATATTTTTTTCAGCGTTCACAAATAATGGTCTGGTTTATAAGGTGCACTTCTATTGCACAAAGAAATCCCCAATCACTGGCATCCATTCCATTGTCCATTTAATCATTCTGGTTTGAACAGATTTGTTTTTGTGCCGTGTTTTGTCATTTGTGTTAACAGCTATTATAAATATTAATTATTATTGTAGCAACTCTGTGATGTGTGTCCTTTTCTTAAACATTCCTTAAACACTGAGGTAAACTCACAAACAGAAAGCCTTGTTCTTTTTAGTGGAGGAAAACAAAACCAATTAAAATGATAATTTGAAACGTAGATATGTACAGTATAGGGTGGTCCAGATCTAATTATGCAATTTTCATTATGCTATAACAAGTTTATTACATAGATAATCACCTGAAAAATCCCGGACCATCGAGAAGTATGCAAACTGACGACATGAAGAATCATCTTCACGCCGAACTGGAATCGTCACCGCATAAATCAAAGTCGATCTTAGATCTGGACCACCCTGTAGGAATTCACTCCGCTCCCTTCTTGCCAGTAGGCCTTTATCTTAGCTCGCCACTTACGTTCAGACTCGCTTCCTGGGTCTACACAACATGGCCAACTCTTCTGTCTCACTTTTTGAAAACCAATTTACTTTCCTATTTTTACAGCCATTTTATTGGTTCAAATTGAATATGTGATAATTAATAATTTATTGAATTACACGGATGTAGAGCTGGGCAATATATTGAATTTTTCAATTCAAATTGATATTTAATAAAAGTCAATATGCAAAATCAGTATCATGATATTCAGCACCTTCCCCCACAACTCCTTTGAAATAAGACTGACCAAGTCTCCAATGCTCATTGTGTTTACATCAATTCTGCACCAACTGCCTCACGATGATGAGTGCACACCAAAAAAAAAAAAAGGTCAAGAATTAGATGAAGATAAGTATAGAAACGATACAAGAAGCACTGCCGTTTGCAAATGGTTTGGTTTTCCAGGGATGGCAGTTTTATGTTGTACAAAATCTAAAGATAAAACATGTTACTGCATATGAAAAGGCCATCCAGACATGTGCGGCGCCTGCAGTGTGCTTGTGTGCCTCCTTTGTGAGACGGCTCCTTCCTAAGTAAAGTCCATAAAATGTCTGCTATTCCTACTTCTCCTAGCCACTAAGTCAGTGGTCACTAACCACACATTGACATTACAACAGAAATAAGACATCTGCAGTGTGTTAGCCCTCATCTGTTCATGTCACATTCTTTCCACTGCTGAAATGTTATAAGCAGATAACAAAACGAGCCTTTGTAGCGATGTTTGATATCAGTTATGGGGTTTACCAGCCTGCATTTATTTTCACTTTGTACTTTTGTTAATTTGAGAATGGAGCTTCCTAATGACAAAAATAATGTCAGTTTTGAATGATTTTAAGTTAGCTCCTTTAAAACTGGTAGCCTAAAGACAGATTAAAATTAGCAAAGTAACCCAGAAATAGTCCAGTACCCTTGGACAAAATGACACACCAGAAAGCAGGAGGTGGTATCACAGCAAGAGAGCAGAGATTTTACAACAATAAAGAACAAGAAAAAGCATGAGGAGCAGGGGAAGGGATGCCCAATGGATGAAAAACATGGTAAAAATGCAGAGGGGTTGGTTGAAAAATAGCCCAAAATACTGTGCTAAAAAAAAAAAAATTAAAGCCACCAAACCCCATTTTTTCCCCATGGACATTAATGAAAAATCTCCCAACTGGGCGAGACAACCGTGGACCTGGCAACATGGAAACTCTAGAACATGTGTTGTTTTCCTACTCCTACTCCACAGTCTTTTTGGGGGGGGGCTTAGGCAATGAATTGTGCTGATTGGTTGACATCTTACCAATCTGTTAAGTAGTTTGGACTTTAGAGAATTACTGCTGAAGACTGATCACCGCATCACTCTTCGTTGCCACCTCTGTTTTGTGATGCAACATCATACACCACATCAAAGGACTAATCTCCCCTGTGAAGTCATGTGCACTTTGAAGAAATAAGGTGAAAGGTCCTCTCTGAACTCCAGAATACACCTCCCATTGGATTGGATCACTCTTCATGGCTGCTGACCTGGTGTCCTACATCATTCACTGCACTGAAGCAGTAAATGGGGTGGTGGGTGTCCCTTCCCAAACTTCTGATCACGTCTCGCTTCATACCACACCACTCTTCTCTGCACATCACGTTCTTAAAGGTTGTAGCTCCAATTCTGTGCTGGTATTGCAACACAACAAAATGTCCAGAGATGACAAATGACCCAGGGCCTCCATCATACAGTAATATATTGACTTCTTAAAAACAAAGTTCCTGCAATGGGAAAGTGGCTCACTAGTAGTAAGGCTGAGAAATTAGCCAAAAAATAAGGCTTGAATCTTCAAATTAAAGACAAGTGAATATTTGAATGTGTTTGAACGTAATAATTCTATTCATGTATATTTCTGCTTCTTACAATAAAGATGGCAGTGACAGGAAGAACAAAAACCAGACCATCTAAGCAGCAAAATTGTTACATAAATGTAAGAGCTGTCAAAATTGTTTTTGTTTTAATGAACACACATGAAGTGGGCAATGCTGACAGTTGTGGAGTCACAGCACACAAGCTCTACATGCGAGGATGTGCTGAATGGAGTAACTGGTGGATTGTAGGACATCTTTGAGAACACACAGTTGGGTCAGTCCAAGATTAGTATTCTCTGGACAATACAGGGCTCAGTGAAGGGACAACATTTGACATCTCTCACAGTATGACTAGAACTACTCTATGTATGCTGAACATTGATCACCACGGCTCTTACACTTTTTGCCATCATTGATATCACAAAAATGTAACAATGCTTACTTGAGGGCAAATAATGTTTCAAATTGAGTAATACTGCCAGGGGCACATTTTGGAAAACGCAACAATGAATTTACAACCCCAAATCAGAAAAAGTTGGGACAGTGTGGAAAATGTGAATAAAAAAAGAAAAAAGCAAGTTATAAACTCTCCTCAAATTTTATTTCATTGCAGACAGTATGAACACAAAATAATTCATGTTTTTTTTTTTTTGTCAACACATTTGTTTTGTAAATAAATATCCATTCTTGCCATTCAGGCTTGCAACATTTCAAAAAAAGTTGGGACAGTACAGCATTTACCACTTTGTACAGTTCCCCTGTCTTTTAACAACACTTAAAAGACGTTTAGGCATTGAAGAAATCAAGTGACTAAGTGTTGCAGGTGTTAGTTTGTCCCATTCTTCCTGCAAACAACGTTTTAGGTGCTAACAGTACGGGGTCTTCGTTGACACATTTTTCATTTCAAAATGCGCCAAACATTCTCTATAGGAGACAAATCAGAGCTGCAGGCAGGCTAGTCAAGCATCCACACCCTCCTCTTACGCAGCCATGCCTTTGTTATGTACGCAGTATGTGGTTTGGCATTGTCTTGCTGAAATAAGCATGGGCGTCCCTGGAAAAGACGCGCCTTGAAGGCAGCATTTGTTCCTCCAAAACTGAGATATACTTCTCAGCATTGATGGTGCCATCGCAGAAGTGCAACTTACCTTTGCCGAAGGCACTGACACAACCCCATACCATGACAGACCCTGGCTTTTGGACTTGTATCTGGTAACAGTCTGGATGGTCCTTTTCCTCTTTGGTCCGCAGCACACGGCGTCCATTTCTTCCAAAAAAGATGTGAAAAACCAATTCATCTGACCACAATACAAGTTTCCACTGCACAATGGACCATCCCAGATGCCTCCGAGCCCAGAGAAGTCGACGGCGCTTCTGGACACTATTTATGTAGGGCTTCCTTTTGGCACAGTACAGTTTTAGCTGGCATTTCCTAATGTAACTACGTACTGTAGTGCTTGAGAGTGACTTCCTGAAGTAGTCCAGAGCCCACGCAGTTATATCATTTATTGATGAATGACGGTTTTTAATGCAGTGCCGTCTGAGGGCTCGGAGATCACGGCCATTCAGTTTAGGCTTGCGCCCTTGGCCTTTGCGCACGGTAATTTCTCCAGATTCCCTGATTCTTTTCACTATGTTATGCACTGTAGAGGGAGAAATGTCTGTCTTTGAAAAATGTTTTTCTTCATCATTTCAAAGATTTTTGCCCGCACTTGGTGGCAAACTGGCGATCCTCTGCCCATCTTTGCTCCTAAAGGAGTAGGCCTTTCCTCGATGCTGCTTTTGTACCGAATCATGATTGCAATAACCTGTTAACATCACCAGTTTCAAATCACATCATTATTTAGTTATTATACCTCATTACTACCCCCGAATTGCCTCCATCCCAACTTTTTTTGGAATGTGTTGCAAGCCTGAATGGAAAGAATGGATGTTTATTTACAAATCAAATGATGTTGACCAAAAAAAAACATGAATTATCTTGTGTTCATACTGCCTGCAATGAAATAAAAGTTAAGGGAAATTTGTAAATTACTGCTTTATTTTTTTATTCACATTTTCCACACTGTCCCAACTTTTTCTTATTTGGGGTTGTACTACACAAAGTTTACAGGGATTTCACTGATCCAGCTGTTTTATGCATTTTTTCAGTGATATTCCTCCACACCATCTCTCTGTCCTTACTCGCTGTGTTGCTCCACTTTAACTGGATGTGCCAATAATCTTCATGCACTGCCACCAGCACCTCTTGCTCTGCTGCTATGAAAGTTGCCCCATTTCTCAGTATTTTATCCCGTGGTTGATCAACTGTTCAAGTGCTCATCTCGGAAGTGCTTGTAAAGTTTTTTGTGCACATATTCATCTGGATTAGCCTATCTGGGATTGCATAAAACAATTGAAAACTGGCGTTTTGGACCTAGCTAATCCCCTGGTGTGAAACTGCACGAAAGCAAGCTGGCATTCGTTCTGAGATCCAGAATTATTATTCAGGCTTTCTGGAACAGTCAGTAGACAGCTTTCTATTATTCAACCATATATTATCAGGTTTACTGGCAAAGGTATATTTTATCTAGATTTAAATCTAGGCATGTAGTAAAAGTGATTTAATATGTTTAATAAGATTAGCAATGATGAAAAGGACCAAACTGTCGTCATACAGTGATATTTTTTGTACTATTTCTTCCTTGAGAGATATATATATATATATAGATAGATAGAGATAGATAGATAGATAGATATTGTATGTTTGCCAAAGACAAGTGGCTGTGGGTTTAAAAGTAATGACAAATAGCACTGGAGACAGCGTTCTAGAAGTTCCTCATTCTAATCTGAAATAATCAGAGTTTCTACTGCTAACCTGCACAAAGGCTTTGGGGGTTGAGTAAAGTAACTTCATCCTTGTGACAATATCTGCACCAAACTCAAATCTGTGCAAAATAGTACAGCAACATCCCCTACTATTTTACTCTATCAAAAGCTTTTCATCTGTCTTTGAGGGAATCCACAGACGTCAAACATTTGACGAAAGCTCTTTCTCGATTCTTTTTGCTATAACTTTAGCCAATACCTTTCATTATTCAGTAACGAGACTGGTCTACAAGATGAACATTCTAAAGGGTCTTTATTTTTCTTTGGAAAGACTGTGACTGATGACTGTCACAGAGTACGAGGTTGAAAAATGTCATCTTTTATGTCTTCAAAACATAGCTAGTTGACGGAATGAGTTTAGCCGACATCCCTTTTTCATCTGGACCTGCAGCTTTAAACCTCTGCCTTTCTTGATGTCTCTACACATTTCAAAGCTGTTTTGGAACATTCAGTGTGTTGGTTTAAGGACTCTTGCCTCTGCACTTTCAAACATAGAACTATTTTGTTTTAAGTTTTGAAAACTTTCCTGCACATTAAAGAAATTGTGCAAATCAATATAATCAAGCAAGTGAACAGAAAAAAAAAACTACGACAGAAAGAGCCATGTAGATGGAGAACATCCCAAAAAAGCTTCCAGGTAGCACAGAACGTTTGGCTACTTGACATGTGCTTTTTAAGAAAGACGACACTCCTTGTAATGAAATAATGACTGGCTTCTTGGATAGATAATTGTGGGCAAGCAGTCTGCACATCATGCTGTTTTGTGTTCCTGGTGTCTACAAGTGCTTTAAGAATTAAATTGATAGCCATATGCATATCTTAAAGTCTTTACAAATGTCCAGTTTTTAATTTGTTGAAAGAAAAAAAAATACACTGCACTGAAACAACTGACAATTTTTTAAAATTGTTTTAATTGGAAGACAATTAAAATTAATAGTATAGAAGCTGTTCCTACTTGTGCGAGGAATAAACAAACTCCAAGTGTGTGCAGACTGAGCAGCACTCCCTTTAAGTTCCCAAAGACAATCAGCAGCGACACCTGCTAACTGAGCTGAGAAGGCTTTGGCATGGAGCTGAACTGCTTCATTATTCAAAGCCTGTATGGTTTATGGCTATCAACCCTTGCATGTACCATTGTTCAATTTTTTAAAAAATCCAAAGATAAAACCTGCAAAATCCTACAAGAAACCTTGTGCAATGCACTCCTTTGTAACACCTTTTATGAACTTATGAATTTTTTGTTTAAAAAAAATATATAACTGTATTTTGTATTGAGAAATACTCCAGTTATAAACTTTTATCTTTTAAGAAAATGTAATTAAAAATTACAGTTGGAAAAAAGTTATCCAGGTTTAGGAAGGAGATGCAGGAACACTGGCTAGTCGAATTTTCGCAGGGAGCACTGGGAAATCCTCAGGCAATAGAGCATGAACCCTGCATGTAGGGCACGTGCTTTGTTCTTTCAGCCAAGCCTTTATGCACTAAAAGGGAAAACATAGAGACATGATAGTCAGGGTTATGAACTGTGCAGTCATTTTTAAAGCTCATATAACAGTAACAGTCAGACAATATTTGCAGCCACTGTAGGTGTTAAAATCAAACCTTTCACTTAATCAGTTTTCAATGTGCAGTTTTATGCTCAGTTCATCTGAGAAATCGACACTGCCAGCTGTGTTTTAAACACTGAGAATACATGTAACTAAAACTAGGGTGGGATCAACGATTAATTACAATATAAATCAATAAGAAAATACCAACATCCACACTAGGATTGTTAAATTGTACTAAATTTATGGTTCAAATACTCATATAAAATAAGTGAATATATTCAAACATAGTTTAAAAGTTTTCAGTGCTACAACATGTACAGTGGGTACGGAAAGTATTCAGACCCCCTTTAATTTTTCACACTTTGTTATATTGCAGCCATTTGCTAAAATCATTTAAATTAATTTTTTTCCTCATTAATGTACACACAGCACCCCATATTGACAGACAAAAAAAAGAATTTTTGAAATTGTTGGGAGATTTATTAAAAAATAAAAACTGAAATTAATTTAAATGATTTTAGCAAAATGGGGCACTGTAAAGGTTTAAAAGGTTATGGGTCACCCCAGTTTTCACAATTTCAAGAAGAGACAGATGCCTTAATTCGCAGTTGAGATTTGCCTGGCCAAACGCGAGTAACTGAGTCAAAATTACTGGCAAAGTTGGCACACTGTAATAGCTAATGAATACAATGTTCGATGAGCACTGTAAAGGGATAAAACCCTTTGAGTCACCCTAATTTTCAGTTTTGAGAAAATAAGGATACCTTTGTTTAATTAAAGTTACATGATGTCATTGACTTGGACAGAGTGGGAACCGACTCATTAAAAACTTTAATTTGGAAGGGCTGGAGTATGAAAGTATCTACATGCTGTATTATAGAGTATATAGCTAATGTAGCTGCTACCTCCTACGATCATGATGCATATCAGCATAAAGATGGAATTTCTCATCCCCAAAAGTTCCACTCTGCCAAACTTATACACTTCTAGGATCTTGACTTGGTCTAAGGGATGGCAAATTTATAAAGCAACCAATCTGCACCCTGTTTTGTTTATTTGAGATATATATATATATATATATATATACACATACATATACACAAGATTGACAAGATGAGAAGTGTGATTTCTTACCTCTCTGTGAAAACTGTGCTTGCATTCAAGCACACAAACTGTCTCAGTACACATTTCCTCATGACATATTATACAGGGGTCCTCATCAAGAGACTAGAAAGCAAAGAAAAAATGTTGACATGCAAAGAGTACTTCAGAGCTCAATACACAAAGATTATCATTCATATATGACTTAAATGTAATATTTTTATTGTAAACACAATCAGTTATAAGAAAAACTTTTTTACTTTTTTCAATTATGAATCAAACTTTCACCATGCAAGAACGGCAAAAAGAACACTTAGCACAGTTAAGAGGCCTTACTTTTTATATAATGTGAAAATGACATAGGAATTTACAAGATGAGACAAATCTAATAAAGATCTTGCTTGAATCGAATAATGAGAGAATATTATGTGATACATATTGAAAGTGTAAGTGACAAAGCATTTCTGAATCAAATGACAAGTGATACTCATTAACTTGTTTAACTCTTTCAAAGCATGTGTCAGCAGAAGTTAACATAAACGGGTAGAAGAAAAGGAACTGACAAAACCTGACATCAAGGGGTTGAAGATTAAATGTTAAGAAAAGTTGTCTATGTTGTATTATTAGGTTTTCAACTCTATGTTGCAGTAATGAACGGCAAATAAATGGAGTTCCACATATTTCAGGCATCAATTTTTCTTATAGCACAGTATCAAATATTGTCTGCTCTCGTCAGAAAAACACTCAGTGGAAGATGTTTTGTCTATTATGATTCTGCACTGTGAGGTGAGTATTTTGAGCTGTCAGAATGTGTGTGAGAGTGTCTTCAAGTGTGAGTGAGAATAATATCATCAATGCAAGTTCCTGCTACATTTGTTTAGGAAGACTGTCTAAAGATTTATTCCAGCAACAGCAGTTTCAACAAATATTGCAAACAGTGTGAACTACTAATGCATGCAGTTAGTAATTTTAAATATGTATAACATTTAGAGAAGTATAAGGTGTTAATACATTTGACAGTTGCATGCTTTCCACAACGAGCAGTAAAGAATTTTGACTTCTTTCACAAAAAGCAAATTTTCTGAAAATTAAATTCAGCCAAGACAAAAAATCTAACATTTTCATGTAAACTGAATTATTTTTATACCTTACATGTATTTATAACTTACTGGTTTTGTTTTCTGCCATTCTGGCTTGCTCTTTGATGTTACAGTTTTCCAAGGGTGTGAAAGAGGCACTTGTGCAACTTTGCTTGACCCAGCACTGAACCTGTCCTAAAATTAAACAAATATAGTATAACCAGGATTTATCAAAATTCATCTTAGCTCTAATAAAATCCACATGTTGACGTAAAGATTTACCACTGCAAACCATAAAAAACTACTTGAAATGTCAAAGGTAATAAATTATATGTTATATAAAATGGCTCATTAAATCAGACATACGGATAAGCTATTAAAAATCATAAAGCAAAGAAATTAAGAATATTTTACTCTAGTATGTAAAATGTGGGCAAGAACCAAATCCTCAATAAAAGTAATCTTATGGCTGTTAAAGTTGGCCCATCAAGAAGCAAAGCAAATTAAATTAATACATTTTAAAGTTTGGTACAAGATAAGATTACAGTGCAAAGAAAGGCAAGCAATCAAAATTACACCTGTTGAAATATGCCTGTAAAGAAGACTCCGTTAATAGACAGAATAGAAATGTTTGAACAACAGAAGTCTGTGATTGTCGAAGCAGCAAAGCAAGAAGCAGCCTGTTACATTGGACCACACCAGGCAATATATTTTGTATATTAATTCAATACCTTTTTTTTTAAAAAAAAAACAAAACATTATTATTCCAAATAATGCAATATTTTTGTGTGTGGCGGAAATAAGCTTCTATACATCGAAGATGCTATAAAGCAATTTTAAAAACTGCAATGAAAAACATTGACATGAAGGTATAGCAAGAAAATTGCTCAGTTAGTATGTAAACGTTGAAACAAAACTATGTAGATAATATAAAATATACGGAAATACATCAAAACACATTATAAAAATTTAACAAAGAAAAGTATAAAATGCCTAATTTATAAATAGAATAGCCAGCTGAAGCATCTCTACATTCATTTATAGTAGAAATAACTGAGAGAATTGTTTGGATGCTAAGATAATGTCTGTGACATTACATGACCCTAGGGTTAGGATGTTTGACAGTTCTAAGACTAAGGCCGATGTCACATAGCTGCACCATCTCAAATTACAGTTTAAAAAAAATCACAGCCATGCTTGCCCCCTTTTTTTCTGACAGCCAATAGCATGTTGCATGCCAGAGCTGTTTGAAGGGTTAACAGGGATCTTGGACCTTGCATCCTGTTATGGTAAGCAATTACAGTGATAGAAAAGTGATTATAAAGGAATAACAAGCCCAAAACTGAATTCTATACAAGTACATTAGCTGATTTAATTCCACCACCTATAGGATCATACTTTTCTTTTTAATAAGGGAAAGAGTCTGAACAAATGTAAACAGTTTCTGATAGGCAGTCTGTTGACTGACAATCATTTGAATATCTTACTCTAGTTTTTTCCTGATGATCCAAGATGTGCTGTGCCACTCTGTTGATTATTTCTTCACGAGACAAAGTATTAATACTCCCTCCATTTGCAGAACGTACCTCTTTAATGAAGCCGGTCAGACAGGATCTATATGTAAAAATAAAAGCTATTAAAAGTATTATTCCTAAATAATAATTTTGCAACGTCTATGTTGTGAAATTAACCTAGGAGTAAACAACCTAAATGTGACCTCATTTAGGTTTGTGCTTGCTACACAAGGAAATGAAAAACCACAGAAAATACTTAACATTACAGTTCAAGCATTAAGGCCTGTCATTTTATGTTTACTATGGAGAAAAGATTTGATATATTTCACTAGATCAAAATAAAATTACTTGGGAATAAAAGTCTACAAATATTTCTGATATTTATTTTGAAATTTTCAACTGTTTATGAGCAATGAAATTATCAAGTAATTTACTAGAAACTCCTACAGGCCCACTTAGCAATACCCTATTCATCTTCGGTCAGCTTTATGGAACTGATGTTTACCTTGTGTCTACATCTATCATGTTCATTATTTACAAATTTAGACGTTTGAACAAAAAAGATTGCAGTACTCTTGGCCATTGGTTGTAGGTTTTACAAAAGTAACTCAATATTTTACTGGAAATAATATGACACTCAAATACTACAAACTGGCACCCACTACAGTTTTGGGTCTATGTGGATGGGTTTCTATCAGCCGTGGCAGAGTGACGGGCACTGAGCAGGCTCCTGTCAATCATGGAGAATCCACTGCATCCACTGAACAGGATCATCTCCAGACAGAGGAGCAGCTTCAGCGACAGACTGCTGTCACTGTCCTGCTCCACTGATAGACTGAGGAGATCATTCCTCCCCCACACTATGCGACTCTTCAGTTCCACCCTGGGGGGTAAACGTTAATATTATACAAAATTGTCTGTCTGTTATACCTTCATTGTTATCACTCTTTAATTTAATATTGTTCTTTATCAGTATGCTGCTGCTGGAGTATGTGAATTTCCCCTTGGGATTAATAAAGTGTCTATTTATCTACTGTATCTGTCTATCTACAAAATTCACCCTTAACAACTTTCTATATGCATCCCTGCGTAATTGAAGAAGATCTCATTTTAAAACAGCCTGGATACTCTAATTCCTTTCATAATTAAAAAAAAAATAAAATAAATAAAAAAAATAAATCATGTAATCTCTTAATTTCAATTTGCTTAAACTAAAAATGTTTAACTCCTTCAATCTTTGCTCATAATTCCTACAATCCAGTCCTGGAATTAGCCTAGTTACACTCCTCTGGACATTTTCTATTACCTACATGTCTTTGTAGCCTGGTAAAACAAAATTGCATGTAGTATTCCAGATGAGGCCTCACTAATGAGTTATATAGTTTAGGCATAACTTCCCTTAACTTGTACTCTAAGCAATGTGCTGTATAATCCAACATTTTGTTACACTTCGTGATTGTTTCTGTACACTGCCTTAATATAAACAATTACAAATCCACTATGGCTCCTAGTTTCTTCTCAAGGGAACTTTCACTGTATGTTCAAATTTAACATTTTTACTTCCTATGTGTAACACCTTATATTTATTCACATTAAGTTTCACCTGCCACAAATCTACCCTAGCCTGTATGCTGTCCAAGTTCCTCTGCAACAATTAAACTGATTTTACATTACCTACCATTCCACGTACTTTATGTATTTTAAAAACAGCACCAACCCCTGCACTGACCCCAGGTGGACATCATTTCTAACATCACCAAATTCTGAAAAATGTCCCCACAACAAACCCTTTGCTTCCTATGTTTAAGCCACTTTTGTACCCGCCAATATAATGCGCCTTGAATTCCCACTTATTTTAGTTTGAATCATAGCTTCTCATATGGCACCTTATGAAAAACTGCTTGAAAAGCAAGATACATGATATCAAACAAACAGGCTTTTGTTGCTTCCTGTCTGAAATCCAGCCTATCAGTAAAATATAACCTCCCCCACTTGAACCCCTGTTGACTGTTCATTAATACTTGTGTTTTTTAAATGTGCTCAATCTATTCCTTAATAATTACTCCCATTAATTTACCCATAATGCATGTTATGCTTACTGGCGTATGCTTACCTTTATCAGCCTTCTCCCCCTTTTCATACAGCAGGATAATATTCACAATTAAAGTCCTTATGAATTTTCTCAGTGTGCTATCATTTTTGAAAACGGTTTATATATGCATTCACTAATGTCTTTAAGCACTCAAGGATAAATATCCAATCCTGGACGTATTGAAACTTTTAACAACTATATTGATAAACCAAGTGTTTATTACGTAACTGTAACAGGAACACCAAAAACAGGCGATCAGCCTCAAACTAAAAGACAATGATTGCAATCACATTAGCCAAAATGACATAATATAGATAAGTGAGAAAGCTCAAGAATTCAAAGTTAACGAAAAGCAAAGCCTAACTTCTTCCAAACACCACAAAAGAAGTTGCACCACCTTAATAATTTTTTCTTTACTCCAAGTCTACTCATACTTTCTCCATCTTACCTCGAGTAATGAGGAAATAAAGTCTGCAGGCGTTTAATGATTTCTTCAAACTTGTTTAGCTGCTGTTGAGAAGATGCTTTTGTAGTTTGTCCAGACTGAAAATTAGATGGATTAGAAATCAGAGCAGCCCTAACTGCTGAATTTGGGTGCGCTGGAGCTGAAATGGCACCTCCTCCATGGGAAGTCTGTTCTGTAATTTCTTGTTCCCTCAACGATTTCCCTGTAGTAAAGTCTGAATGGATTAAAGTGGACTTTACAAAATTTTTAACTTCAGTTGACTGCATTTGTTTATTATGGGGTATTTGAACAGAAGGATGATGAGGATGACAATTAATTCCATGTGGTCCAGGAAGAGATGTTGCATGAGATACATGCAAAGCTGCTGAGTCATTAAAGTGTCTAGGAATTTTCTAAACAAAGAAGAAACAAAAATTAGTACTGATTGAAGTATAAAAATACATATTTTAAGTCTCTGATCATTGCTACTACTGTCTACTTGCACAATCTGTCAGGGTAAACCCTTGGATAATAGTACAGAAAACGAAGAAAAACAAAGCTTAAAAATGTGTGTGTCCTTTTCCTTAGTGAAGATTACAAAAAGTAAATACAGTGGAACCTCGGGTCACAAACGTCTCTGAACACGTACAAATCTGATTACAACCAAAACGTTTGCCAAACTTTTGCATCTCTTCACGACCACACATTCAGGTGACGAACAAGCCAGTTTCCCTTCCGGTTCATACACGCCAATGATTTCTGCACATGTTCAGTCTCTCCCTGTACAGTACATTGCTCTCGGTCAGACGTGCAGAGGGACTTTACAGAAGCTCCTCTCCATCCAGTTCCTCCTCACTTCCTTCATGCCAGAACTTGACTCATTCAAGGTTAGTTTTCTTGGTTGTTTATAGTTAGTTTTCGTATAAATTACAGATTTTTCAAATGTTCATTTTTTCCCCTGTGCTTAATACTCTTTAACAAAAAAAGTGTTTACACTTTTACTTCGGGTAACGACCATATTGGATTGCGACCAGAGTTTTGGAACAAATTACAGTCGTGACCCGAGGTTCCACTGTATTGGGAATAAAAAGGATAAAGAAAAAAAAAACACATGTCTCATTGATTCTGAAATAACTAATTTAGGTACAAGGAACTATTAAAATATTTTTGAGTCTGAACTTGAGAGTTATTCTATGGTACTAACCTTGTAGTAGTCAAAAATTAGTTCCAGTGTATTAAAATATAAACCAAAAATCATAGAAAATTATGATGTATATATGTTTCCTATTTCAAGTATAATGATATCACTGAATTTATAATTCTACAGAATAATACACTTTGAGGTACTCATTATTGCCTATTAAAAGTGGACCAGGAACAGTTCAATTAAGAAATGTGCTCTCCACATGACTTTCGATATTGACAAATGGGGATTTGGGGCTAGGGAACACAAATTGCCACAAGAGTGACAATGTATGAGTCAACAAACAATATAAGTATTATCTGTGGGTCTGTTAAATCAATTTTGTATATAAAATTAAACTAAGGAATGTTGACTCCTGCAATTTAGCATCAACACATCCAATGTTGCATGAAGTTTATTCATTCAGAAGCATTTGATAATTGGTGATAAAACTTGGAATATACCACTATCTTTGGGTCTAAACAACATCTAAAACTAAGTATGGGGATTCTAACTACACCATAAAAAAGTGTACATGACTTTGCTGTCACTGGATATTAAGGATATTGCTAATATTCTTTAAACTGCTCCTATACCCAGTCAATATTATGCTCCGACATTTATGATAGTCAATCAAGGAAAATAAGAGCAGAAAGCTGTTGATAATTTACTTTCTGGTTCATGACAATATGACTCACTGAATTTCAAGAGTAAAAAAAAAAAAAAGCATCCAAGATGTTATTAACCTCCTTAGTGTTGCATTTTTCTCCAAGCAAAAAAAGCGTTACTTTTTTTGCCTTGAAAATTGACATTTTTATTATATCCAATCTTTCTATTGTAAAACATGTAAAATACTTAAGGTTCAATGTCAGAAATGTACAAAGTATAATAATGACACAATAATAATAATATGAACAGCACACTGCACACTGTATGATTCCCAGAGACCCTTTCGGTTTCACTGCCTGGAGACAGAATCACTTGAATTTTTTTTTTGTTTTGCCCATTTCTTGAAAGGTTGGAAGAAGGCAATGGAAGGCACAATTCTGGCTTATGGGTCTTTTAGTGGCCTCATACATTATCAACATTTTTGAGCATGCAGTTTAGAGCAACCTTCAAGTACAAAGGTCTGCATAATTGTACAAGAGAAATATTTTAGGACACCTGCAGACAAATACATGTTTTAAAAATGTTCTTCTTGAAGATGTATGAGAGTAATACAATGGACACTAGAAGAAGGTGTAAAAATACCACCAGAATTTGGAAAAGATTACAGCAATTTGTTAATTGTAAAGTTTTTTTTTTAATGAGGGTTCACAAATTTTTAAAAATATTAATAAAATTATACTTACTGGAAAATTGGGTGCAGAAGATGGAGTAGGAACAGATATTATTCTGAGATTTCTTAATTTTTCACCATTTCTTATTTTCAAGATATGATCACTATATTGAGACTGCCAAAATAAACAAAAATATTATAAGGAATGTAAATGTACCACTAATTGAAAAAGTGCTCTCAAGTTAAAACAGGTTAATAATAATTGCATCTGTGTTTTTCATGGCTATTTACATTTCACCATTTGAGGAGTGGGATGTATAATGCATATTGAGCTTCATCATTCCTCCTTTTAATTAGATTAAGCCAGGCTTACACAATAAAAGTTTAACATATATAGTTTATTTACTTTTCAAGAAGTAATTTTCTTAGACTCTTAAATTTAGTCCTGCCTGAGTGTATTTAAAAGAAACTACATGATCATTGTAAAGATGCTGTTAATTACAGTATACCCGAGAAATAAGATTTTTAGACATTTTAAACTAATGGAACCCTTCAAATAGGATGTAATACTGCAGTTATTTAAGTTAGACATCATAATGGGTGAAGCAGATAGCTATTACCTCTACATCATTTTGTAATCTATTAAGCAAACTATATAAAACTAGCCAACCCACGGCGTACCATACGCCGTATAATCAGGCCGGTTTTTAATGATTTTTAAGCACAGGGAGAAAATTAACATTTGAAAAATCGGTAATCTAATAAATCAGCAAGAAAAGCAACATTGTAACAATGCACGGGACGAACCAACACACAATCGTCCGTGTAGCGCTCAGGCGAGGAGGGTGGAATGGGAGGAGAGGAGAAGGACGTCCACTCCGCTCCCTCCGTCATCCTAGTCTGCTGATTTCTCGTCCAGTATGCACTGCCTGCTCATGTGCCCACTTCCAACTCGTCACTCGAGTCATTGTCGTCTTTGCACAGTCCAGATGCACCTGTGACTCACGTAGACTTTTCATTACTCTGTGTGGTTTTGGCTGCCTCTCTATATATAATCAACCAAGACACCCGACCACGGTAGTAGCGAGGTGGGACGGGGGTGTGTACAAAGTGCAGGAGCATCTAAGATGACGCATGTTTGTCGCAGATGCGAATTTCTGTATGTAGCGTGTAAAACAGTTTGCTATGGTGCACGCGGTCGTGCGTCGTAACCAAAAACGTGGTTTTTAAAGACTGCTTACTTCATTTTGTATACGACTGTAGATGAATGAAAAGATGTAACTCTGGAGAGGGCAACATAGAATACAGCGTTTTACACGCTGCATACAGCGATTCACATCTGCGACAAATCTGAATCTTCTTAGATGGTGCTGTCGCGTCCACCCACGCTTTCAAAGCACACACACTGCCTGGTCATGTGCCTGCTCGCAACAGCAACTAACAGAGACCCGCCCACCAACTGTAAGGCCATGGGATACCCCTCGCAAACTGCTCTACACGCCGCATACAGCGATTCACATCTGCGACAAACAAACTGTTTTACACACTGCATATAGCGATTCACATCCTCGACATGATCTTTCTTAGATGGTCCTGTCGCATCCACCCTCGCATTCGAAGCATACACACTGCCTGGTCATGCAAGAGCAACTGACAGAGACCCGGCCGAGTCTAAGACCATGGGAAACCCCTCGGAAACTGTTTTACACGCTGCATACGATTCAAATCCGCGAAAAACAAACTGTTTTACATGTCGCATACAGCGCTTTACATCCGTGACACACATGCCTCTTCTTAGATAGTCCTGCCATGTCGTGTGGTGCCTCTGTGTGAACCGGTCAGGCACAGAGAAGGTCAGCTGCTGAGAGAGTGTCTCGACTGTTGCAGGGCCTGCATTGGTGAAGCAGGTGAGACGGTAATGAAACAGAGGCACAGGGCTTATTGGTTTTTAAAGACTGCTTCCTTCATTGTGTTTTAACCTCAGTTTTAAAGGATTGTTTTAAGGATCCCATGGGATACCCCTCGCAAACTGTTTTACACGCTGCATATAGCTATTCACTTCCACGAGAAACATGCCTCTATGAACAGTCAACGTGGCTCAGAGCTGCATGTGGACTCTACAGCAGACGAACATAAATGACGCCGTTTATCCTGTGTCGTTGCGTCCGAGTTGGTGGGCGTGGTTCTGCAAGTTATCATTGTATCCGATGGTCTTAGAGTTGGTGGCCGTGGCTCCTTCCTACGTGCGCCATGGGCGTCTTACTTGTCCGCAGCTTAGTGAATCCACGCCCCTTACGGCGTGCTTTCCATGGGTGTCTTGCCTTAGTGAATTATATATATAGATATTAGGAACAGATCTTAAACAGTAACAACTCACCTCTACAAACCGTATTTTACTTTCAATTGATGACACATAGGTTTGCCATGTTTCTATGGCATAATGGAATACAGATGGAGAGGCGACCCTGTAAAATATAAGGAGGTGGCAATAATAGCGCAAATTCATCAGAAGAAGGAAAGATTCTTAAAGCAATAGGTTTAACTTAAGTAACCTACTTTTAAAATGAATCAGGAAATATACATAATATAAAACAGGATATTTATTAGGCATAACTTCTTTACTCTGGTGTGACAACAACAGATAAACAACTTACTCTACTGCAACAAGTTTAAGTTTTCTGAGATTTTCTTGTCCTTCTGATGCTGCTTTATAAAGAGGATAAAGTCTTCCTGTACGCTGATATTCCAGTAAATTGACCTAAAGCAAGTGAATAGTATAGTTCGAAGGATAAGATTATTATAATTCTTACAATGATTAAAAAACTATTTCTAGAAGGTGAAAATTTGCTATTAACAAACTTGCTCATTACCGTAACCATAGCAATAAATAATTCTAAGCCAGATCTTTCTAGCTTCAAACCAACAAATAGTGCCTACAAACATGATTTAGATGTGAATTCTTACAAAATAAATTGTGATTAATATATGCAATTAATTTAAACCACTTTGTAGATCACTTTGACACTTCTGTTGATCAATGTCAAAAAGGCCAAATGAAATCCACTGCAATTCAGTGATATAACAATACAAGCTGAAAACATCCAAGATGGTGAATGCTTTTTATAAGCCATGTACAAACACACCATGTCTCCCAGTACAGTCGGCTTCATTGCTAAGTAATAACCTGGTTTCCATAGGTTATAGTTGTCTTACAAGACATAGTTTTAGGGCTCATTTATACTTCACACTCAGAACGCGTATGACGCCCAAGATCATGGCTGCCACGCGTTCCCAGCGTTCATTTTACGTGTCCTCTGAGCAGGTCCTCAGACATTAACGCGATGCGTGCGCGAGTTGCAGTACCAGCAAAAAGCCGGGGGCCGCAGTGTGCTAAAAGTCGGAACGTGACGTCAGAGTCTCTGTTTACTATCTAAATGTGAGAGCAAGCCTCTATGGAGATCCTTCGGGGATCGATGTGCGCACTTTGCTGTTTGATGAATGGCTCAAATACAGCGCTATACATTATGTAGTCGATGTGAAGTTGCAAAAAAAAATAAAAAAAGAGACGGCACAAAAGATGGTATGTGAGACTTTTAAAATGTATCGTGTCATTTATATATGTCTTTTTTATTTTTTGCAACTTAACAACAGCAACATAATATATAGCGTTATATTTGAGCCACTGAGAAAAAAATAAAGGACACGGTGAAAACGTGTATTTTGTGATTAAAGTGGAAATTTCGGCTTTAATCTCGAAATGTCCACTTTACCTTCACCTCATAGTTTACTTTATCATTAAAGCAGACGGTCGTAAACGTCATCCCAGTTTTTAATCGCTACGAGCTTCTTGGACCTGACAGCAGGTAAAGTAAAACAATAAAAAATAGATGGCATGTGAGACTTTTAAAATGTATCGTGTCATTATGATCGGGAATATGCGACACTTGAATATAAAAGCACCACGAATGCATCAGTATGTCGGCATTTTTCTTCAGCAGCGGAAAGCAGCAATAGATCGCCAAACAGAACAAATTAAATGTGTGATATTCCAACTCTCTGCACATTTAGAATCTTTAGATTTATACTTGATATCACTTTCATGATGAAATGCATTAAAACATGTATGTTACATTTTACATATAATTTCGTTTAAATAATGAATACTGTTAATAAATACACACATGGGGGAATAATTACACACACGGGCGTGTCACGGTGGCGGAGCGATAGCACTGCTGTCTCGCAGGTAGTTATGTTGCTGATATTTCCTGCTTGTATTCCACACTGTGCTCCGGTTTCCTTCCAAAGATATGCAGATTTGGGGATTTGGTGCCGCTAAAATGACGCTAGTGTATGTGTGTGCTTGTATTCACCTTGCGATGAGCTGAGGCCTCGTCAAGGGACTGTTTCTCACTCGTGCCCAATGCTTCCTGGAATGGACACATACATCCCTGGATTTATGGATTTAATCAATAAACATCCTTTTCAGAGATATTGCAGTAAGGTGTTATCGGAATTTAATAGGTGTTTTAGGCAATTCACAACACAGAAAAGCCGAACATGTTCTCACCGCGATAATATCTCGCACTGCCACCTGGTGGATTCCTCCAGATTTACGTAAAGTATGCGCGCAAGTATAAACACTACAACGCTTGCGTAGCAGGAGCGTCCGCTGCAGCATGCGTCGCGTGAAGTATAACCCCGGCCTAAGTGGTAAACAGAGCTAATGGAGATGGTACTTTATATAGGGACATATTCCATTTTAGTAATAATGTAATTTTTAAAAGCGGTGGAGCAGTATGTAAAATGTAAATAACATAAAATAGTCATTTTTAGATAGATACAGTACTTTATTAATCCAAGGGGAAATTCACATACTCCAGCAGCAGCATACTGATAGAGAACAATACTAAGTTACTCTCTCAACTTTTTTAGAACTGAAGTTTGTAGTTTGTCATAAGTTGGTTACAGTTGGTTTTCTTCAGTAAAAATGATTAATTCAAAGAAAAAGACAGGAGCCTGATATGAATTATTTACAAAATATGAACAGAATCCACTGTAAAGAAATTTCACTGTTATATTCTACTATAAAATACAGCTGCCCAATACGTCATAATTAAATTATTATTATTATTGTACATTTGGCTGATGTATTCATCCACTGTGATTTACAAGACCTGTAACAGAATAATGTTATTTGGCAAAAAATGTTTCATTATCTCATTCCTATAATTCTATATGAGGCAAGTGAACCTTTTTTTCTTTTTAACCTTTTACATTAAGTATATTTTAATGTTACTATTTTTTTTTAATATTGCAATTCAATTATCTGTTTCAAAACTGAAAAGAAAGAGTACCTCTGCAGAAACAGCTCTTTTAATCACTTCGGCACAGATATGTTCATGCTTTTTAATTTGTTCTTCAAGCTTCATCTTCTCAGATGCTGACTGATTGCTGTTTACATAGAAAAATAACCTTTTCAAAAAGACAAGTCTACAAAAAGAAAACATCTGTACAGTGGGTACGGAAAGTATTCAGACCCCCTTCAATTTTTCACTCTTTGTTATATTGCAGCCATTTGCTAAAATCATTTAAATTATTTTTTTTCCTCATTAATTTACACTCAGCACCCCATATTGAAAGACAAAAAAAGAATTTTTGAAATTGTTGCAGATTTATTAAAAAAGAAAAACTGAAATATCACATGGTCCTAAGTATTCAGACCCTTTGCTGTGACACATGTTTAACTATTTATGGTGCTTTCCATTTCTTCTGATCATCCTTGAGATCACCTTCATTTGAGTCCACTGTGTTTGATTATACTGATTGGACTTGATTAGGAAAGCCACACACCTGTCTATATAAGACCTTACAGCTCACAATGCATGTCAGAGCAAATGAGAATCATGAGGTCAAAGGAAGTGCCTGAAGAGCTCAGAGACAGAATTGTGGGAAGGCACAGATCTGGCCAAGGTTACAAAAAAATGTCTGCTGCACTTAAGGTTCCCAAGAGCACAGTCGCCTCCATAATCCTTAAATGGAATACGTTTGGGATGACCAGAACCCTTCCTAGAGCTGGCCGCCAGGCCAAGCTGAGCTACCGGGGGAGAAGAGCCTTGGTGAGAGAGGTAAAGAAGAACCCAAAGATCACTTTGGCTGAGCTCCAGAGATGCAGTCAGGAGATGGGAGAAAGTTGCAGAAAGTCAACCATCACTGCAGCCCTCCACCAGTCAGGGCTTTAGAGCAGAGTGGCCTGTCGGAAGCCTCTCCTCAGTGCAAGACACATGACAGCCCGCATGGAGTTTGCTAAAAAACACCTGAAGGACTCTGAGATGGTGAGAAATAAGATTCTCTGGTCTGATGAGACCAAGACAGAACTTTTTGGCCTTAATTCTAAGCAGTATGTGTGGAGACAACCAGGCACTGCTCATCACTTGTCCAATACAGTCCCCACAGTGAAGCATGGCAGTGGCAGAATTATGCTGTCGGGGTGTTTTTCAGCTGCAGGGGCAGGACGACTGGTTGCAATCGAGGGAAAGATGAATTCGGCCATGTACAGGGATATCCTGGACAAAAACCTTCTCCAGAGTGCTAAGGACCTCAGACTGGGCAGAAGGTTTACCTTCCAACAAGACAATGACCCTAAGCACACAGCTAAAATAACAAAGGAGTGGCCCAGCCAGAGCCCTGACTTAAACCCAATTGAGCATCTCTGGAGAGACCTAAAAATGGCTGTCCACCAACATTTACCATCCAACCTGACAGAACTGGAGAGGATCTGCAAGGAGGAATGGCAGAGGATCCCCAAATCCAGGTGTGAAAAACTTGTTGCATCTTTCCCAAGACGACTCATGGCTGTATTAGCTCAAAAGGGTGCTTCTACTAAATACTGAGCAAAGGGTCTAAGTACTTAGGACCATGTGATATTTCAGTTTTTCTTTTTTAATAAATCTGCAACAATTTCAAAAATTCTTTCTTTTGTCTGTCAATATGGGGTGCTGTGTGTACATTAATGAGGGAAAAAATTAATTTAAATGATTTTAGCAAATGGCTGCAATATAACAAAGAGTGAAAAATTGAAGGGGGTCTGAATACTTTCCGTACCCACTGTATGTCGTCTTACTTTAAACAATATGTTCTCATTAGTATGGTGGGGGCTTTTGTAACTCGGTGATCCTTAGGGCTATAATGTCTGGAAACATGTGCTCCTGTGTCCAGATTACTCACAGCAAACTGGTTTTAGGACAGAGGCCAGGCAAAGAATATTACTGTTCTTCTTGAATGTTTTAACTAAATTTAAGAGAATATCACCTGGAATAGGCATGCTAGAACTCACTTTCAGAACTACAATTCTTTACTGTGTGTTCATTGGCAAGTACCTAATGGTTGATAGAAGTGAGCAGCTCAACATATAAGGAGAAAGGAGAGGGTCAGGTGCAATATAAGTTGGGTGATGGGCAAGAGTGGGATGGATGCAGACATACTACACTTTGGAAATAGACGCTAGCTCTTGGGATGAGAATTAAAACTTCTTTAACAGTAAAGAAGCAGGAAGAAAATACTGATGAGATATAGTTAGACTTGCCTCAATGCAGAGTATTGGCACTGGAACCAAACATCACAATCAAGGATGTTTTCTCCCTCTCTGTCTATCCTACACTGGAGCTGCACTACGGGAAAAGCTCTGAGCAGGTGTGCGAATATCTACAAGTCCCCACTTGTTGTGCGGTGAGAATTTCTTCAAGAGGGAGGTTGACTCAATTTAGCTTTCAGTTGCATTGAAGAAATTTTCACTGTGTGCATGCACTGAAAATCTATTCAAGCTTTTTAGAGAGACTGGATTTAGTCTTTTGAAAAGTAGAGATGATTATATCAATTTCACTTTTTACCCAAAACGACTTGATCGATAACTGGTAATATAGCCCATCTCAAAAAAAAAATGCAGAATCTGCTTTTCTAAACTTTAGGGTAATTTAGTTGAAGAGGACTTTACAAGAAGTATTATGGTACTTGAGGAAATGGAAATATTTTTCTGCCGGAACTTCCAGTAATCAGACAGAAGATAGTCAAACTTTACGAGAAAGTGAAGGAAAAATAGGTATGTCTGTGTCAATTTGACACGTAAACTTGTTAAGCACATCAGCCATGTATCTTTTGATATAAACCTTATGAACATTTATGACAAGCATTTTCTTTTCTTTTATGGCATACAGTATGTATTATGGATACATATTTTGTGTACATATTTTAACAGTTTAAAAAAATGTTTTAAAAGGGATTTATTTTAGTATTTCTATGCCCTCTGAAAATATGCCTAAAGAATTTCAATCTGTTAATAAAAAATGAACAGGTAACACTTGTGGTTTGCAATTTAATTGCAAAAATTCCATTTTAATATAAAACATAAGGGCTTCAACATGGCTAGTTATGAAAGAGCTTAGTGTTAAAGACATACAGTATAAATAAATAAATGACAGAGAAAACAAATTAGTATCGGAATTGGCCAATTCTAGAAATATGAAAATGGTGACGAGTTTCTGCCCTAAAAAAGATTGGAACATTCTTGAAAGGATACTATCTATCGACTCGACGGTCCTGCTGCGAGGCTTAAATGCTCACAATGAGAATGACAGAAAAACCTGGAAGGGTGTGATCAAAGGAGCAAGCTTCCTTGAATTAAGAATTGTGAATTGTTAATTTAATTCTGTGCTAATTGACACCATGTTCAAATACAAGATTGCTGATATCTGTACCTGGTAACAAATTACCTAGGGCCAAAGAATTAACCAACCGACACGCAATCTAATCCAAGGTTGTATGTTATTGAAATTTAGGTAAAGGGAGGTCCTGAGCTGTCAGCTGATGATCACTTGGTGACAAACTGATTCAGAAGGACAGACCACCCACGGGCCAGACCTGAAAACCCCACCAGACAGGGATAGTCTTAATTCAAAAGTTGTACAAAAGAGCACTTTCCAGAAGTGGTTTATTCAACATTATTTTAGCCAAAATGTGTGTCTCTGGGACACTGTAAGCAGTTCACTAGATACTTCATATTTGTGTTGGGCAACACCAGTTTTTTGTAATTTTTGATATTGTTTGTGTTCTTTCAGGTTTGGTCTCTATTTAAGCCCACTGTATCAGGAATTTTGTGATCTCAGTATTCCAGAGAAATTACGAGTCATAAGTTTTTCTTAGCCTTCACTATAATGCAAAGAAATTGGCAGATACAAAAATAAAATTTTTATGCACAGCTTTCATTTAGCATAAGAAATCTCCAAATGACCTTATTAGGTTTGGATACTTCGTACAATCTGTATAAATGAATTCTATTTGTGTGTTTTGATTCCAAATACACATTTGTATACTTAGAATTCTCCCTGTACTTTAAGCTCACTAATATGCTCCTGAGGATCTTCACAATGACTTTGGTTGCTTCAGTCTGTTTTATGAAATATACAGAAAGTCAATCTGTACACCCACTCTATTTAAAAAAGTGTATTGCATATTATTTAAGCATCACTACAAATATCATCCTTCTTTTGTTTATTCCTGTTTTTCCTCTTAACATCCCCACTTATTGGGTTATATAAACATATATTTTTATTGTTGATGTATATTTTATCTCTAGTTTTATTCTTTGATCATGGCTCTCACCAGAACCACATAATCAGGGATACACAGAAATGTAAAGTGAAAGAATTTTACACAGCTGTGTGCTAATTAAATCAAGATAGACTAAAATAGTAAGAAAATCAGTGAAAAAGTACTTTGAGATTAATTTTTTTTAACAGAGTTCCAATATGGATGAATGGATTCAGCATGTCATGATTTTGAGAACATACCATTCTCAAACTTGTTTAATCCAATACAGGGTTGTAAGGGAGTCCAAGCCTAACTCTGGGCAGGGGTTTCAGAAAGTTTTGTTATGAGATCTGAGAGATGAAATACAATGCTTTCTAGTGTTATTTCCCCTTAAAAATACAGTTTAGTAATGTATGTCATATGTTCTTGATTAAAAGCAACATTGGAAGAAACCAAACCAGGTAAGATTATATTGTAAAAGCCAAAAATATTAGCAAAAAAATCAATTTTACTTTGAGATAGCAAGAAATACCTTAAGTCAATAAACTGTGCAAGGACTGTCTGATATTCATTCTTGCTTTCTTCAATATTTTTCGAAAACCTGTGCAAGAAAAGAAGTTAATTTATAAACATTTTCTTATACTTTAATATCAATAAACAAATTACAGTTAATTAATGTTGCATCATTTTTTAATAAAATCCTTTAATATGTGCTTATTTTGTATTAAAAAAATCAACCAAATCAACCACAATGGTGGTTTAACATAGCCCTACACCCAATTTTCCAGCAATATACTACATCTCAGTGATCTTGCATTACATATATAGTAGCTGGCTGTGAAGGGTTCCATTTGTTACTTAACTTTTACAGCAAATGCATACATGCCCACTTAACACAAATTACTCTGAAAAAGCACCTGTTTGAATCATACTAACATATTGTCGATTTAGATTATAATATAGATTTCTATATCTAGACATGAATGAAATTCTTTGCTGCTTGGGAGGTGAGAGTTTGAGATTTATTGTATTTGCACAATGTGTGTCCTGTACAAGCCAAGTACATTACTGGCATTAAAATTATACAAATTTGATTTATTTTTGTCCATTACTATTAAAAATAATTCAGGATCTTACACCAAGTTGCAGATTTTTGAAAGATATGTACCTTCCTCTATAGAGTTCACTTTCATTTTTGAGGCACAATTCTGGATTTCTCTATATCATTGTGGGAGATGAAATAGGCTCTTGATTCAAAGAATTTGGCATGCATTAAGTCTGACATTTTGGCTCTAAAAGTAATTTCTTAATTTTCTAAACAGCTAATTTCTATTACTTTTAAATGTGATCTCAAAATTGACCCCTACAACTAATTTGGCCTTAGTTACCTTACTTTTAATTTTTTTTATTTTATTTTCAAAAAGGCGGGACATTACAATGGCATACTACTTTGGTTGTTAGATCGAATGTAGCTATCAACATTTTATTTATATATATCATATTATTCACACACATACATACACACATATATACATATATATATATATATACACATATATATATACATATATATATATATATATATATATATATATATATATATATATATATATATATATATATATATATACATATATATACATATATATATATATATATATATATATATATATATATATATACATATACATATACATATATATATATACATATACATATATATATATATATATACATACATACATATACATATACATATATATATACATATATATATATATATATATACATATATATATATATATATATATATATATATATATATATATATATATATATATATATATATATATATATATATATATATATATATATATATATATATATATATATATATATATATATATACAGTGGTGTGAAAAACTATTTGCCCCTTCCTGATTTCTTATTCTTTTGCATGTTTGTCACACAAAATGTTTCTGATCATCAAATACATTTAACCATTAGTCAAATATAACACAAGTAAACACAAAATGCAGGTTTTTATTATTTAGGGAGAAAAAAAATCCAAACCTACATGGCCCTGTGTGAAAAAGTAATTGCCCCTTGTTAAAAAATAACCTAACTGTGGTGTATCACACCTGAGTTCAATTTCCATAGCCACCCCAGGCCTGATTACTGCCACACCTGTTTCAATCAAGAAATCACTTCAATAGGAGCTGCCTGACACAGAGAAGTAGACCAAAAGCACCTCAAAAGCTAGACATCATGCCAAGATCCAAAGAAATTCAGGAACAAATGAGAACAGAAGTAATTGAGATCTATCAATCTGGTAAAGGTTATAAAGCCATTTCTAAAGCTTTGGGACTCCAGTGAACCACAGTGAGAGCCATTATCCACAAATGGCAAAAACATGGAACAGTGGTGAACCTTCCCAGGAGTGGCCGGCCGACCAAAATTACCCCAAGAGCGCAGAGACGACCCATCCGAGAGATCACAAAGACCCCAGGACAACGTCTAAAGAACTGCAGGCCTCACTTGCCTCAATTAAGGTCAGTGTTCACGACTCCACCATAAGAAAGAGACTGGGCAAAAACAGCCTGCATGGCAGATTTCCAAGACGCAAACCACTGTTAAGCAAAAAGAACATTAGGGCTCGTCTCAATTTTGCTAAGAAACATCTCAATGATTGCCAAGACTTTTGGGAAAATACCTTGTGGACTGATGAGACAAAAGTTGAACTTTTGGAAGGCAAATGTCCCGTTACATCTGGCGTAAAAGGAACACAGCATTTCAGAAAAAGAACATCATACCAACAGTAAAATATGGTGGTGGTAGTGTGATGTTCTGGGGTTGTTTTGCTGCTTCAGGACCTGGAAGGCTTGCTGTGATAGATGGAACCATGAATTCTACTGTCTACCAAAAAATCCTGAAGGAGAATGTCCGCCATCTGTTCGTCAACTCAAGCTGAAGCGATCTTGGGTGCTGCAACAGGACAATGACCCAAAACACACCAGCAAATCCACCTCTAAATGGCTGAAGAAAAACAAAATGAAGACTTTAGAGTGGCCTAGTCAAAGTCCTGACCTGAATCCAATTGAGATGCTATGGCATGACCTTAAAAAGGCGGTTCATGCTAGAAAACCCTCAAATAAAGCTGAATTACAACAATTCTGCAAAGATGAGTGGGCTAAAATTTCTCCAGAGCGCTGTAAAAGACTCATTGCGTTATCGCAAACGCTTGATTGCAGTTATTACTGCTAAGGGTGGCACAACCAGTTATTAGGTTCAGGGGGCAATTACTTTTTCACACAGGGCCATGTAGGTTTGGATTTTTTTTTCTCCCTAAATAATAAAAATCATCATTTAAAAACTGCATTTTGTGTTTACTTGTGCTATATTTGACTAATGGTTAAATGTGTTTGATGATCAGAAACATTTTGTGTGACAAACATGCAAAAGAATAAGAAATCAGGAAGGGGGCTAATAGTTTTTCGCACCTCTGTATATATTATATATAAAAAATTCTGGAATGGAAAAACGAGGCAACAATGCGTGATCTTCTCAGATCTCGAAAGACAATTTAAAGATCCGCGAGAAAAAAAGGACTGGCCATGGAGCGTCTCGCGGGGACATTAAACATGAGACTTGGTGGCAAGAGATTGTCCCAGGGCAGTCTCGCAGGGATGTGGAACAGACCACGGACAGCCAGCAAAACATTCAGTCATGTAAAGTCACGTGGCACACACAGATCCTGTGCTCTCAGCAAAGAAGAAAGAGCAGTGCGGAGAAAAGAGACCCAAGGCGTGATACATATGCAGAGAAAGGTACAAAATATGAAAGCAGTAACAGTCGAAAGTATTGTAGCGTCCCAGCCAAGCTGAAGCCTTTTTTGTTTTAAGTGACTGTTAGGTCCGATCGAGGGAGGGCAGAGTGCAGCATGGAAGACTGATTGCTGGGTGCTGATTGATGCGGTAAGGCGGAGGCGATACCCGTGGGAGGAGGGGTTGGAGAAGGTGCTAGAAAGTTGTTTTTGGTGTTACACAGTCGGCAAATGTTAAAGTAGGACTTTTGTGACACTTTATTACATCAGTCGCTACAGTATGAAAAAAATGATAGCACAGATTGCATTGACGCAAACAAAAAGAAATTAGTTTAAGTCAGGGAATTTCAAAAACGGGGTTTAACTCACATGCATTTATTGGTTACTTTGCAAAAAAAATTATCAACTGCTGATGATGTGGATCGTTTTGTCTGTGCTTAAATTCCAAACAGAGAAACCTATCTTAAATTATAGTACAAGTTTAAACACAAGTCTCACAGACCTCATTTAAAAGATTCAGCATATTGGGACACAAAAGATTCCAAATATTGTTTTTACAGAAATTCTGAAATAAAAGTGAAACTAATGAAATAGCAACAATTCAAAGAAAAAAAAAAATCTTACAAGTATGTATCCAGAAAACCAAACACGGGAGATAGCGAGCGAAGTGAGCAGGTGGCGAAGCCCCCTAGAGTGTGTGTGTGCATATTATATATATAAGCAAAATACCCGCGCTTCCTTTACACATATACACACACACACACACACATATATACTAAGGGGCTTTGCCCGGGGCGCACCTCGCACCAGCCACTTTGCCGTGCTACGTGATCTGCATGTCGTGCTTAGGATCATTTAAAAGCCTGTACAGCAGCCGTCCTTTTTGTCTCCCAGGACGTTAAAGTGTCTCCGAGAAATTGTAAGTAGGGTGTAACGAGCAAGAAGTCTTGCAGGACTTCAAAGTATCTCTCCAAGATGATCACGTCTCAACCTAAGATTTTTTATGTATGTATGTATGTATGTATGTATGATAGACCTGTATGTGTGTGTGTTTGTATGGAGCAGTGCCTCTGCTCACGCTCAACCACAGCCACTAGATGGTGCCCTTTTCAATTTTTTGGAAATTTGCATGCACCTCAGTTCTCACTACGACAGATGTGTGTGTATGGAGCAGTCTGCTCTGCTCACGCTCAACCACAGCTATGGGAGTAGGTGTGAATTCTACAGTAGATTTAAAGCTTATAAAAGTGTGACTGCATTTGGTAAGACGGCACATACATGCACTTTACAACCCAAGCAAACAAACTGAGCTTTGTGATACATGCATGATATAAGTTCACACAACAAGCTACCATACGTTTGCCCGAGACAGGTTCCAGCATGTCCCATTCAATTTGTGCCACAGCTGCACTTGACTACATATCTCTTGGGCAAGATACAACCCGTCCCGGCTCACTCAGTTGATGCCTCTGCAAGTTTACCAATATAGTAAAACTGCTAGAGAGTTTTCAGGTTGGTTTTTGTCTTGAACACCAAATGCAGCTAGTTCAAATATAATTCTAATTTATTTAAAACAATGTTCCATTTCAAAGCAAAAGCTGACATTCAATTGTCAATGAATATTTTTTTTACCCGCATCAGGTTACTACTGCACTAAGTAAGGCTGTGGTAGTTAACTTAATTGTTTTTGCAATTTATTTCCACAATCAGCCTTTTGGTAATTTTGAATGGTTAGCTTGTTATCTTCATTAGTAAAACAAAGCCAGATCCCTTCCAAAAGTAGTTCTTTTTCTAAATCCAATTACTCTGTACTTTGATCTTCAAGAGTGCAAACACTCCTGTGCCCTAAAGTATCGTTTTGCATTTGTGTACCATTCAGTATTAAACCTGCTATCTCTGTTGCTGTTTAATACCAAGACCTTCTAATAAAATCAAATGGAAAATAACTAGCATAATTCTTATTTTACTTTTATTACAACACTTTAGGGCTCCCATTTAATAAAACCTCATCAGTCAACATGCTGTATTCCACAATTAAATCTGTCTTAAGTAGTTGCTGGTATGAAATTTAATGCCAAAAACAATTAGCACATTTACATGTGTTTTATTAACCCATTTAATCACAAAAAACATCCTTTCTAAAATTCCACATAAACCCTTTACTCCAATTAAAGAAATCTGATTATTGGTCTCTTAGAAACCTGATTAACAGAGGTAGATTTCTCCATTAATAATCTGATTATGTGGCCATGAAAACTCATTACCAGAGTACTTTTAAGGATTTTGTAGTTTGAGGATGTGCACTACACTCTGTCAGCCTGTGTTGCACATGCTTTCAGCAGCCACAGGTAGATGCGTCAACAAAATACATTTCTAGAGACAAATGTTCAGGTGATCATATTATTCCTTCTTCTCGCTATGCAGATATGGCCAAAAGTTTTGAGAATGACACAGATATTTATTTCCACAAAGTTTGCTGCCTCAGTTTTTATGATGGCAATTTGTATATCCATCCATCCATTTTCCAACCCGCTGAATCCGAACGCAGGGTCACGGGGGTCTGCTGGAGCCAATCTCAGCCAACACAGGGCACAAGGCAGGAACCAATCCTGGGCAGGGTGCCAACACACCGCAGGACACACACAAACACACCCACACGCCAAATATACTCTAGAATGTTATGAAGAGTGATCAGATGAATTGCAATTAATTGCAAAGTCCATCTTTACCATGAAAATGAACTTAAATCCAAAAAACCCATTTCCACTGCTGTTGTGAAGGCTTAATGGCATCCAAGAAAGTCCAGCAAGCACCAGGACCTAAAGTTGATTCATGGCTCGGGATTGGGGCATCACCAGGGCAGAGCTTCCTCAGGAATGACAGCAGGCAGTTGTGATTGCATCTGCAATGCACAGTGAGGCCAAGACCTTTGGAAGATGGCTTGGTGTCAAGAAGAGCAGCAAAGAAGCCACTTCTTTCCAACAAAAACATCAGGGACGGACTGATATTCTGCAAAAGGTACAGGGATTGGACTGCTGAGGACTGGGGTAAAGTAATTTTATCGGATGAATCCCCATCCCAATTTTTTGGTACATCCAGAAAAAAAGATTGTTCGGAGCAGAAAAGGTGAGCACTACCATCAGTCCTGTGTCATTCCAACAGTAAAGCATCCGGAGACCATTCATGTGTGGGGTTGCTTCTCAGTGAAGGGAGTGGCTCACTCACAGTTTTGCCTAAGAACACAACCATGAATAAAGAATGGTACCAAAACATCCTCCTCTGACTGTATTGGACAAGTGATGAGCAGTGCCTGGTTGTCTCCACACACTGAGGAGAGGTAAGACACATGACAGCCTGCATGGAGTTTGCATGGCTGTATTAGCTCAAAAGGGTGCTTCTACTAAATACTGAGCAAATGGTCTGAATACTTAGGACCATGTGATATTTCAGTTTTTCTTTTTTAATAAATCTGCAACAATTTCAAAAATTCTTTTTTTTTGTCTATCAATATGGGGTGCAGTGAGTACATTAATGAGGAAAAAAATTAATTTAAATGATTTTAGCAAATGGCTGCAATATAACAAAGAGTGAAAAATTGAAGGGGTCTGAATACTTTCATTACCCACTGTGTATATATATATATATATATATATATATATATATATATGTACAGTAATCCTCCTCGATCGGGGTTGCATTCCAGAACCCCCGATAGACGAAAAATCCTGAAGTAGAAACCATATGTTTGTGTAGTTATTTTTATATATTTTAAGCCCTTATAAACTCTCCCACACTGTTAACATTATTAGAGCCCTCTAGACATGAAATAACACCCTTTAGTCAAAGTTTAAACTGTCCTCCATGACAAGACAGAGATGACAGTTCTTTCTCACAATTAAAAGAATGCAAATAGATCTTCTCTTCAGGAGCAGAGAATTTCAGAGGGAGAGAGAGAGAGAGCGCTCGCAATGAAAAGCAAACAATCAAAAAATCAATACTTGTGCTTTTAAGTTTGCCGCAGCATTTTTTAGAGGAGCGTTAGTATCTTCTAAGCAAACAGCCTCTGTGCAAACAGCCCCTCTGCTCACATCTCCTCCGTCAGGCGCAGAGAACGTCAGAGAGAGAGAGAGCGAGATTAAAGCAACAATCAAAAAATTAATATGTGTGCTTTTGTGCTTTTAAAGATGCCGAGCACCGCAATAAAGCGGCATTTTTTTAGAGGAGCGTCAGTATCTTTTTTAAGCAAACAGCCTCTGTGCAAACAGCCCCTCCATCAGGTGCAGAGAATGTCAGAGAGGGTGAGAGAGAGGCAGAGACAAGCAAACAATCAAGCTCTGCGCGGGATGCATATCTTATAGCATTGAGGAGTTTTAGTTAATATGTAATACATGCTCTGATTGGGTAGCTTCTAAGCCATCCGCCAATAGCGTCCCTTGTATGAAATCAACAGGGCAAACAAACTGAGGAAGCGTGTAGCATAAATTAAAAGACCCACTGTCTGCAGAAATCCGTGAACCAGCGAAAAATCTGTGATATATATTTAGATGTGCTTACATTTAAAATCCGCGATAGAGTGAAACCGCGAAAGTCGAAGCGCGATATAGCGAGGGATTACTGTATATACTTACAGTTCATTGGCATCATTTTGAGATTTTATTTTATTTCTTAAGACTTTCAGAGTTTCTTGTCTTTCTTTCTTTTCTTGATTTGTTTTCTTTACATCATTTTCCAACTTTTGTCTAAGAAGCTCCAACTCTTTTCTTGTAATCTGCAAAAGACAAAAAAACATGTTTGCAACCAATTTACATTCTTAAGTTTCAGTGTATTATACTGCCAGCTTTTAATAAGGCTCAAAATTCTCAGGGCTCATGTCCGTTTATCTGGGTGTGAGGGGTCTGGAATGGTATAAGGTAAATAATATTGTTATTTGGAATAAATACATTTCATTGCTTTCCGTGTCCACAATGATCTGGGTAAATTTAGGACGACGGTAAATGCGAGGCAAGAAATGTCGAACACATAACTAAAACAGAACCTTTTTTCATGTTATAGTAATAATTGACAAAATGTTGACATAAAGTGTATAATGTGTGAAGACTAAAGGTCAAATATCAAATAAACATTTTCACAAAAAGTATAAAAAAAAAGTGTGCTTGTATTCAAGAGTATAACCAAAGAAAAATTATTCAATTTACATATTTCTGTCAATGTGTAAAAACCAAATGCCAAATATCAATCGACACAACCTAAACATGTCCGCTTGGCTGGTTTGGAGGTAAAAACGGCTGCCTCATAATCAAAAGGTTGCGTGCTTGATCCTGGGTCTTCACCTTATTTATTGTTTTGAGTAGCAAGTTGCTATTATTATTATTATTACATAATAAAAACATACATTTGATTATAATTAACACTATGTTTAGAACAACCAAACACAACTGCGTCACTACATTGTGTATCATACCAGACATATCCAAAAAACAAAAATAAACAAATTGTAGTTGGAAAAGGAAGCCCTGGTCTATGTTTAGCTGAAACTGGATCAGGCTAAGATAAGGACTCTTAAGCATATCAGCAAAACTAAAACTAAATGGCTGGAAAAGAAGAGAATTAAGGTTTTAGAAAAGTTAAGTTGAAGATCAGACTTTAGTCCCATCACAATCTTATGATGAGATCTTAAAAGAGCCAAGCATAAACAAATGCTCACAAACCTAACTGCACTTGTATTGAAAGCGGTGGGCCAAAACTCTGCCACTATGATCTAAGATAAACCCTGCTGAAGATAGATCAACAGGCTACTAAATCAAGTGATATACTTAATTTTTAATACATTGTCTCTATTTTTTCTTGTCTAGGTAAGTAAAACAACACAATTAAAAAAGTTGTACTTATTATTTCACATGACTGTATTTAAAGAAGTTCATATACTTTATTTTGATAAAAAGTAGATTAGATTTAAAACAAATATAGTGTAAGCTTGTATGCAACTAAAAAATATGTTAGGCCACTAAATTAAAAAAAAAAAAAAAATTTAAATTCAGAACATACTTCTGTTTTCTGATCAATTTCATTTATCTCTTGCTCAAGTGACGTAACTTCATGAGTGTTTTGGTGAAACTGTTCATATTTTTCTTCTGCCTCTTTAAGTTGTTCTTGTAACACTCCATATTCCTTTTCATGACGAATAATATCTCCCTTAGGAGGGGTTGTGGGAAGAAACAAACATTCATAGTTTTCATATTTTGCCACTGTTACAAGCATTCTATAATGTCAATCAATAAATAACCAATACTGAAGGTATGAAAAAATTATGTATCAATAAATACATGCAAGTTGTAGCAATTAAACATTTTCTCATAGCATGATCCATAGTCCCATTTTATTTTCAATAAATGGGTAAAAAAAATTGATCACTAATACAGTATTTTTATTTCTAATCACACTGAAATATTATTCTTTAACTTACAAGATAGATTTTCCCATATTATCGACTGAATCATAGGTATGTTTATATCAACCCAAGCATAAGCCCAATTATATAATAAAAAGTACGGAAAACATAAACATGTGATTGGCCACAACAGCTTTGTAATGTGAATGAGTCCATCTTTTTTCAGT